>NC_067430.1:600000-900000 GCF_009764475.1 Pristis pectinata | reverse complement strand
GCTGTACTGTTCTATGATTCTATGATTCTACGAAATACATCTTTTGCGTAGAGTGTTCTGGGGGCAGCCCGCAAGTGTCGCCACACTTCCAGCGCCAACATAGCCTGCCCACAACTTCCTAACCCGTACGTCTTTGGAATGTGGGAGGAAACCTGAGCACCTGGAAGAAACCCACACAGACACGGGGAGAACGTACAAACTCCTTACAGACAGCGGCCGGAAGTGAACCCAAGTCGCTGGTACTGTAATGGCGTTACGCTAACCACTACACTACCAACCTCGACCACCTGCAAACTGGTTCCTCGCCTCCTGGGAACTGGTGTCCTGACCCCCTGGGAACAGGTGTCCTGACCCCCTGGGAATCGGTGTCCTCCCAACCCTCTGGGAACTGCTGTCCTGACCCTCTGGGAACCAGTGTCCCGACCACCTGGGAACTGGTTCCCCTAACAACCCAGACAGACAGGGGCAACATTTCAAACTGGCCGTCTCATTCGATTTCTCCAGTGCAAGTAGGAATGCCAAGAACCTGACTTTCAACACATCATGGAAGACAATTTTAAAAATGTTGAATTTGATAAATAAAGGAAGAGAGAAAATATTAAAGAGATTACCATCTTTAAAAGTAGATATTTATTTACAGAGGATAAAATCTATCTCAGGCGTTCGGTATAACACAGGAGGAAATAATGGAGTATGGAGTCATAAAGCACAGAAGGAGGCCCTTCAGCCCATCAAGTCCACACTGACCATCAACCACCCATTTAAGCTAATCCTACACTGATCCCATTTTCTTCTCCCTGCAATCCCATCAACTCCCCCCTGATTCCACCACTTAACTACACACTGAGGGCAATTTGCAGTAGCCAATTAATCTACCCACCCGCACAGCTTTAGGATGTGGGAAGAAAGTGGAATAGATTTATAGAATCATAGAGTTATACAGCGCAGAACAGGCCCTTTGGCCCATCTAGTCCATGCTGACCCAGATGCCCCATCCAAGCCAGTCCCATTTGCCAGTGTTTGACCCATATTCCTCTAAACCTTTCCAATCCATGTACCCGTCCAATTGTCTTTTAAAAGTTGTTAATGTACCTGCCTCACCCACTTCCTCTGGCAGCTCATTCCACATAGATATCACTCTTTGTGTAAAAAAAAGTTGCCCCTCAAGTTCCTCTTAAATCTTTCCCCTCTCACCTTAAACCTATGCCCTCTAGTTGTTGATTTTCCAACTCTAGGAAAAAGACTGAGTGCATTCACCCTATCTATGCCCCTATGATTTTATACACCTCTATAAGCTGTAGGAATACTGTGGGAAACCCATACACTCACAGGGAGAATGTGCAAACTCCATGGTCAGAATTGAAACTGGGTCACTGGAGGCATGGGTCGCTGCTCTTCCCTCCACTGTGCCCCCGCGCCGCCCCTGACTTTCCATCCTTCAGTGGTTACGGGTCTGGTGCCAGCAACCGGGAGGTACAGTTGTATGAAATTGTTAGAACATTCCTGAGGGTAAGTTTAAACAGCATTTACCTACGTGAATTTTCTGAGTAACAGAGAGTGTTGATGAAAAGCTAATAAACTTCTATGTCTCCTGAAATTCTCAAATTTCTGGTAACCTGCTCCCCCTCCGTCCCTTTCCTCTCTCCTCCTGATCCACCCAGTTCCTCCTACACCCAACCCAGCTCCCCCTCACCCTGTCTCTTTCCCCTCCCCCACCCACCCCATCTGCCCATCACCCACACACCCCTCCCACTGGTTCCCCTCCCCCTACAGTTCCCAGCTGCCCCTCCCCACCTCCCTCATTTAATTCCATGCTCCACCTTCCTTTCCGATCAGATTCCACCTGGGAACCGGTTTCCCTCTGACCACTTGGGAACCACCATCTGCAGCCCTTTGTCACCTCCACCTATTACCCCCCCCAGCATCTGTCGCGGTTCCCACTCTCCCCTCCTCCATTTGTCTATCACCCCTCCTCACCTGGATCCACCCATCTCCTGCCAGCTCTTGCTCCACCCCTTCCCCTCACCACTTTATACCGGCTATCTCCCCTCTACACGTTCACTCCAGATG
Organism: Pristis pectinata; assembly: GCF_009764475.1. Taxonomy (NCBI): domain Eukaryota; kingdom Metazoa; phylum Chordata; class Chondrichthyes; order Rhinopristiformes; family Pristidae; genus Pristis; species Pristis pectinata. The sequence continues at coordinate 897,930 of NC_067430.1, read as the reverse complement.
GGCTTGACTCAAAATGTCGACTGTCCATTTCCTCCACAGATGCTGCTCGATCCGTTGAGTTCCTCCAGCAGATTGCTTGTGGCTCCAGATTCCAGTATCTGCCATCTGTTGTGTCTCCATATTATATCTGATATTATCTCAATAAATTTTAGAAAAGCTTTCAGCAAAGTTTCACAAGACAGATTTATCAGTCAAGTAGAAACAATGGGATCCAAGAGAATGTGACAGAATTGGATTCAAAATTGGCTTACCAGCCAAAAGCAAAGGGCACTGGGTGGTGTGTACTTGTTTTGTAACTGGAATGTCATTTGGATTAGGCTTGACAGGGCTCAGACCGAAGTCCATTGTGCTTACTGGTACGTATTGGAGATTTAAGCTTAAATATTGGGCTCAGATTTAAGAGGTTTTTTTTAGCAGACAAAAAAGGGGAAGAAAGCTGGAAGGTGAAGGTCACAGGAAGACATCGCTGGAATGGCTGGGTGGGCACAATGGGAGTCAGGCCCAAGAAGTGTGAAAACAAGGCAAGGCAACACACGATAAATGGAAGGGTAGGAGGAAGTGTCGAGGACCAGATGGACTTATCCACAACTCCTGAAGAGGAGAGACCAGACAAACCCAAACCGAAGTGGTTAAGATATCTGCTTCTATTGGTGCAATTTACACAAGAGCAGAGAATTCATGTTGAAGTCTAATGTGTCACTGACAGGCCACAGCTGGAGAACTGTGGACAGTCCTGGGCACCGGACCACGGGAAGAAGTGATGGCACCAGAGAGGGTGCGGAGATTTACCGGGACGCTGCTGGGGCTGGAGAATTGTGGTTCTGGGAAAATAATGACCCGGGAGGGGTTGTTTGCTTCGGAATTCTCAAGGCCACTGAGAAAATTAATTTGGGGGTATAAAACCATGAGAAGCCTGAAGGAAGTAAACCGAGATGATCCAATTCCCTTGGTGGAGAGGCACCTAACTGGGGAGCATTAATCTGTTAATTAGAAGAATAATTAGAAAAGAATTGAGAAAATGGAATTTTCAGCCAATAAGGTCTCACTGCCTTAAAGAATAATGGAGGCAGACCTCTTCCTTGTGTTCTAAAAACAGCAGGGTAAACCCTCAGTGCACTAAAGCTCGCAAAGTAACAGATGCAAATTTCCTGAGGTTACCTTGTGTCTTTGTGTTGAGGCACTTATATCTTCTGTGCTTTGTAGTTTCCATGAGTGATGCATCTGTGCATTGACTCCTTACCTGCAGCACAAGGTGGGAAGTCCTTGGGTTGAAGGAATCCACCGAAGAAACAATCAGAATATGATCACAGAACTGGAAAGGAATGATTACTTTTCACTGGTTGAGATAAAATGGAACTCAGCTATTGTCCATGCCTCTCCTTCTTAGCCCGATAGAGGTTAACATAAGATAAGATAAATTTTAAATTTTTAAAAAATTTTATTTACAGCGTGGTAACAGGCCTTTCCGGCCCAACGAGTCCACGTTGCCCATTTTAAACTCAAATTAACCTACCCGTACGTCTTTGCAATGTGGGAGGAAACTGGATCACCCGGAGGAAACCCACGCAGACACGGGAGAACGTACAAGCTCCTTACAGACAGCGACGGGAATCGAACCCCGATCGCTGGTGCTGTGATAACGTTGCGCTAACCATTACGCTACCGTGCTGCCCCGCATGGTATTAGTCACATATCCATCAAAACACACAGTGAAATGCATTTTTTGTGTAGAGTGTTCTGGGGGCAGCCCACAAGTGTCGCCACACTTCCGGCGCCAAAATAGCATGCCCACAACTTCCTAACCTGTATGTCTTTGGAATGTGGGAGGTAACCAGAGCACCCGGAGGAAACCCGTGCAGACATGGGGAGAACGTACAAACTCCTTACAGACAGCGGCCGGAATTGAACCTGGGTCGCTGGCGCTGTGATAGCGTTACGCTAACCACTACACTTCGGTGCATGTAGCATACAGGGTGTTTTTATTTGGTGGATAAAGTATCACTGAGTAGTGAGGTTGCTTGGGGTTGTCAGCTCAGAGTGGAAATACCTCTGGAGGTTTGATCACAGGTCACTGGTCATATGACATTTTACCACATGATGACCTGAACATGAAATGCCTGCTGACTCTTTGCATTGACATAATGAAGCTTGGGTCATTTCTAGTCGTGCAACTTTTCATGCAGCCTTTGTGTGAAGATGTACAGAACCAAGAGACTGGGTGGCCAGTGAGGATGCAACAGAGGCTGACCAGCAAAAGCAAACTGTGAGCATAACCCTTCTCCCAGATCATTAGTAATAACGCTTTAAGATTGATCTTCCCTTCCAGGAATCACAACAATCTGGAGGCAGGGCACTCGAGCTCCTCGTATTGAGAGGCCAACATGCCTTGTTGCATCGTTCCCAGGTTTGCATAAAACGTGGTTTTCAATTGTTCCAACAGACACTCTGCTGCCTAAAAACCCACAACTCACTGGGAGCCGGGAACAGCCTTGCTCCTACTTTAACCAGTTCCACTGGGCTGAGGAAATTCACATTCCTCCAGTGAACTTCCTTGACACAGAAACCAGAGGAATTCTCCCACTTACTACCAGCCTCCCAATGTAGGGTGAAGGAAGGGAGGCAGAAGCCCATGTCCTGTTGCACAACGACAGACACCGTTAACTCACGATACACCTGCTCTAAATCACTTCAGAGTTGGTAACCTCAGTTTTTGACTCAACTCTCCCAGGTGAAGATCACAGTCAGGAACAACACACAAAGGAGTTGGAGGAACTCAGCGGGTCAGGCAGCATCGATGGAGGGAAATCGACAGTCGATGTTTCAGGTCGAGACCCTTCGTCAGGATTAGTCAGGATCTTCAGCAGAAATCTGGCCATGGAATGTTGTCCATGTTGCTGACTCAGGAGTGATGAATTAGTTACAAAAGCAACTGTGAGTAGGGAACTATAGAGATCTCTTGTAAACAAGCAAGGCAGTACTTGTAGAGACTGTATGCAGTCAGAGCAATCTTGAGGTAGAACAAAGAGAGCACATTCACTGAGTGAAGGTGTCACAGAAGTAAATTAGGGTCATTCCATTCAATCAAACACCTTTCTCACACTGGTGGTCAGAGCTGTCATTAATTTTGTCAATTAAATAAAAACAGTTTCCAGATGTCTAAAGGAAATATAATTTATAAATCACCCAGTGTCTGAACATGCCATTTCTGTGAAATCCCTCATTTCAGATCGCCAACACCTGATTAGTTTCTGATTTTGAGTTACGTACAGATTCAATAAGCCTGATCCCCCGGTCAAGACACGTGACATTTGTAAACTTCAAAGGGAAGATTCCCTTCATGAAACCTTCAAAATTATTTCTCCTTCACGTTCAGTTCTGGAGCTCAGAATCCAAACTAAAATAAAACACCAAATTTAGAAGAAACCATTTGTAGACATGTTGGAGGTCTGAGAGCAGGAACACATTGGATGTTTTAGAACTTAATTCTGTCATTTTGAGAACCTCGCTCCTATTTCTAAACACACCTATATCACTTTCCCGTGTTATTGTGATAAAAACTTATTTTTGTTCTGTTCTTGAACTTTAACACTTTTCCCGTTAGTGGGGACAGAAGTTGGAGAGGATAAAAAAATCATCTGGTTTAAGATCAGTTGTGGTTTATGCAATATGGAAGTGATTTATTGTACAGTTCAACATGAGAAATGGGCCAACAGATGTGAGGAAATGATCCTCATCTCCTCCATCTCTCAAGGGAAAAATGGGGAAAAGGGACCAATTTGGGGCATAACATCCATACTGGATCCACACCTGTACATCAGGCATCACCGTATTGAAGAAAGGAAGCTTCCAGAACAGACGTGTGTGTGAATCATATGCTTGCATAAGTTAATGAGAAGTCAAATAAGGGTTTCTGACTCCCTCAGGAAACCTGGAATGGGGAGCGGAATAAATCCCGAGCTTGCTCCAGGCCAAATGCTCACTGCACTCTCACCAGACGTTGGCCAACAACACAGGAGCACTTGCTAAAATGCAACTGTGCCCCCTCCCCAGGTTGGAACTGATCCCATTTTCATCCTGAATGAAAAACACAATGATGCTGAAGGAACTCAGCAGGCCAGGCAGCGTCCGTGGAGAAAAGCAGGCGGTCAACGTTTCGGGTCGGGACCCTTCTTCAGGACTGAAGATAGGAAAAGGGGAAGCCCAATATGTGAGAGGGAAAATCAGAGCAGTGATAGGTGGACAAAAGAGTGGGGTGGGCATAAGGTGGTGATAGGTAGATGCAGGTAAGAGATAGTGATGGGCAGGTGCGGGGAGGAGGGGAGAGCAGATCCACAGGGGGATGAGTCAAAGGTAAAGAGAGAGAGGAAAAAAAGTAGAAAAGAGGCTAGAAAAGGGAAGAAAAGAAGCATGGTGGGGGGGGGGAGGTGTTGTGGGGAAGGGGGGTTGGGGATTACCTAAAGTGGGAGAATTCAATGTTCATGCCACACAACGATGCTGGAGGAACTCAACAGGCCAGGACACGATGATGCCTGAGGTCCTCTTGTGGAGGGTAGAGGTCCTCATTTTGGTCCTCCTGTGGAGGGCGTGCCCTGGGGATCAGTGGCAGTGAGGGACGATAAACATTGCACTCAGCCACCCCACCTGGGGCAGAGGGTGGAGGGTCGGAAACTATGCCACCTGGAGTTCTGCAAAGCCTTCTTTATAGTTATCAAAGTCTGGAGTTTCCTTTCCTGCTCTCTCGAGGATGGGGGAGACTTTGTCTGTTTTAAACCCTACCAAGGAGGGAGAATGTCTCACCAGAAGTTACCTAATATATTTCCTTATGACATAGAAGCAGGTTATTCAGCCCATAGAATCTATTGCCAGCCCTTTGAGCAACTCTATCGATCCCAATCATCACTTTCCAAGTAACTTATTCTCTCTCCCATGTTCATCCACTCCTTCCATTTGATGCTTCAGCCATCCACCTGTACCAGGGATCATTTACAGTGGCCAATTAAGCAACCAGCTCATCATTGGGCTGTGGAAGGGAACTGGAGCACCCTGGGGAAACCCATACAGTCGCAGGGAGGACATGCAAACTCCACACTGACAGCGTTGGACCCAGGATGCTGGAGCTGTTGGGCAGCAGCTCTGTCCATTGTTGCCCATTATGTTCATTAAACATCCTCAAGTCTCTCAAATCTTGGACCATTGGAGAAAGGAACAAAAGGACAACAGGAGAAGGGTATTCACTGCCATTCAATAAAATGATGGCTGATCCTTGACCTCAACATCACTTTACGAACCCTATTTTCTCTGAATACCTTTTTTAAAAGTTATTTTTTTTAAATCTTACCCACTGCCTCTTGGACAGAGAATTCCAGAGGTTCATTACTCTGTGGATAAACAAATTTCTTCTCATCTCAGTCCTGAAAGGGTGACCTTTTATTTTAAGATTGTGACCTTGGTTCTGGACAACAAGAGAAACAGTATCTCTGTGTCTACCTGTCACACCCCGTAAGCATTTTTCATGTTTCAATGAGGTCACTATTCAGTCTTCTAAACTTGAGAGTAAAGGCTCGGTCTGCTTGATGTCTCCTCAAAGGATAATTCCCCCACATCAGAAAATGATCTGGTGGACCTTCCCTTTATTGTAAGTATAGCCTTCATCAGGTAGACAGACTATACAGTTCCAGGTGCTATCTCATAAGGACCTCATTTTATTTCTGTAAGACGTGTCTCCTCAAATCTCAATTAACAGTTAATGCACAGCCTGCCTTCCTTACCGCTTGCATTACCTGTATGTTAACTTTCAACGATTCATATGCAGGGACCGGTTGTTGTCCAATTATTCAAGAGGGGAAATAGGGATAATCCTGGAAACTATAGACCGATGAGTCTTACGTCAGTGGTAGGGAAGTTATGAGACAGAATTCTTAGGGATAAGATTTATGAGCATTTGGAAAACTATGGCCAGTCAGCATGGTTTTGTGTGGGGCAGGTCGTGTCTTACTAGCGACTGAATTTTCAATGAGGTGGCGAAGGTGATTGATGAAGGTAGAGCCGTGGATGTTGTTCACATGGATTTTTAGTAAGGCGTTTGACAAGGTCCCTCATGGGAGGCTCATCCAGAAGGTTAAGATGCATGGAATCCACGGTGACTTGGCTGTTTGGATTCAGAAGTGGCTTGTCCATAGAAGACAGAGGGTAGAGGTTGATGGGACTTATTCTGACTGGAGGTCCGTGACTAGTGGTGTTCTGCAGGTGTCCTTACTGGGACCTGTGCTGTCTGTGATGTGTATAAGTGACTTGGATGAAAATGTAGATGGGTGAGTTAGTAAGTTTGCAGATGACACTAAGATTGGTGGTGGTGTGGATAGTGTAGAAGACGGGCAAAGGACACAGCATGATACAGATCAGCTGCAGATATGGGCTGAGTAATGGCAGATAGAGTTCAACCCGGCCAAATGTGAGGTGTTGCACTTTGGGAGATCAAATGTAAAGGACAGTACAGTGTTAATGGCAAGACCCTTAACTGTGTTGATGTACAGAGGGATCTTGGGGTCCAAGTCCACAGCTCCCTGAAAGTGGCTACACAGGTTCATTGGGTGGTAAAGAAGGCGTATGACATGCTTGCCTTTATGAGTCGAGACATTGAGTTCAAGAGTTGGGAGGTTATGTTGCAGATTTATAAATCTCTTGTTAGGCTGTATCTGGATTATTTAATTCATTTCTGGTTGCTCCATTATAGGAAGGATGTCAAGGCTTTGGAGAGGGTGCAGAAGTTTACCAGGATGCTGCCTGGATTAGAGAGCATGTGCTAAAAGGAGAGGTTGGACAAACTTGAGTTGTCTTCTCTGGAACAGCGGAGGCTGAGGGGAGACCTGGTAGAGGTTTATAAGATTATGAGAGGCATAGATAGAGTAGAAAGCCAGTATCTTTTTCCTAAGGTTGAAATGTCTAATGCTAGAGGACATACACTTAAGGTGAACGGGGGTAAGTTCAAAGGAGATGTGTGGGGCAAGTTTTTTACACAGAGAGTGGGGGGTGCCTGGAATGCGTTGCCAGGGGTTGGGATGGAGGCAGATACAATAGAGGCGTTTAAGAGGCTCTTTGATAGGCACATGAATGTGCAGGGAATGGAGGGATGTGGGCATTGTGTAGACAGAAGGGACTGGCTTAGTTGGACATTTGATTACTAACTTCATTAGTTCGGCACAATATGTTACTGTGCTGTTCTATGTTCTATGATCCATGGGCCCTAACTTCCTCTGAACACCAGTGCCTTTCAATCTCAGCATTTGAAAAATCCTCTGCTTTCATGTTCTTCCACCATTGTGGATGATCTCACAATTTTCTACATTATATTCCATCTGCCATTTCCTTATCCATTCACTTAACCTGCCTACATCTCTCTGAAAAGCAAAATAAAAATGCTGGTACTGGATATGTGAACTAAAAGCAGACAATCCTGGGGAACTAATCTTTCACTGGTTGGGTATTAAACTGAAATATTTTCTTTTGTTTCTTTTTTCATACATGCTAGAACCTACTGAGTAGCCTTAACATTTTCTGGTTTATTCTTTTTTATGCCATACGCTTTGGGAAGTCAGATAGGGATGGGACATATACAGTGGACACTAAGGAGCATGGGTGAACAGAGAGATCTAGGGATCAAACTCCATTGTTTCCTGAAAGTGGCAACGCAGATTGATCTGGTGGTGAAAAAGGCATGTGGCATGCTTGCCTTCGTAGGTCGGGCAGAGAATAAAAGAGTTCAGACTTCTTGTTGCAACTTTACAAAACATTGGTTAAGCCACACTTGGAGTAGTGCATGCAGTTCTGGTCACTACTCCATAGGAAGATTGTGGTTGTGCTGGAGAGAGTGCAGAGGAGATTCACCAGGATGTTGCCTGGATTGGGGGACTTTAGTTATAGGGAGAGATTGGAGAGGCAGGGCTTGTTTTCCCTGGAGCGAAAGAGGCTGAGGGGTGACCTGATGGAAGTGTATAAAATCATGAGCGACATGATTTGTTTTTTTTTCCATAGGAAGGGTATCAAAAACAGGAAGACATAACTTTAAGGTGAGAGGAAGGAGTTTTAAAGGAGATTTGGGGGAAAGGACTTTTTACACAGAGAGTGGTTGAAATCTGGAGCACGCTGCCAGAGGCAGTGCTGGAATCAGATACAACCACGACATGTCGGAGGAATTTTGAGAGACACTTAAATAGGGAAGGTATAGAAGGATGTGGACTCAAGGTGAGTTAAAGTGAGCACATACCACCAGGCTCAAGCACAGCTTCTATCCTGCTGTTATCAGACCCTCGAACAGTCCTCTGATACCTTAAAAGATGAACTCTTGAACTCTTCATCTCCGAATCTACCTTGTCGTGGCTCTTGCACTTTATTTGCCCCTGAGCTACACTTTCTCTGTTACTGTAATGCTACATTCTGCACTCTGTTTTCCTTTTTACTACTTTGATGTGCTTATATATGGGAATCATCTGTCTAGATGGCACGCAGTCAAAAGCTTTTCACTGTATTTCAGTACATGTGACAATAATAAACCAATATTATATTAATATGAAACGGATTAGTGTAAATGGGCAGAGATGTCGGAATGGATGGGTTTGCTGAAGGTCTGTTTCTGTGCCGTAGGGCTCGATGGTTCTGCTCCCCCGAGGTCTCTCTGTCTCCTCCTCACAGCTCACATGGACAATCTGATTGGGTCATCAGCAGACTTGGATATTTAGCATTTGATGCCCTCATCTGAATCATTAATGTAGATTATGCACAGTTTGGAGCCCTGTACTGATCCCTGCGGAACTCACTAGTCACAGCCTCTCAAACCATTACTGGCCACTTCTAATCCTACTGTCTGTTTTCCATCCATCAACAAATCCTGAGTCAGTGCCAGAATGTTCCCCCAGCCCTGCATTCTCTCATGTTGTTCAATAATCTTGTGTGTGGCAATTTTGAAAAGCCAAATACACCATATCCACCGATTTCCCCTTCAACTATTCTGCTAGTTACAAGCAGAATAGTTTGACACTGATTTGTCAAACCAAGTTTCCTGTTCATCAATCCGTGCTGATGCTGTCCAATCCCATTATTATTTTCTAAGTGCACTGCTGGTGATAGATTCTGACAGATTCCCAACCACTGATGTTGGGCTAACTTGTCCATTCCACCTTTCTTACATTCACAACCTTCCAATCTGTGGGAATCTGTTTTGGAACCTACGGAATTTTGGAAGGTGACAACCAGTGAACATTTTCTCCAAAAAAAATTCTCTTTGAAAACCTTGCAATGTAGATAATTGTGTCCTGAGCCTGGTTCAGTCCTTTCAATTACTCCAGTATTTTGTTACCAGTGCTGATTTCTTTTGATTCCCCATTCACATTGGAACCATTATACTCCATTGTTTCTGAGACTTCTCTATATCTTCTTAAAACAGAACTCACATTTTTGTTTAACTTATTTGTCATTTCCTTATTCCTCAGTATAAATTCTCCTGCCTCAATCTGCAATGAACACCATTAATTTTTGCTAATCTTTTTTCCTTTTTATGTAGAAACATTTACCATCGGTTTCAATGTTTCTCATTCGTCTCCTCTCATTTTCTACTTTTCAAACAATGCCTCGGTTGTCCTTTGCTGAATTGTGAAGATTTCGCAGACCTGTCTGACTGCACTTTAGACAATATTATGAGCCTTTTCCTTTGACATAATGGTACCTTTAATATCTTTCGCCAGCTGCTGTTGGAGCACGAACCCTGTCACTTTTCTGTGCCTTAAAGCGATATCCCAGGTGGTGTGTCAGGATTGCCGTGAACTTGCTTTCACTTCATCTCTTTGGATCCTGCAGGGATGATGGGGCCAACATGGGACACGCAGACTGCGTCACAAGTGGCAGAGGAGGTTCTTGGTAATGAGTTGGTCTGCTCCTTTGTTCATTTACAAGGGGCTTCTGTGAACTCCTGAAATGTGAATTCAACAGAAGTGCTCCGTCTCAAATCTGAGCCCTCATGGAGTAGGGGTTCCCATAAGCTGCTCCATGAGGGTCCTTGAGTCCTTATTTCTGTCCACCTGGGAATCCCTTGCTGTGATGGAGCTTGGGACAGACTGTTCGCTTTGGGTATCTGGCATTGGCTGGGTGAACCATGCGATCAGTCCAGTGGAACCAAATGACTGTATCTAGGACCTAAATTCTGTGGATGTTATCCCGCCAGTGGATTTGGAGGATTTGTGAAGACAGCATTGGTGGTATCTCCACAGTGATGTGAAGTGCCTACTGTAGGTGGTCCGTGCCTCAGACCTGTACAGGAGGGCAGGGGACACCTGGCAGACCACGACCTTCATGTTGACTTTGAGTTCTTGACCTTCAAATGTCCTTTACTTCAGTTGACCAATGGCTGTGCTGGCACATTGGAGACAGCGGCGAGGTTTATCATCAATGTTATTCCCCTCTCAAACAGATTCTGTTGGGGGAAGGTGGCCTCTTAAAGGAAAGCAGCAGCCAAGTTAGTGGCACCACAGCTGGCTCTGAAGCCCAGCAAGGGAGGGAAAGGTCCAGGCAAACATTAGTGGTGGGGGATCCGTCAGTGAGGGGAACAGACAGGTGTTTCTGTAGCTGAGAGTGAGAGCCAGAATGGACTGGAGCCTCCTGGTGCGAGGGTCAGGAATGTCTTGAAGCGGGTGCAGAACATTCTGAAGGGGGAGGGAGAACAACCAGAGGTTGTAGTACACCTTCGCACTAATGACAAAGGGAGAAAGAGGGATGAGGTCCCGCAGACTGAATTTAGGGCATTAAGTTTCCGGCATTTGGGGGGGAGGGGAGGGTGGGTGGGTGTGAAAGTAGAGGGGGAGTCACTCTGCTGAATAAGGAGAGCATCACGGCAGTATGTAGGGAGGATCTCCTGTCCAATGATGCCTCTTGGGTAGAACTAAGCGAGGGGTGATCTCTTTGCTGGGGTTATACTGTCGACCTCTTGATTGTCAGTGGGAATTAGGGCAGCAGACATGTAAACAAATCACAGAAAGGTGTAAAAGAAATTGGGTTACAATAGTGGGGCATTTTAACTTTCCCAATATCGACTGGGATTGCCTTAGAGTAAGGGGCTTAGAAGGGGCAGAACTTGATAAGAGCATCCAAGGTAATTTTCGAGACAATATGTAGATTGTCCGACCAGAGAAGGGGCTGAACTCAACTTCATCTTCGGAAGTGAAACCAGACAGGTGGTGGAAGGGTCAGTTTGAGAAAACTTTGAAAATGTTCCAACAAGTGTGAAAAGTAATGATGGCAAGACTGGGGAACCTTCGATGTCAAAGGTTATTGAAGGTTTGATCAGAAAAGTAGGAAGCAATCTCCTCTCTTGTGTCTGATAACATCCTAGAATAAACTTGGTCTGGGCCGGGGATTTATCCACCTTTATGTGTTTCAAGACCTCCAACAACTCCTGCTTAGTAATGTCGATATGTTCCAGGATATCAGTGTTCTGTCCCCTGAACTCACTAGCTTCCATGTCCTTCTCCACAGTAAATACAGACAGAAAGTTTAAGATCTTGGCCATTTCCTGTCTTGGAATGCATAACGTTGGATACATCCTCAGGGCCAGATGAAATCTATCCCGAAATGCTATAGGAAAGAAAGAAGGAGATTGCTGGGCCCTGACTGAGACTTTTACATCTTTGTTAGCCACAGGTGAGGTACCAGAAGACTGGAGGACACCCAGTGTTGCTCCTTTAGTTAAGAAGGGCAGCAAGGATAAGCCAAGGAACTACAGATCGGTGGTAGGAAAATAACTGGAGAAAATTCTTAGGGACAGGATCTATGTACATTTGGAAAGGCAGAGACTGATTAGGGATACTGAACATGGCTTAGTGAGGGGGAGATCCTGACTCACTAATGTGACTGAGTTTTTTGAGGAACTAATAAAGGAGATTGAATAGGTATAGATGTTGTTATATGGACTTCAGTAAGGCAGTTGACAAGGTCCCACATGGTAGGCTGGTTCAGAAGGTTAAGGTACATGTGATCCACAGTGAACTGGCTAATTGGATCCAAAATTGCCTCGGGAAAGGAGGCAAGAGGGTAGTGGTGGAAGGATGCTTTCCTGATTCAAAATCTGTGATTAGTGTTGTACCACAGGGTTCGGTGCTGGCACCTCTGTTGTTTGAAATGTATTACAATGGCTCGGATGTGAATGAAGGAAGTACGATTGGGAAGTTTGCAGATGACATGAGAATTGATGGCGTTGTGGATAGTGAGGAAGGTTTTCTCAGCCTACAGTAGGATGTAGATCAGATGGAAAGTTAGGCAGAGCGTTGGCAGGTGGAATTTAATCCTAACAGATGTGAGATGATGCATTCTGGGAAGTTACATAAGGGTAGGACGTATAAAGTAAATAGTGGGGCAGTAGGGAATGTTGATGAATTCAGGAACCCTGGGATGCAAGTCCATCGCTCCCTGAAAGCAGCAACCCATGTCGAGATTGTGGTGAAGAAACCAGATCGCATGCTTGCCTTCCTTGCTTGGGGCATGGACTATTACTTTGAGGGGCATTGACTGGATAGTCAGTATGTTTTTCCCAGGGCAGGAGGGTCTAAAACTAGAGAGAACAAATTTAAGGTGAGAGGGGAGAAATTTAAAGGTAAACTGAGGGTTGAGTTTTTCACACAGAAGGTGGTGAATATCTGGAATGAGCTGCCAGAGTAGGTAGTGGAGGCGGATACAATTACGTTTAAAAGACATTTTGACAGGTTAGGAAAGGCATGGAGGGATAGGGCCTCATGCAGACAAGTGGGATTGGTGTAGATGGGCTTCACAGTCGGTGTGGACAAGGAATGATTCTGTGATAAGAATTGGGACTTTTTTTGCAACTTTACAAAACACTGGTCAGGCCACACGCAGCACTGTGTGCAGTTCTGGTCGCCACACTACAGGAGGGATGTGACTGTGCTGGCGAGAGTGCAGAGGAGATTCACCAGGGTGTTGCCTGGATTGGAGGACTTTTGTTCTGGGGAGAGATTGGATCGGCTAGGCCCGTTTACTCCTGGATGAAGGGGGCTCGGGCTGATGTGAAGAGGTACATCAGGTTATTACAAGTCCAGCTCACTGCAATGTTTCAACTCACCTCCGATAAGTTTCAGTGAAGCTAATTAATGGACTGGGAATCAGTTCAACCTACATCCCTTGTACGCCAGGACCAAGGTCACTCCAACCCTGGTGGTCTCACAAAGAATCATTCTGTTTATCCACATTCAAGTCGTCATTGATTTGTTCAGTGAAGCTTGCATAGAGTCACAGAGTTGTACAGGACAGAAACAGGCCCTTTGACACATCATGTCCATGCTGACCTTTCAGCTCATCTACATTAGTCCCATTTGCCAGCATTAGACCCACATCATAGAACATGAAACATGGAACATAGAACAGCACAGCACAGGAACAGGGCCTTCGGCCCACCATGTTGTGCCAAACTAATTAAACTAGTAATTAAACACCCAACTAAACTAATCCTTTCTGCCCACACAATGCTCATATCCCTCCATTCTCTGAGTATTCATGTGCCTACTTCAGAGCCTCTTAAACCCCTCTATCGTATCAGCCTCCACCACCACCCCGGCAGCGCATTCCAGACACCCACCACTCTCTGTGTAAAATAAACTTGCCCTACACATCTTCTTTGAACTTTCCCCCTTACCTTAAATGCGTGCCCTCTGGTATTAGACATTTCGAGTCTGGGGAAAAAGATACCGGCTGTCTACTCTATCTATGCCTCTCATAATCTTATAAACTTCCATCAGATTTCCCCTCAGCCTCCACTGCTCCAGAGAAAACAACCCATGTTTGTCCAAGCTCTCCTCATAGCACACACCCTCCAATCCAGGCAACATCCTTGGTAAACCTCTTCTGCACCTTCTCCAAAGCCTCGACATCCTTCCATGGGGCGACCAGACTTGAATGCAATACTCCAGATGTGGCCTAACCAGCATTTTATAAAGCTGCAACGTAACTTCCTGACTCTTGAACTCAGTGCCTCAACTAATAAAGACAAGCATGCCGTACGCCTTCTTTACCTCCCGATCAACCTGTACAACCACTTTCAGGGAGCTATGGACTTAGACTCCAAGATCCCTCTGTACATCAACACAGTTCAGGGTCCTGCCACTAACAGTGTCCTGTCCCATTACATTTGATCTCCCAAGGTGCAACACGTCACATTTGGCCAGATTAAACTCCATCTGCCATTTCTCCGCCCATATCTGCAACTGATCGATATTCCACTGTATCCTTTGGCAATCTCTATACTATCCACAACACCACCAATCTTTGTATCATCTGCAAACTTATTGACCTACCCATCCACATTTTCATCTGGGTCATTAAGAGAAGAGGTCCCGGTACAGATACCTGCAGAACTCCACTGGTCATGGACCTCCAGCCAGAATAAGTCCCATTGACCACTACCCTCTGTCTTCTATTGGCAAGCAACTTCTGAATCCAAACAGCCAACTCCCCGTGGATCCCATGCATCTTAATCTTCTGGATGAGCCGACCAGATACCCTGCTGTACCTTGCCAGCGTACAGGAGCGAGACAGGACACTTGGCTGAGTGGTACTGCACAAAAACCTCTCGCTCAACGTCAGGAGAACTAAAAGAGCTGATTGTTGACTTCAGGAAAGGGAAGGAGGGCGAACATGTGCCAGTCTACGTTAGGGGATCGGCAGTGGAGAGTCAGCAGCTTTAAATTCTGGGCGTTAACATATCGAACGACCTGTCCTGGGCCCAGCACGTAGATGCAATCACAAGGGAAGCGCACTAGCATCTTTAATTTCTTAGGAGGTTAAGGAGGTTCAGCTTGTCAATGAACACTCTAACAAACTTCTACAGATGTACTGTTGAAAATGGCCTGACTGGTTGCATCATGGACTGGTACGGCAACTTGAATGCGCAGGAACGTAAAAAGCTTCAGAGAGTAGTGAACTCTGCCCAATACATCACGGGCACATCCCTCCCTGCCATTGGTAATATCTACAGGAGGCACTGCCTCAAGAAGGCAACATCCATCATCAAAGATCCCCACCATCCAGACCATGCCGTCTTCTCGCAGCTCCCATCGGGCAGGAGGTACAGAAGCCTGAAGTCCCACACCACCAGGTTCAAGAACAGCTACTTCCCTTCAACCATTCGGTTCTTGAACCAACCTGCACAAGATCGCTAGAGTTTAGCAACACTATGACCACTTTGATCACTTTGCACTAAAATGGACTTTATTTTTTTGTTCTAATTGTGTTCTTTCTTGTAAAAATGTGTATAACTTATGTTAATTTATGCTTTTCTTGTGAATGCTGCTTATCTGAGGCTGTGTGCCTGTAATGCTTCTGCAAGTAGGTTTTTCATTGTACCTGTGCACACATGTACATGTGCATACGACAACAAACTCGACTTTGACTTTGAGATGATTTTGGAACTGCTGGGCTTTATTTCAGATTTTACCAGTTGTGGAACTGCTTTAAGACTTTCACCCTGATTTGCTGATGTTGTTTTGATGTTTTAAGGAATAACAAAGAAAATGCCAGCTTGCAAATGAATGTCCTGCCCGAAGACAAGACAGCTTTGTTGCTTTATGTTACGTTGGCTTTCATAATCAAGAAACTTTAGATATGGAGCAAATTTCCACCAGAGCATTAACTGTGAAGGTGTAATATTGCAAGTCAATAAGGTGATCTCACAGCTTCATAGCACTGAAGTACAATAGAAATGGCTTCTATATTCTCCCTGCCTCATTGGAAGGTCTGAGAATTGCTGCTCTAATGGATGTAGAAGCTGTCCAGAGCTCAGAAAAGTCCCAAGTCTCCACTGCGAATGGAAAACCCCAGCTGGGAGGCAGAAAAGAGGTGGATCACCATGCTGAACAGTGTCAGTTAATTGGAAAAGACATTATCTAGCTGGTGAGGTCAGTCCTCTCCCTGGAGCCAAGCACAGAGCAACAAAGGTCAGCAGTCTCAAACACAAGACAACAGATGCTGGAAATCTAAAATAAAAATAGAGCAAGTGGAAATCCTCAGCAGATCAGGCAGTGTGTGTGGAGAGAGAACCAGAGTTAACACTGCAGTCCTTCCATCACAGCCGGGAGATTAGAAATGATACCAGTTATAAGGTGAAGAGAATGAGGGAGAGGTGGATTGAACCGGTGGTCTGCGGTCAGCTGGAGATCCGCAGAGACTGAACGACCCAAGTGTGATGGTGTGGCTGAGAAAGGTCGGTGAATAACAAAGAGGACAAGAGGTTGCAGATGCTGGAATCTGGAACAAAAAACAGAACGCTGGAAGGACTCAGCAGGACAAGCAGCATCTAGGGAGGCAAAAGGTGTGTATGGACTTTTCGGGTCGAGACCCTGCATCAGGACTGAGAGGGAAGAGGAAAGGTTGCCTGTATGTGGGGAGGGGCAGGACAGAGGCTGGTGGAGCCAGATAGGGAGGGGATGACGGACAGGTAGAACCAGGAGGGGAGGGTGATGAGAGAGATGAACTAGTGGAGAAGGAGGTAGGCAGGTGGGTGCATGGGGGGAGGGCACTGGGGGTGTGGGTTACCTGAAAATGGGAAATTCAGTCTTCACACCATTGAGTTGTAAGCTACGCATGTAGAATATGAGATGTTGTTCTTCCAATCTGCATTTAGCCTCTCTGTAGCAATGGAGCAATGGTCAGACAGGGGTGTGGGAGCAGGAAGGGGAGTTAAAATGACATGCAACCAAAAACCCAAGGTAGTGCTTGTGGACTTAGAGCAGGTGCATGGCAAAACAGTCACCTTGTCTTTGCCTGGTTCCTCCACATCATGAGCTGCTTAGGTCCCTGGATGGTGGTGAGCAAGGCAGTGTAGGGACAGTGTTACACCTCCTGTGGTTGCAGGGGAAAGTGTTTGGGGAGGGGGAGGGATGGGTGGGGAGGGATGAGCAGACCAGAGTCACAGGGAGAGTGGTCCCTGCAGAAAGCAGAAAGGGGGCAAGAAGGGAAGAGGTGTGTGGTGGTGGGATCCCTTTGGGAGCTGGCGGAAGTGGCAAAGGATGATGCTTTGGATGTGGAGTTCGGTGAGGACCAAGGGAACTCGATCGCTGTTCTGTCTGGGGAGAGTGGGATAAGGGCAGACGTGAGGGAAATGGAGGAAATGTGTGTGAGGTCTCCATCAACTATGGCAGAGGGGCAGCCATGTTTCAGGAAGAAGGAGGACATTTCAGAAGCCCTGGAGCAAGAAGGCCTCATCCTGAGGACAAATGCAGTTGAGACAGAGAAAGTGAGAGAAGGGGATGGCATAACTACAGGTGAATAACGAAGATGTGTCTGGGAGAGTGTAAGTGAGAGGAGACAATTGCAATCCAAAACAGCAAACGAGAAGGTAGAGACACACAGAGCGGAACATCGGAGATGAGGGATATGGACAGGGATGTCACTGCGTTCACCATTCTCAGATAATGTTCTCATGAACAAAAAACAAACTCAACATGTCAGCAGCATCTTGAAGGCAGAGGGATATTCAACAATATGAGTTGAGACCCTGTATTTGGACTGTAGAGGGGAGATAACCAGCATAAAAGAGTAAGAGGGAGGAGTGAGGCAGGGGTTGGCAGGAAACCACAGAGGGGGAGCGGTGAGAGACAAACTCACTGACCTGTTGAAGGGAGGAGGATAAACTTCTTAAAAGTGGGTGGACCTAGAAGAGACTTTTCAGTGGACAGAATCAATACCCTAATTACACTGTTCCCTTTACCAGTACTTTCCTGTTCACCTCCCCCCCCCCCCCCAACACCAACTTGAACACGCCCCTGTCTCGCAGTGCTGTGGTCAGTTTGTTCAACTACCTGCAAGTCTCTGCTTTTGTCCATGGCAGCTGCGAGAAGTTTGTACGTCTGGGACAAGCACAGGAGTTGAAGATCCTCCAATGTTACATGCTCAATCCCACGGCTACCTTGTCCTTGACGACTGATCAAATTCACAATAATTTACCCAAGGGATGTAACTGTCTCTTGGAATAAAGTTCCAGGTAATTCTCTCGTTTTCTGATGTTGTCACAACATCTAAAGCTCATCAAACCTTTGACAAACTTCCTTGGGCTGAGTGCAGTTACTGCAGATCTGGACTCTGTCCTGCTCCGTATCACCCACGCTGCTTCCAGCTCCCAGCTGTTACAGCCACAGCACACCGTCTACCTGCTGCGTTTGTCATAGTTAATGAGTTATTAAGTTTTTCAACTGCTATTTTTAATTATGATTTAGCTTAGTAAATATTCTAGTTTTAAGTTCAAGGAATGAAAACCCTCCAATGTTCAGCAGCCAATGCATTTCAGCCTTCCTAGGACAGGGCAGATGAATGCACAGTTGAGGAGGGAAAGGTTCAGATGCTTGGGCCACTGGGATCTCTTCTGGGACAGAGGTGACCTGTACAAGAGGGATGAGTTGCAACTGAACTGGAGGGGGACCAATATTCCGGCGGGGAGATTTGCTCGTGCTGCTAGGGAGGGTTTAAACAAGTCTGGCAGGGTGGTAGGACCCAAAGCTGCAGTGTGGCAGGTGGATAAGTTGAAGCAAATATAATGTTAAAGTGAGCAAGTTCAACAGACAAGATAGGCAGGGGCAAGATAGGGAGCAAGGGCAGTCTAACAGACTAAATTGACAGGTAAGGCAACTTAATTCAGGGCATGGATTAGTTCATGTGACTGGGGTATTATTACATTTGAGGGAGGTGCAGGACTGGCAGCTCAATGTTCCGGGGTACAGATGCTACTGGTGTGATAGAGGGAGAGAGGATGGGGAGTTGTACTTGTGATGAGGGACAACATCACTGCAGTACCTACAGGGGATATTCTTGATGGATTATCCAGTGAGCCTACATGGGTGGACCTTAGAAATAAGAAGGGGATGATATATATTGTGTTATAGAGAATTAGAGGAACAAATATGAAGGGAGATGGCAGATATCTGTAAGGATTTTTACTGCAATAGCAGGTGATTTCAACTCCTCTGGTATTGACTGGGACTGCCATGATGCAAAGGGCTTGGATGGGGCAGAATTTGTTAAATGTGTCCAGGAATTTATTTTCAAACAGAGGGGGCAACACTCGGCTCCCTGTTGGGAAACGAGACTGGGTAAGTGACCACTGTAACTGGGGGAGCACTTTGGCACCATGGAGTTATACAGCACGGAAACAGGCCCTTCAGCCCAACTGGTCCATCCTGACCAAGATGCCCATCTAATTAGTCCCATTTGCCAGCATTTGGCCCATATCTCTCTAAACCTTTCCTATCCATGTACCTGTCCAAGTACCTTTTCAATGTTGTTAACGTACCTGCCTCAGCCACTTCTGCTGGCAGCTCATTCCATATACGGATCACCCACTGGATGAAAAAGACCTCTCAGGTTGCACAGAACATCGAACAGTTCAGCACAGGAACAGACCCTTCAGCCCACCATGTTGTGCCAAACTAATTAAACTAATAATTACATGTCTAACTAAACAAATCCCTTCTGCCTATACAGTGTCCACATCCCTCCATTCTCTGCACATCCATGTGCCAGTCTAAGAGTCTCTTAAACACCTCCGTCGTATCTGCCTCCACCACCACCCCTGGCAGCACATTCCAGGCACCCACCGCTCTCTGTGTAAAAAACTTGCCTCACACAGCCTACCATGAGAGAGCTTGTCAAATGCCTTACTAAAATCCATGTAGACAGTTTGACCTTCATCAATCATCTTCATCACCTCCTCGAGAAACTCAGTCAAGTTCGTAAGACATGACTTGCTCTGCACAAAGCCATGCTGCCTGATCCTAATTAGGTCATGGTTTTCCAAATGCTCATAAATTCTATCCCTAAGAATCCTCTCCAGTAACTTCCTTACCACTAACGTGAGACTCACCAGTCTGTAGTTACCAGGATTATCCCTATACCCCTTCTTGAACATTAGCTACTCACCATTCATCCAGAACCTTGCCTGTGGCTAGAGAGGACATGAAGATCTTGGTCAGGGCCCCAGCAATCTCATCTCTTGCCTCTCTCAATAACCTGGGGAATATCACATCAGGCCCTGGGGACTTATCCGCCTTCAGAGACCCAACACTATCTCAAAATGCACCAGCATATTAGCACTCTCCACACTAGTCCCACTACCTTCCATGTCTTTCTCCTTGGTAAATACCAACACAATGTACTCATTTAGGATCTCACCCACGTTGTCCACCTCCAAGCACATGTTCCCTCCTTGATCCTTGAGTTGTCCTACCCTCTGCCTAGTTATCCTCTTGCTCTTGATGCCTTGGGATTCTCCTTAACCTTACTTGCCAAGTACGTTTCATGGCCCTGCCTGGCCTTCCTAATTCCCTTCCTGAGTTCTTTCCTAGCTTCTTTATAATCCTCAAGTGCTCCATTTGATTTTAGCTTCCTAAACCTTACGTACACTTTCTTCTCGATTAAATTCACCACCTCTCTCGACATCCAAGGTTCCCTATTCTTGTCCTTCCTTCTTACTGGAACGTATCTGTCCTGTGCTCTGTATAGTTGGTTCCTTTTAAACCTCTCCCCTCTCACCTTAAACCAATGCCCCCTAGTTCTTGATTCCCCAACCCTGGGAAAAAGACTGTGTGCACTCACCCTATCTATGCCCCTCGTGATTTTATACACCTCTATAGTATCACCCCTCAGTCTCCTGCACCTCAATGAATAAAGTCTGAACCTGCTCAACTTCTCCCTCAAGTCCCAGCAACATCCTGGGAAATTTTTTCTACACTTTCTCCAGCTGAATGGCATCTTTCCTACAGCAGGGTGACCAAACTGAACACACTGTTCCAAATGCAGCCTCACCAAAGCCTTGTACAGCTGTAACATAACCTCCCAACTTCTATCCTCGGTACCCTGACTGATGAAGGCCAGCGTGTTAACAGCCTTCTTCACCACCCTGTCTACCTTTGACCATAATTCTCGTAGTTTTAAAATAGTTATGGAAAAAGATAGGACTGGTTCACAAATTAAAATCCTAAACTGGGGCAAGGCAGATTTTGAGGGCATTAGACAGGAATGTGTAAAGGGAGAGGCTGTTTGTGGGTAAAGGGAGATCCAGCAACATCCCAATTTCTATACTCAATGTCCTGAGTGATGAAGGCCAGCGTGCCAAAAGCCTTCTTCACCACACTGTCTACTTGCAACTCCAACTCATCCATGCCGATTAAGGCTTTTAGAAGTGAGATACTGAGAGTTTAGGGTCTGCATGTTGCTGTTAGAGTGAAGGTCAAGGCTGGCAGGAGTAGGGAACCCCGGATGACGAGGCACAATGAGGCTTTGGTAAGGGAAAATGAGGCATGGGTAAGGTACAGGCAGCTGGGATCAAGTGAATCCCTGGAGGAATATCGGGGTTGCAGGAGTGTACTCAAGCAGGAAATCAGAAGGGCAAAAAGGGGACATAAGATCACTTTGGCAGAGAAGGTTAAGGAGAATCCAGAGATTTTGTCAGTCTATTTGGGGAAATATAGTAACTCGAGAGAGAATGGGGCCCCTCAAAGACTAAAGTGGACATCTTTGTGTAGAGCCACAGGAGATGGGTGAGGTAACATAGGGATTCCATCTGATTCCACTACCTCCTCTGGTAACAACCACTCTCTGTGTGAAAACCTTTCCCCTCAGATCCCCTTTAAAACTCCTTCTTCTCACCTTGAACCTATGCAATCTTGTTTTTCATAATCCAAGAGCTTGCATAAGGGCTTTGGACACAAACCAAGGTGTAAACTGTGCTGTCGGGGGTGGGGAAGCGATGTAAGAGAGGCACAAGATGAAGTCCATCCACTACTCAAAGTAACAACTAGGGGAGTACGGTGGTGTATGACAGACAAGCCAGTGCAGCTGAATCTGGCCTCATCGTTAAAACTGTGGAAGACAACTCCTGCAAGAGAATCCAGCAACCACTTCCCAGCCACTCTCCTGGCCAATGTCCTTCCTGCTAAATATTCCTGAGTTTCCTTCTCAGGCTACCTGCTCAGCGATGGTTCCCAG
Source organism: Pristis pectinata (assembly GCF_009764475.1). Taxonomy (NCBI): domain Eukaryota; kingdom Metazoa; phylum Chordata; class Chondrichthyes; order Rhinopristiformes; family Pristidae; genus Pristis; species Pristis pectinata. The sequence continues at coordinate 875,907 of NC_067430.1, read as the reverse complement.
GATAACTGAGGACTCCACTCTTAATCCAGATCTGTGTGACCTTTGCTGTGCTCCCAGAGACTGAGAGTGCCCTGAGGGAGACACCCAGCAGTCCAGATAGGATCCGTGTGCCAGATGTTGTGTATCCCTGCATCAGTGACTTGATAAGACTTGGCTGGATGCAATGGCCAGGGGAGTGGGAGGGATTCAGACTTGACGACCTGAAGGAATTTGGATGGATTTGGTGAAGGAGTTTGGAGAGGGAAGTAAAGCTGGAAACAGAGTGGTAGTTTGCGAGAACAGAGGAGCCATGTGTTGGTGAGAGGGCCATGGTGCTTGAGGAGAGACAAGCACGAACACTGAGCTAGCCTGGAGCTGGATGGCCCGTGGGTTACTGAGAGTCACATTGAGAAAGTGGGAGATGGTCTCACAGCTCGACCTTAGAGTGGCCATGCGTGCACTCAGGAGAGATACCAGTGAAGTAATGCTCAATTGAGTCCTTTATATTGAACTTTACCTTCAAGACAGCTACTAGACATGTCTAGACTTGGTATTATCCAGTATGTGTTATATATTTTATTGTTAATGAGAGTGGTTTACAGAATGCCACAAAGACGTACAGCACAGAAACGGCCATTCGGCCCATCATATCCATGCTGACTTGTTTGCCCATCTACACTAATGGTATTTACCAACATTCGGTCTGTATCCTTCCATTCCTTGCCTACTTACCTGTCTGTCTAAATGTCTTTTAATCATATCTGATTCTAACAGCTCCTCTGATAGTGCGTTCCAGATATCAAACACTTAAAATAATTGAAAACATTTACCCCACAGGTCACATTTATATCTCCTTCTGTTCATCTTAAATCCTCTTGTTTTTGATACCCCCATCTATGCCTCTAATAATTTTACATGTGTCTTTTGGGTCACCCTCAGCCTCCTTCACTCCCAGGAAAACAAGCCAGACCTGTCCAATCTCTTCCCAATAACTAAAGTCCTCCAATCCAGGCAGCGTCCTGGTGAACCTCCTCTGCACTCTCTCCAACACAGTCACATCCTTCCTACAATGTGGCAACCAGCAGTGTACCACCAACTTTCATGTCATTGATGAACTTGCTAATCATACCTCCTACATTCACATGCAACTCGTTAATATGTATCACTAACAACAAAGGTCTCAGCACTGATCCCTCTCGTACACATCTGATCAATCCCTTCCTTTCCAAGTGAACATAAATCCTGCCCCTTACAATTTTTGCCAATAATTTCCCTGACATAAACCTTAGTGGCCTATGGTTACCTGGCTTATCCCTGCTGCCTTCTAAATAAAGGAACATTAGCTACCCTCCAGTTTTCTGGGACCTACCTGTGGCCAACTGAGGTCCAAGAATCTCTGTCAGAGCCTCAGCAGTCTCCTCCTCTGTTTCGCATAGCAACTTGGGATAGATCTGCCAGCCCTGGGGATTTATTCCCCCTTCTGCCGTCCAGGATAAATGAGGATTTATCATACAGGTTAATGGAATCCAAACAGATAAACCGATAACATTTAACCGTACAGCTGTAGTTTGAAGTATTGTACAGTTCATGTTGATATAATGCCTCTTTTCCTTGAACCAACAATACTCCCAACCACTTGTCTTCTTTATATTTAAGGGTTTGTCCCAACTCCTGAACAGGAAGCATTATTCACAAGGAAAAGGAATAAATGAGGCTTTCACTTTGCACACACTGTGCCCCTTGCCAGCCTAGCGCCCAAGTGATTTGCTCGTCACCACGGGGTTCTGATGAAAAGCCATTGCATTAACTATCCTGCTTTTCAGTATATCTATGTCCTTATTCATGGTGCAGTTCAGTGGTTATTCTCGGTAGAGGTGCAATGCCACACTTGGGAGGTCAAATAGGACTGAATGCTAATCACTGGGACGCAAATGTTCAATCCTTATTTCATTATTTCCTCTTGCTAACATGTCCTTTTTCAGCAGTAATGTTCTATTCTTCCTGTCATCATTCCGACATGATGTCCTAACGGGGAATTATTGGCAATGGGGCAACAGAGCAGAATGGAATGAGGCTGACAGCCGAGGGTTCTCAGAAGATGAGCCTGCAGTGAGGTACAGGCCCGAGCGGAGCAGTGGAGCACTCAGAGGCTGTTGCCATGGCAGTTGTCGCCTGAAGAGATCAGTGACCCTTTGACAGTTTGTAGAGTGGGAAATTGTAGGTCACATATGGCACAGTTGATTCAATCATGTTTAATCAGAATTGACATTTAGGCCAAGAATTAACTATTGTATATACCAATGTTGCAGAAACAGACATTCTGCTCTGGGTTTTTTAACTCCTTAATTGCACAAGCTTCACCTAAAAGAAAAGATTTAAAATGTTGCTTCTATCTTCTCTCCGATACCGCAACATATTGGTGATTTATTTTTATTTTTTGAGTATGGTTCTTTTCATATTAAACTTAACTGGTAGTTGGTGATGAAGCACAGAGAGATTAATGAATGCCCAGATTCCCTCATCCTGAGTCAGACAATCCCCGGTATCCTGAGAAGCCTGGAAGCAGCTTGTCTGAACTCGTACAAAGAGAAGCAGTAGGTCAGGAGATCAGGAACTGAAATTTTGGAAGGAAGAACATCAGGAGATTAAATAAATTAAATGGTAACAATTAAAGAGAGTGCAGGAAGAGAGAGTAAGGGTGTAATCAAAACAGAAAATGCTGGAACACGTGTGAAAGGAGAAATAGTTAATGTTTCAAGCTGGAGACTGTCAGAACTGAGAAAGGGAGATGACGAAGGTGGTTTTAAATTGCAGAGATGGTGCTGGGAAGGATGGATAGGACAAAGAGACTATCTGTGACAGGGTGAGGCCAGGTCAAGTGGGTTAATAAGAGGCGGTTAGAGGGTGACTACACTTCTTTGTGTAATGTGTTGCTAACAGCAGGTGTGTCGGACATGCCAAGCTGCACTAATGGAGAGAGACAACTCTGCCAATTGTACAGATGGACGACTTGCTGCAGAAATGGCCTGTCCTAAGGAGGAAAGAAAGATCAAGTTATCTGAAGTTGTTGAATTCAATAATGAGGCTGGAAGGCTGGAATAGGAGGTGTTATTTCTCAAGCTTGCATTGGGCCTGGTAGGGCACCACAGAGAGAGGTCAGAGTGAGGGTGAGATGGAGAATTAAACGTGCACATTCCCAAATCTTTGAGGGTGTAAGGATAGCTTGTGAAAGCTGTTAACAAGGAAAGTGGATCTTGGCTATAGGGCTAATAATAGGCCTAATTGCAGGTGTGAGACTGCTCTCACCTAATGTTCTGTCCTGATCTCAAAATCCCTTTCTTGCAGCAATTTCAGTCATAGGGTGAATGGGAGAGAAAGTGAACTAGTTGTATCTCCATTTCCGAACAGCGGATTGAGATAATAGGATTTGACTTGCTGTGTACAACCTTGTGGCAAAGAATCAAAGGCTGATGAGATTATAAGCTGCAGCCATTGCCAAACATTTCGACTTTGGCATAGGCTAGGATATGACTTCAGGACATTCCCACAGGTTAAGATCAATGCAAATGTGAAAGATGGGAGCTGGTCTCTTCAGGACAGTGGGGAGAGACGGTTAGACCACAGGAGAGTGAATTGTGACTTGACAGGGAATGGGAGGAAAGCTTCAAAAGGACACATGGAAAAGGGATGCTGTTCAAAATAAAGAGCCAGCATCAGGCACGAGATGTTCTCCATCTACAGCAACTTTTACCACTCCAGGGAAACTCACCATGATCAGCTTTGCGTTCGGAGTGGTTTAGGGGTGATCATGCTGAGCTGTTTAGGACAACATCTCGATCAGGAATAAAGGCAGAAAATGCTGGCAGAGGGGATTCAACCTAAAACCTTGAAGTCCTGTTTCTCTTTCCAGAGTTGTTGTCTGACCTCAGGATCAGAATCAGATTTATTATCACTGACTTATACAGTATGTCAATATACTGACTTATACAGTATATCTGTTGTTTTGTGGCAACAGTACCTTACAAAATAAAGAAATAGTTCAAAAAAAAGGAATAACAAGGTAGTGTTCATGAGTTCATGGACTGTTCAGAAATCTGATGGTGGAGGGGAAGAAGCTGCACCTGAAACATTGAGTGTGGGTCTTCAGGCTCCTGTACCTCCTTCCCGATGGTAGTAACGAGAAGAGGCCATGTCCTGGATGGTGAGGGTCCTTATTGATGGATGCCACCTTCTTCAGCCACCACCTCTTTAAGATGTCCTCAAAGGTGGGGAGGGTTGTGCCCGTGATGGAGCTGGCTGAGTCTACAACCCTCTGCAGCCTCTTGAAATCCTGTGTATTGGAGGCTTCATACCAGGCTGTGATATAACCAATCAGAATGCTCTCCACTGTACATCCTGAAATTCCTAATGAATTAAAGCCTTCTTCATGATTGCATCAGGGCCCAGGATAGATCCTCCTAGATATTGATGCCCAGGAACTTGAAGCTGCTCACCCTTTCCACCGCTGACCCCTCAATGAGGACTGGTGTGTGTTCTCCCGACTTCCCCTTCCTGAAGTCCACAATCAATTCCTTGGTCTTGCTGACGATGAGTGTGAGGTTGTTGCAACACCACTCAACAAGCCGATCTATCTCACTCCTGTACGCCACCTCATCGCTGTCTGAGATTCTGCCAACAGCAGTGGTGTCATTGGTGAATTTATAAATGCAGTTTGAGCTGTGCTTAGCCACACAGTCATGTGTAGAAAGAGTAGAGCAGTGGGCTAAGCACGCATCCTTCAGGTGCACCTGTGTTGATTGTCAGCGAGGAGGAGATGCTACCACCGATCTGCACTGACTGTGGTCTCCCGATAAGGAAGTCGAGGATCCAGTTGCAGAGGGAGGCACAGAGGCCCAGGTTTTGAAGCTTGTGAATTAGTACTGAGGGGATGATGGTGTTAAACACTGAGCTGTAATCGATAAACAGAAGCCTGACATATGTTTTGTTGTTGTCTAGGTGCTCCAAACCCGAGTGGAGACCCAGTGAGATTGTATACACTGTGGACCTATTGATAGGCAAATAGGCAAATTGCAGTGGATTCAGGTCCTTGCTCAGGCAGGAGGTAATTCCAGACATGACCAACATCTCAAAGCACTTCAGCACAGTAGATGGTATTGGTATTGGTTTATTATTGTCACTTGTACAGAGGTACAGGGAAAAACTTGTCTTGCATACCGTTCGTACAGATCAATTCATTACACAGAGCAGATACATTGAGTTAGTACAGAGTGCATTGAGGTAGTACAGGTTAAAAAAAAGTAACAGAGTTCAGAGTAAAGTGTCATAGCTACAGGGAAGTGCATTGCAGGTAGACAATAAGGTGCAAGGATACAACAAGATTGTGAGGTCAAGTTTCCATCTCAACGTATAAGGGAACCATTCAATAGTCTTATCACTGTGGGATAGAAGCTGCCCTCAGGCTCCTGTATCTTCTGCCTGATGGGAGAGGGGAGAAGAGAGAATGACCTGGGTGGGTGGGGACTTTGATTATGCTCGCTGCTTCATCAAGGCAGCGAGAGGTATAGACAGAGTCCATGGAGGGGAGGCTGGTGTCCATGATGCGCTGGGCTGTGTCCTCATCTCTCTGCAGTTTCTTGCAGTCCTGGGTAGAGCAGTTGCCGTACCAAGCCGTGATGCATCCAGATAGGATGCTTTCTATGGTGCATCGATAAAAGTTGGTGAATGTCAAAGGGGACATGCCAAATTTCTTTAGCGTCCTGAGGAAGTAGAAGTGCTGGTGAGCTTTCTTGGCCGTGGCATCTATGTGGTTGGACCAGGACAGGCTATTGGTGATGTTCACTCCTAGTAACTTGAAGCTCTCAACCCTTTTGACCTCAGCACTTGATGTAGACAGGTGCATGTACACCGCCCCCTTTCCTGAAGTCAATGACCGATTCTTTTGTTTTGTTAACATTGAGGGAAAGGTTGTTGTCATGACACCATGTCACTAAGCTCTCTATCTCCTTCCTGTACTCTGAATCATCGTTATTTGAGATACAGCCTACTATGCTGGTATCATCTGCAAACTTGCAGATGGAGTTAGAGCAGAATCTGGCTACACAGTCATGAGTGTATAGGAAAAAAAGTAGAGGGCTGAGGACGCAGCCTTGTGGGGCACCAGTGTTGAGAATAATCGTGCCAGAGGTGTTGTTGCCTATCCTCACTGATTGCTGTCTATTGGTCAGAAAATCAAGGATCCAGTTACAGAGGGAGGTGTTGAGTCTCAGGTCTCAGAGTTTGGTGATGAGTTTGCTTGGAATTATAGTATTGAAGGCAGAGCTGTAGTCAATAAGCAATAGTCTAACGTAGGTGCCTTTACTGTCCGGATGCTCCAGAGCTGAATGTAGGGCCAGGGAGATGGCATCCGCTGTAGACCTGTTTTGGTGATAGGCGAATTGCAGTGGGTTGAGGTTGTCTGGGAGGCTGGAGCTGATGTGTACCATGACCAGCTTCTTGAAGCACTTCATGATGGTCGATGTCAGAGCCACTGGTTGGTAGTCATTAAGGTATGTTACCTTGCTTTTCTTCGGTACCGGGATGTGAGCGTTACTGGGCGAAAGTTGTTGAGGCAGCTCACCCTGCTCTTCCTGGGCACTGGGTATTTCCAGCAGTTTCTGTTTTACTCCAGATTCCAGCATCTACAGGATTTTTTTTATTTCCTGACCCCCCACCCCACTGTAAACCAGTGAACCAGTGCCCCCCCCTCCCCAGCCACAGTAGACCAGTGACCCGCGCCCCCAGACCCATACCTCCTACCCTCCCCCCTCCCACTGTACACCGGTGTCTCTCCCCACCCCCACCATAGACTGGTGTCTCCCCACCCCCGACTGTAGCCCGGTGTCTCCCCTTTCACCCCCAAACCACCACTGTAGACCAGTGTATCCCCCCCTCTACCCCCACTCTACACCTGTGTATTCCCCCTTCCTCCACCACCCCCCCACTATGGACTGGTGTCTCTGACCCCTCCCCCCCACTGTGGACTGGTGTTTCTCCCCCCTCAATGTAACCGAGTGTCTCCCCCTTCCCCCTCGCCCACTGTAGACCAGCGTTCCCCACCTTGCCCCACACTGTTTTCCAGTGTCTCCCCCTTTCCCCCCCACCACCATAGACTGGTGTCTCCCCCTGTGTCTTGCCCTACAAAAGTTATTGCAGCTGCTGGCTACACCAATGGAACCTGCTTGACAGCCTCCACAGGCTGTCCGTCCCCGAGCACACCTTGCCACAGAAAACGTTCTGCTCTTTTGACTCACTTGCCACTTACATGACCTGCAGCCATTGGTTATCAATCTGTTTGCCCCTGAAACCAGAAGAAGCAGTTCATAATTCCAAACACCTTTATTAAATCCCTGTTTTTTATCCAGGCAGCTGTTCATAGTTTCTCAAGTCTCCCTGTAACCTGAGTCTTCTGAGGATGTTCCTCATCATCGGGAATGTTTGCTTCCATTCCAGTTTCTGATGAGGCCAATGTGTGATGCACAGACTCTGCCACAAGTGAATGTTGTTATCCATGACTTCTTACACTGAGTGGTGCTCCCTATGATATAGGAAATGCTTCACACTTTCAAGGATCTTCTGGTGGACCTTTATGTGCAGAAGGCAGGTGAGTGAAGACCTTTGGTTTTATGGATGTTAAGAGTAAGGTCCATTCTCTCAGATGCTTCAACAAACGAGTCAATGATGACTTGGAGTCAGCTCTGACCACCTGCACACTGCAGCTTGATGAGAGAAGTTGGGCTGCCCTGGGTCCTCAAGTAGGTCTGGCTTGGGTTGAACAGTTTCCCACTTCTCCTGGAGCTTAACTCCAGTCCAGAAGGAAGCTTGTTGGAGGTGTTTTGAAGAATCTCATTGAGGAAGATTGAGAGAAATGTTAGAACAATCTTGCAGCATCGAAACACAAACAATTCTGTAGATGCTGAAGTTAAAACAGAAAATACTGGAAACACTCAGCAGGTCAGGCAGCATCTGTGGAGAGAGAAACAGGGTTAGCAGGTGTGAGATCCATTGCTGGACACCAGTGTGAACTGACAGTGGATCTGTTGTGGCCCAATGGTTAGCATTGCAGCCTGCAGGCTGCAGTATGGACGATGCTGAGAGGGATGTCCACATGTGTAGAGATTTGAGAACAGTCCACAGTCCTCAAGGCTAATGGAGGTACCAGCTCTGGTGAGGTCAAAAACAGCCTTTATTGTGGTTGGTGCTGCTCTCTGTATTTCTCTTGTTGTCACACAGTGAAGCTCATGTTCACTGTGGGTCATAGAGTAACACAGCATGGAAACAGGCCCTTTGGCCCAACTGGTCCATGCCGACCATGGTGCCCACCAAGCTAGTCCCACTTGGCTGCATTTGGTCCATATCCCTCGAAACCACTCCTATCTATGTACTTATCTATGAGTCTTTTAAGTGTTGTTAATGTACCTGCCTTAACCACTTGCTCTGGTAACTCGATCCATACATGGACCACCCCCTGGGTGAAGAAGCTGCCCCTCTGTTCTCTCTTAAATCTTTGACCTCTCTCCTAAACCAAAGGAGTACTATGGGTAAGGAGGATGAACATAGAGCCTGGATCAAGACATGGAACATGACAGAGACCTGGTTGTGTGAGGGACAGTTCCTGGATTTAGTTGTTTTAGACATGATAGAGAGGGGGGTAAAAGAGGTGAAGGGGTTGCACTACTGATCAGGGAGAATGTCACAGCAGTACTCAGAGGGGACACACTGGAGGGCTCATCCACAGAGGCAGATTGGGTGGATTCCGAAATAAGAAAAGTGCAAATACACTGATGGGATTGTACTACAGGTCCCCCAATATCCATCCAGAAGTGGAAGAACAGATACATGGACAGATTGTGGAAAGGTGCAGAAACAACAGGGTTGCCACTGTGGGGACTTTGACCCCCAGTATTGGTTGGAACTTCCTTCATACAGGAGGCTTAGATGGGGCGGGATTTCTTCAGTGCATCCAAAAGGGGTTCTTGAAACAGTTGTGGTGAGTCCAACTGAAGGAGAAAACATACCGGTTCTCTCACCTGGTTTTGGGAAATGATCCAGGCCAGGTGAGAGACCTAAGAGTGGGGGAACATTTTGGGAATAGTGACCACAACTTATTACGTTGTAAGATAGTTATAAGTGAGGATAAAATTGGATCTTGAGGGAAGGTACTAAATTAGAGGAGGGCAAAGTACCACAGGATATGACAGGAGCTCAGGGGTGTTGATTGGGAGCAGCTGCTGTTGGACAAGTCCACATCTGAGTTGTTTAAAGACCAGCTGATTGGAGTTCAGGATCAACATGTTCCGGTAAGGAGTAGTAAGGATGGTAAGGTAAGGGAACCTTGGGTCACCCGGGAACTCCTAAATTTAGTCAGGAAGGAAAAGGAAGCTAAAACCAGACTGGGTCCTTGTGGAATATAAAGATAGCAGGAAAGTGTTCAAGCAGGCAATTCGGAAGGTCAAAAGGGGCCATGAAATGTCCCTGGCGAGCAGGGTCAAGGAGAATCCCAACGCATTCTATACGTATTAAGAAAAAGGGGATACCTAAGCAGAGGGTAGGTCCACTCAAAGATAAAGGAGGGAATTTGTGCTTGGAGTCAGAGTAAGTGACTGAGGTACTAAATGAGTACTCTGTGTCAGTATTTACCGTGGAGAAGGATTTGGAGGACGGTGAAGACAGAATGGGGCATGTTGATGTGCTGGGACATTTGAGATTGAGGAGGAGGTAGTGCTGGGTCTTCTGAAAAACATTAAGGTGGATAAGTCCTTAGGGCTTGATGGCAGATATCCCAGAATAGTGAAAGAAGCAAGTGAGGAGATTGCTGGCGCTTTGACAAGGATCTTTGTGTCCTCACAAGGAACAGGTGAGATCCCAGAGGACTGGAGAGTAGCAAATGTTGTGCCTTTGTTCGAGAAGGGAAGTAGGGATAATCCAGGTAATTACAGGCCAGTGAACCTCACATCAGCGGTAGGGAGGCTGTTGGAGAGGATGCTGAGGGATAGGATCTGTGCACATTTGGAAAGGTATGGCCTGCTTAGGGACAGTCAGCATGGCTTTGTGTGGGGCAGGTCATGTCTTACAAACTTGATTGAGTTTTTTGAGGAGGTGACAAAGGAGCTTGATGAGGGTAAGGCAGTAGGCATTACCTACATGGACTTCAGTAAGGCATTTGACAAGGTCCTTCATGGTAGGCTGATTCAGTTGATAAAAATGTAGGGGATCAAGGGTGAGTTGCGGGTTTGGATTCAGAACTGGCTTGCCCATAGAAGACAGAGAGCAGGGCTGGAATGCTGTTTTCTGGCTGGAGGTCCGTGACCAGTGGTGTTCTGCAAGGATCGGTGCTGGGACCTCTGTTGTTTGTGATGTATATCAATGATTTGGATGAAAATGTCGATGGGTGGATTAGCGAATTTGTGGATGGCACCAAGATTGGTGGAGCTGTGGACAGTGTAAAGGACTGTCAAAGATTACAGCAGGACATAGATCAGTTACAGATACGAACAGAGAAGTGGCAGATGGAGATTAATCCAGGCAAGTGTGAGGTGTTGCACTTTGGGAGGTTGAATGAAAGGAGAAAGTATACAGTTAATGGTAGGCCCCTTAATAGCACTGAGGTACAGAGGGATCTTGGGGTCCAGGTCCATAGTTCATTGAAAGTGGCTCGGCAAGTGGATAAGGTGGTAAAGAAGGTGTATGGAATGCTTGCCTTCATTGGTAGGGGTGCTGAGGACAAGAGTAAGGAAGTCATGCTGCAGCTATGTAAAACTTTAGTCAGACCACACTTGCAGTATTGGGTGCAGTTCTGGTCACCCCATTACAGGAAGGGTGTGGAGACGGTGGAGAAGGTGCAGAAAAGGTTTATTAGGATGCTGCCTGGATTAGAGGGTACAAGCTGTAAGAAAAGTTTGGACAAACTTGAGTTGTTCTCCCTGAAGCGTCAGAGGCTGAGGGGAGACCTGATAGAGGTTTTTAAAATTATGAGAGGCATAGATGGGGTAGACAGTCAGAATCTGTTCCCCAGGGTAGAAATGTCAAATACTAGAGGACATGCTTTTGTTTGGGGGGGGGTGTGGGGGTAGTTTAATGGTGATGTGAGGGGCGAGTTTTTACACAGAGACTGGTAGGTGCCTCGAATGGGTTCCCAGGGGCAGTAGTGGAAGCAGGCAGTTTGGTGGAGCTTAAGAGCCTTTAGATGGACACATGAATACAAAGGGATTGGAGGGATGTGGATGATACACAGGAGGGAGGACATTTGGTATAAATTGGCATCAAGATGGGCACAACATCATGGGCCAAATGGCCTGCCCCGTGCTGTACTATACTATGTTCCATGCCCTCTAGTTTTTAGTTTCCCTTCCCTGTGAAAACGACTGTGTACGTTTGCTCTATCTGTACCCCTCATGATTTTATACATCTCTAGAACGTCACTGCTCAATCTCCTACACTCAAAGGAATAAAGTCCTGGCCTGCCCAACCTCTCCCTACAACTCAGGCCCTCGAGTCCTGGCAATGTTCTTGTGAATCTTCTCTGCACTCCTTCCAGTTTAATGTTGTCTTTCCAATAACAGGCCGACTAAACCTGTATCCAGTACTCCAGGTGCAACCTCACCAACGTTTTGTACAACCACAACATAACGTCCCAACTCCTGTACTCAGTGCCCTGACTGACGAAGGCCAGTGTGCCAAATGCCTTCTTTACCACCCTGTCTACCTGCAACATCATTTTCAGGGAGCTATGTACTTGTACGCCTCAGTCCCTCTGTTCAACAACACCCGGCAGGGCCCTGCCTTTCACTGTGAAATTCCTACTGTAGTTTGACTTCCCAAATTGCAACACTTTGAACTTAGCTGAATTAAAAACCTTTTGCCACTCCTCGGCCCACTTGCCCAGCTGTTCAAGTCCCCTTGTAATGTTTGATCACCATGGTCTATGACACCGCCTGTTTTACTACCTCTGGTTGGATTAAATCCACATTGCAAATCAGGGAGTGGTTCTTGACTACTGTGAGTGGATGGTTGAGGAGGACCCTACTGATGAGTTTCTGTCACAGAGAGCAGTCCTCCTGCAAGTGGGAGCTGATGGTGTGAATTTGTGACAGATATTTCTCTGTGTGAAGTTTTTGAACTTCAGCAAGGATGCCACTTTGTTGTTTCTCAGTTAGCGTATGGGTTTAACAACTTCTTGTCAATCTGGTGACGTTGAGGCTGATAAGATACTTTTCTGACAAATGCACTCAAATGCACACACTATGAGGAAACACGATGGTTAGGGGGATCTTTGAAATATTGCTTCCAGCAGGTGAAGACTGCCCCTGTCCTTGAAAAATTCACCATCATACTTGGTTCTTCGTGGGGTCGGTCCTTGATGTTTGGAATGTCGATGGTCCAGACAGTGTTGTAGAACCCTGGTGGTCATCAGTAAGTTGCTCACTGCCTCATCCACTGTTCTTAAGGTTTTCTTCTGGACTTGGGATTCAAATGACTGGAGAGATGTTTCCTTTATTGTCATGGGGAATGCCTTACCGTTAAATCTTGTGCTCGTCTCTCTGGCAAAGGATGGTTACGACAAAATTGATGGTTACAACAAAATTGTGCTCAATTAATTTTGTCAGGACAAGTGCTCTGTTGGAGTTAGCTTTCCCAACTTGTCAACCACATTTCCAGCAGGTTCTGACAGTGGCAAAGATCGGTCTGTCTTCTCAAGGATGTGGTCCAAGGATTTTCCAAGGTCAGGGTAGAAGTCCTCCTTGGCCACATCCATAGCTTCCAGGGCTGGGGTGCATTCTCTGATGTCCAGCGAGCTGGTTCTGTACTAAAGTGAGCCAAAGGATCATAAGGTGTTCACATCGCACAAGGACAGTCACTGAGATATCTGAGCTCGGTTCTGCTGACCCAATCCATCCCATGATGGCGGATTCCCTCTTCTGCAGAAGGAGGTCACACCAGCCTCACCTACCCAGTTGAGCCTCACTGGGGCGATGATGTTGCTTTTAGAATGTCTGAGTTCCCAGGTTATGACAGGGGAGTGGCTTTCAGGTCCGTCAATTTTGGGATTATCCATGAGCATCCTAATGTTCCAGATCATCAACTTCATACTGAGGAGCAGAAGCTAAGATGTGAGACTTTAATATTATTACCACACGGACTTGACGGAACAAAGTCTGAGTTCAGTGTCAAGTGGACTCAAAAGGACTGGAGATGCAAACACGCACACACACGCACACATGCACACACACATGCACACATATTTCTGAACACCTCCCACCTTCAGAACTGTAACAGTGACCTTATACTTCTCCTCGTTCATTTCATATTTCTCAATAGTAAACATCATCTACCCCGTATCTGACCATTTCACAGAGTGACACAAACTGGAAAGGCTGGTTATCTGAAATTGTTGAATTCATTATGCCCGCAGTCTGAACAGATTTGCTTCACAAAGCAGCCACCCAAACCGCATGTAGGGACAGAGTCACACCATCCAGAGATAAGATCTTCCAGCCCACCACCTCCACATGGACCAGCCAGTGTCCATCCACACCCATCCCATTTACCAGTCACAGAGCCGTGCAGAAACGGGCCCTCAGCTCAGCACGTCCATGCCAATGTTTTTCCCACCTACACACTGATCCCATTTGCCCACTTTAGGACCATATCCTCTGTCCCTTGCCTATTTAAATGTCTGTCTCAGTGTCTCTTAAACACAAAGTATCCAACCCCACCACCTCCTCTGGCAGCGTGTTCCAGATATCAACAACTCTCCGTGAAAAAACGTACCCCTCTCATTCCCTTTAAAGCTCCTTCCGCTCCCCTTAAACCCATGCCTCTGATGGTTTTTTGATACCCCTACCATGGGAAAAAGATTCTGACTATCTACCCCATCTAGCCACTAATAATTTTATATACATCTATCAGGTCCCCCTCAGCCTCCTTCACTCCAGAGAAAACAGGCCCAGCCTGTCCAATCTCTCCCCAGAACTAAAGTCCTCCAAGCCAAGCAACACCCTAGTGAACCTCCTCTGCACTCTCTCCAGCACAACCACATCCTCCCTTTACTCTGGCAACCAGATCTGTACACAATGATCCAAGCGCGGTTTAACTAGTTTTTTGTAAAGTTGTGACAGACCCCAACTCCTCCCCCGTGATTTTGTTTTCCCTCCTCTGCTGAATTCTAAATTACTCCCAGTCCTTAGGCCTTTTGATATTCCGGCAGTTTTTTATGCCTCTTCTTTGGATCTTTCTTCTTTCCTCCCAAAGCCGTGGTCGAGCCCTCTTTCCTGACATATTTGTGTGCTGGGTAATAATTGTGAGTCCAGTTGTGACAGAACATCCTGGATCCTGTTTTGTATGCTCCGACCTGTGTAGGCCAGCCTGCCATCTACCTTCTTCACCCACTATCTTTACCCTCTGTTCCTATTACTGGGCCAACTTTGGATCCAATTAGCTGATTTTCAATTCTCAAGGGCTCTAAGCTTATGGACCTTGTCAACTAAGTACAGTAGTGTAGCGGTTAATGTAATGTTACTACAGCACCAGCGACCTGGGTTCAATTCCGGCCGCTGTCCGTAAGAAGTTTGTACGTTCTCCCCGTGTCTGCGTGGGTTTCTTCCGGGTGCTCCGGTTTCTTCCCACATTCCAAAGACGTACGGGTTAGGAAGTTGTGGACATGTTATGTTGGTGCCGGAAGCGTGGCGACACTTGCGGGCTGCCCCCAGAACACTCTATGCAAAAGCTGCATTTCACTGTGTGTTTCGATGTACACGTGACTAATAAAGAGATCTAAATACCTTACCAATTCCATGTGGATACCATCGGCCACACACCCTCATCAGTTCCTTTTTGTTATCTTTTTGAAAAAAATTCCCCTACAAAACCATGCTGACAACTTTAATTCCACATCCCACTCCCACACTGACATGTCTGTCCATGGCTTCCTCTACTGCCACGTTGAGGCCAGACGCAGGTTGGAGGAATAACACCTCATATTCTGCCTTGGGAGTCTCCAACCTCATGGCCTCAACATCAATTTCTCTAACTTCTGGTAACCCCGACCCTTATTTTTCTCTCCCTCCCCCTCCCCCCACTCCTTTGTCATTCTTTATTCCTGTGGCTTCCTTCCCCCACCTTGACGACCTGTCCATCTCCCCTCTTCCCCTCCTCCGTCTTTTACTCCATGGTCCACTGCCCTCTCCTACCGGATTCCTCCTCCTTCAGCCCTTTGCCTCTTCTACCTATCACCTCTCAGCTTTTTAAATCTTCCTCACCCGCCTACCTTCCCCCTCTCAGCTGGACTCACCTCTCCCCTGCCTGCGTGTGCTCCTGCCCCCCCCCCCCCCCCCCCCCCCACCTTCTTATTCTGGCTTCTGCCCTTTTCTTTTCCAGTCCTGATGAAGGGTCTCGGCCTGAAACGTCGACTGTTTATTTCCCTCCATGGATGCTGCCTGACCTGCTGAGTTCCTCCAGCACTTTTTGGTGATGCTTCAGATTCCAGCATTTGCAGAATCTCTTGTGCCTCTGACTATCTTTGATTAATCCCTGTCTTTCCAAGTGCAGATTAATCCTGTCCCTTGAATATTTTCCAATAACTTCCCTCCCACAGAGGTTAGACTCCCAGGTCTGTAATTACCAGGTTTTATCCTGCTGCCCTTCATCAGCTGTTGGTGAACGCCTCCATCTACTGTCCTGTGGTCATCTGGTGCCTCACCTGTGTCCAGTGAAGATTTAGAAATCTCTGCCAAGGCCCCCGCAACCTCCTCTTGTAGCAGCCTGGGAACGTCTCATCGGACCTTGGGATTTATCCACCTTTATCATCAGGTTCTGAGCTGCTGGATGTGTGGAGGGAAGGCTCAGCAACAGACACCTGGAGACTGGAAGGGAGTGGGACACCCTGCAGCCAGAGTAGACGGAAGTGGGATCAGGAGCTCCGGCTTCAGAACAACACAGAAGTTGCAAGTGCTTTGGTTGAGCCTCACACACTGCTTGTGATCAGGGAACAGAGTCCTGTTGTGGAAGTAACTGCTGTCATATTAAGGGCAATTATCTTATTAATATTTAACGTTGATAATGAAACAGATCCTGACTTCCCTGTATGTAGAGAGGAGACAGATTGGTTCCAGTGGAGGGGGAGAATTCACCATGGTTCATTGTTTCGTTATATGTAGGCATTGTATCTTCAACACTGGAGGGTGAAACGATAGGGAAACAGGCTGCCCACATCCTCTGAGCACAGAAGACCATTCTTCACATCCCTACACGATGTTCTACACGACGACAGGCACAGTAGTGTAGCGGTTAGCCTAACGCTTTACAGCGCCAGCGACCCAGGTTCAATTCTGGCTGCTGTCTGTAAGGAGTTTTTACGTTCTCCCTGTGTCTGCGTGGGTTTCCTCTGGGTGCTCCGGTTTCCTCCCACATTCTAAGGACGTACGGGTTAGGAAGTTGTGGGCGTGCTATGCACCAGAAGCGTGGCAACACTTGCGGGCTGCCCCCAGAACACTACGCAAAAGATGCATTTCACTGTGGGTTTCGATATACATGCCACTAATAAGGAAATCTAATCTTATCTTATCCAGCTCTCATGGGATGCTCACTCTAGGATAAAATGGATCTTCAGACATGCTTTACCCAAGCAACAACCAGCATTACTTCTCTCCAAGACAGGACATTCTTAGCTGAATACTAACTCTTCATGAAATTCAATTTAAGCGAGCAATTACTTTCCTTCAGATCCTTGGCTTTATTTTGTTTGCTGTGAAATGATCTGATGAGTTCAGGTCCTAGATAAGATGGTGGGAAGTGTTTGTGATTTCACAGAGTTTGCCGTCACATTGGTGAGATCACACTTGGAGCACTGTGCACAGTTTTTGTCACCCTGTTGTAGGAAAGACATGGTTAAACTGGAAAGAGTGCGGAAAAGATTTACGAGGATGTTGCCAGGACTCGAGGGTCTGAGTTGTAGGGAGAGGTTGGCCAGGCTGGGTATTTATCCCTTGGAACGTAGGAGAATGAGGGGTGACTTTATAGAGGTTTATAAAGTCATCAGGGGCATTGATAAGGTGGATGGTAACAGTCTATTCCCCAGGGTAGGGGAGTCCAAAACTAGAGGGCATAGGTTTAGGGTGAGGGGGGAAGATTTAAAAGGGACCTGAGGGGCATCTTCTTCACACACAGGGTGGTGGGTGTATGGAACAAGCTGCCAGAGGAAGTGATTGAGGCAGGTACAATAGTTGACGCTGGAAGCGTGGTGACATTTGCGGGTTACTTCCAGAACACTCTACGCAAAAAGATGCATTTCACTGTGCGTTTTGATGTACATGTGACTAATAAAGATACCTTATCTTATCTCAGATGGGGACAATTCTGCTCAGTCTAATGTATAGGTATAGTATAGGTGTATAGGTTTATTATTGTCACTTGTACCAAGGTACAGTGAAAAACTTGTCTTGCATACCGATCGTACAGGTCAATTCATTACACAGTGCAGTTACATTGGGTTAGCACAGAGTGCATTCATGTAGTGCAGGTAAAAACAATAACAGTACAGAGTAAATTGTCACAGCTACAAAGAAAGTGCAGTGCAATAAGGTGCAAGGTCACAACAAGATAGATCATGAGGTCAAAGTCCATCTCATTGTATAAGGGAACCATTTACTAGTCTTATCACAGTGGGGTAGAAGCTGTCCTTAAGCCTGGTGGTTCGTGCCCTCAGGCTCCTGTATCTTCTACCTGATGGAAGAGGAGAGAATGACCAGGGTGGGTGGGGTCTTTGATTATGCTGGCTGCTTTTTCAAGGTAGTGAGAGGTAAAGTCCATGTGTCCATGGAGAGGAGGCTGGTTTCTGTGACGTGTTGGGCTGTGTCCACAATTCTCTGCAGTTTCTTGCGGTCCTGGGCAGAGCAGTTGCTGTACCAAGCCGTGATTCATCCAGATAGGATGCTTTCTATGGTGCATCGATAAAAGTTGGTGAGGGTCCAAGGGGACAAGCCGAATTCCAACTGGCCAAATGGTAGCTGGATGATTGACCCCGTACCCAGGTCCTGCCAGGCCCGTACATCTGGCGCCATACCCAAGGAAAGAAGGGAGTGGTTCCAACACAGCTGGCCAGCACCGTAAATCCCATGGGGCTAAACTGTGGGTGGCTCAGGGGTGGAGGAGGGTGAACAATGAACAGACATAGTTGTTAACTGCTCACCGAGCAACCAAACTAGAGTTACCCACATTCTGATGTAGGACCTGAAGCCGAGTGCTCATGGGCACAGATCACTTGCTGCTGCCTCTCATGCTCACCAAAGGATTTAACACCCCCAACATCACTCTCCCAGTTCCTCCCACGGTGAATCTGATGACTACAGGCGCACAGATTACCTCTGCCAAATAACCCAGCAACCTCTCAACTCCACACAGGTCAGATCTAGAAAGCATGTCTCACCTCACGGCTGCTGAGGGTTTTTTGCAGGGTTGGAGAGATGGGAGGAGAGGAGATGTGGGGAAGCTGGTCACAGCCATCAGCACCTCAGGGTAGAGGTTTGAGACAGGAGGGACCATGTCAGTTCCCCAGCTGGTTCTACACAGCCTCCTTACACTGGGGAAGGGGAGAGATGTTCCCACGAGAAGATGTCTTCAGGACCAGGGACACAAATGTAAAGCAATGGACAAGGGATATAAGGGGATGGAAGGACAACCTTTTAATGTCAAAAGCTGTGCTGATAAGGAACAGGTTGGCTGTTGGGTCGCTGAAAACTGAATCAATTAGAGCTTTCCATCATATAGGCTGCTGAGAGATCTAACTTGCTTCACTACAGGGAAGGAGCCAAAAAACGGGATGGACTAGACTATAAAGAACCAACACAAACATGATGGGCTGAATGGTCTCCTCCTACTATCATTCTGTTTGTGGGCCTCCTCTGCAGCCCAATCTCCAAGCTCTCCCTATGCAGATTGTCTGAGCACTCTGCAGCCTGTCTCCGCACCCCTGGACAGAACCAGTCCCTCTGCAGCTCCAGTCTCCAAGACCTTTGGGTCTTGTTGGCGTACTGTGACACTACCAATTATCCAGATCTTCCAGACTTCTGTCCCCTCAGTTGTTTCATTAAAATTGATGTAATTGTATTGGTTTATTATCTGAGAAAATGTTGCTTGTAGTAAAATTCTAAATTGATGTCTTGTGACTGCTTCCTCAACATCATTCAGCTGGGTCCTGTCAGCAAAGAAACTGATAAAAGTCAGCAATCTTTTGATCAAACAAAATGTGCATGTGGGTTTGAGCTAATCACACCTGACTCTGCCACTTCTTTCAATGGGAAGATAGTGGTGAGATTAGTTACAGAGTCTTGTTAAAGGTGCACAGTGGCCCACACTTCCATATATCTTCAGTTAGTTAAGTCTAATGGCACATCGATCACAATTAGCATTGCAAGGTACCAGCCACTCACAACAAAACAGTTTCACTTCAATAATCATGCAATTATTATTAGTGCTCTTGTTCTACATGTAATTATATCAATAGTATCGATTAAACCGGACCAAGTATATTCCAGGAGATTGAATTTGCAGGAACGATGAGCCTTGCTGTAACTGCAGTACTCTCACACACACTCACTGTCCGGAGGCACCAGCTTCCTGTGGAACAGACCTCTGATCCAGGTTCTGTGGGGATTCTTCCCGTTCCCATCGTGACTTCTACATCAAAGACACCAGAGTGTTACTAGAATATTGAAACCTGTAAGGCATTGTGCCTTAATGCGTGCGTACGATGAAGTTGCTGTTGTGGAAACATGGCTGCAGGGTGGCCCAGGACAGGAACAGAATGTCCACCGTATACTATTAAGGAAGGATAAGAGAAGATTTCTTTATCAGTCACGTGTACATTGAAACACACAGTGAAATGCATCTTTTGCATAGCATGTGCTGGGGGCAGCCCGCAAGTGTCGCCACGCTTCCGGCACCAACATAGCATGCCCACAACTTCCTAACCCGTACATCTTTGGAATGTGGGAGGAAACCGGAGCACCCGGAGGAAACCCACGCAGACACAGGGAGAACGTACAAACTCCTTACAGACAGTGGCCGGAACTGAACCCGGGTCGCTGGCGCTGTAATAGCGTTAAAGGAGGTGGGGAAGAGGAAAGGGGAAGGAACGGGAAAGCTGAGATGTGCAGTCTGTATGAGTGAAGCTAAGGAACACCAAGTGACTTGGCTTGGCAATAGGAGAAGGAGGCTGATGGGAGAGGATTGTTTTGTCATCGGATGCCATTGACTGTGGTGTTGGGACCTTTACTGTTTGTCATAAACATGAATGATTTGGGTGTGGATTTAGGAGGCACGAGGAGGTTCACAGATGGTGTGAAGATTGTTGAAGTCATCACTACAAAGTTGTTGACAGTGTGGAGGGTGGTTTAGGCTACAGGGTGATATCGATGTGTTGGTGAAATGAGCTGAGAAATGGCAGCTGGAGTTTAATCCTGATGAATTTGAGGTGCTTTGGGAGCACTAATGAGGCTGGGACAGACACGGTGAGTAGTAGGGTCTCAGGGAGGAACAAAGGACATTGGTGTACAAGTCTAAAGAAGGTGGCAGTGCAGGAAGATGATGTGGTTAAATTGCATACTGGATGCTGGCCTTTATTAGTTGGGGCACTGGATAGAAGGAGGTTATATGCTAACCTGATAAAGTATCGGTCAGACCTCAGTTTGAGTACAGTGCACAGTGCTGGTCACCACCCAAGAAGAAGGATGTGATAACACTGGGCAGGGTGCAGAGGGGCATTACTTGGGACGGAGCATTTCAGTTATGAGGAGGAACTGGAGAGACTGGGTCTGTTCTCCCTGGAGCGAAGAGGTTAGGAGGGGACATGACTGAAGTATATTAAATTATGAGGGGTACAGATGAGGTAGACTGCAGGAAACTTTTCCCATTGGCAGAACCTAGGTTTAGGGTGAGGGGGAAGAGTTTTAGAGGGGATCTAAGGGGGAATCTTCTTCACCCAGAGAGTGGTGAGTACCTGGAATCCACTGCCGGAGAGAGTGGTTAAAGCAGAGTCACTGACAGTGTTTAAGAGGTGTCTAGGTGAGCACTTGAATCGCCTCGGCATTGAAGGCTACGGGTCAAGTGTTGGAGGGTGGGTTTAATGCTGAT
Organism: Pristis pectinata; assembly: GCF_009764475.1. Taxonomy (NCBI): domain Eukaryota; kingdom Metazoa; phylum Chordata; class Chondrichthyes; order Rhinopristiformes; family Pristidae; genus Pristis; species Pristis pectinata. The sequence continues at coordinate 854,766 of NC_067430.1, read as the reverse complement.
GGGTGCCCACTGGTCGGTGTGGGCATAATGGGCTGAATGGCCTGTTTCCATGCTTTATGACTATGACAGGAAACATTTGGTGGGGTTGTCCACAGGTGCCCAAGGAGGGGTAGTGACGTGAGGAATGAAATTAATCAGGAAATTCGAGAAGCATGTAATAAGGGTGGTGTGTACTGATGGGTGACTTTAATCTAGATGTAGATTGGACAAATCAAATTAACAATTACTCTGAGAGAGGGAACTCCTGAAGTGTGTACATGACTGATTTCTAGACCAATACATTGAGGGGCTGACCAGAGAACAGACCAAGAACTGGTTATTGTGCAATGAGAAAGGAATAATTGTCAGTCGCGTGTGTGGTTCTCAGGAAAGAGCCACCACAACAGGAAAGAGTTGTTTGTTAAGATGGAGAGTTCAGTAGTACAATCAGTTACAAGGATCCTAAATGTGAACAAAGGGTACCATGAAGATATGAGACACAAGTTAGCTATGAAAAGGGTTTAGAGTTACAAAGTCGTACAGCACAGAAACGAGCCATTCGGCCCAATACGTCCATGCCAACCTTCTTCCCCACCTACACGAGCCCCATTTACCCTCATTAGGTCCGTATGCTTCTATACCCTGCTAATTTAAATGTCTGTCTAGGTGCCTCTTAAAAGTAGTAATTGTATCTGATTCCACCATTACTCACAGACCTCCAGCCAGAATAAGTCCCATTGACCATTAACCTCTGTCTTCTATGGACAAGCCAGTTCTGAATCCAAGCAGCCAAGTCACCGTGGATCCTAAGCATTTTAATCTTCTGGATGAGCTGACCAGATACCCTTCTATACCTTTGCCTGTTTAAGTGTCTGTCTAAATGTCTCTTAGACATAATAATTGTACCTGATTCAACCACCTCCTCTGACAGTGTGTTCCAGATGTCAGCCACTCTCTGTGTCAAACATTTACCCCTCAGATCCCCTTTAGCATTCTTTCCTCTCATCTTGAACCTCTGCCCTCTTGTCTTTGATACCCTCACCAAGGGAAAAAGATTTTGAATATTTACCCTATCTATGCCTCTCACATTCTTAGACACTCCTATCACGTCATCCCTCAATCTCCTTCGCTCCAGGGTAAACAATCCCAGCCTGTCCAACCTCTCCCCATAAATAAAGTTCTCTAATCCAGGCAACATCCTGGTGAATCTCCTCTACACTCTCTCCAGTGCAACCACACCCTTCCTGGATAGGGGAAGGAGTAAAAAACTTTCCCGTAGCAGAGGTGTCTATAACTAGAGGGCATAGGTTTCGGGTAAGAGGTAAGAGCTTGAGCTATCTTGAATCAATCCATCTTTCCAAATGATCATAAATCCTGTCCCTAAGGATTTTCTCCAATGATTTTTCCACCACTGACATAAGGATCACCAGCCTATAGTTACCTACTGCTCTTTTCAAATAAAGGAACATTGTTAGTGATCCTCCAGTCTTCCAGTCACTCAACTGTGGCAAAGAAAGATGCAAAAATCTCCATCACCCCCAGGAACATTGGTGAGGCTGAGTTCACTGAGGTTTATCCCTCATGTAGGTTCACTCACTACCTGCCCAGACCCAATGTGGCAGCTGCAACCTTCAGAACTTGCAGCCCAATTGGTCGTTCCCTGATCACGCCACTCTTGGTGATGGACAAGATGTCCCTTTTCAGAGAACAGTCCGAGCCCTTGCTGCTTTCATGCTTCATCCAAGTGCTGTTGAACCTGGAGGAGCAGTGACCCATCAGCTGAGTGAGAATGGCAGTGGTACTCCCCACCCCACTGTCTGCACAGAACCACCAGAGGTGGCAACTGTGCTACACAGGCAGGAGGAAGTTGCCCTCAGAGTCCTCAACATCAACCCTATGTCCCTTGGAACCTCATGGCATCAGGTAAAACATAGATAAGGAAACCTGCTCCTGATCACCAGGGACCATCTGCCCTATCCTGGTGGATCAGAGTTCTGCCATGTTGAACAACAGCCAGGGCTCAGGGTACACTGGGTGGTGAAATCCAAGAATGGCTTCAGAACTTGCTGCTGGCCAGATCCTGACTGGGTCTGTGACAGGTGCAGAGTGAACCAACATGGGGGATAAATTTACGTACTTGTGCTTAGAGAACATAGAACAGAGAACATTACAGCACAGTACAGACCCTTCGGCTCACAATATTGTGCTGACATTTTATCCTGCTCTGAGATCTCTCTAACCCTTCCCTCCCACATAGCCCTCCATTTTTCTATTATTCATGCACCTATCTAAGAGTCCCTTAAATATCCCTAATGTATCTACCCCCACAACCTCTGCTGACAGTGTGTTCCACGCACCCACCACTCTCTGTGTAAAAAACTTACCCCTGACATCCCCCTTATACCTTCCTCCAATCACCTTAAAATTATGCCCCCTCGTGTTAGCTATTGTCACCCTGGGGAAAAGTCTCTGACTGTCCATGCGATTAATGCCTTTTGTCATCTTGTACACCTCTATCAAGTCACTTCTTATCCTCCCTTGCTCCAAAGAGAAAAGCCCTAGCTCACTCAACCTATCCTCATAAGACATGCTCTCCAATCCAGGCAGCATCCTGGTAAATCTCCTCTGCACCCTCTCTAAAGCTTCCACATCCTTCCTGTAATGAGGCAACCAGAACTGAACACAATTATCCTTAGTAATCTTGCCATGCAAACGCATGACTGGTAGAAATGACCACCAGTCGAAGTAAGCACAGAGAACACACTCCATTCGTGTTGTGAGCCACAACATTCAAGCTGCATGGGTTGGATCTAGGACCACAATCAGTTACTGCTTGCTCCGGCAAATCCCACACTCCAGCATCACTACCAAGCCAGGAATTCAGGCCTGGTTCACCACGGAGTACGAAAGAATATGAAGACAAACATATAATTAGGAGAAAGAATGGACCACTCAGCCCCACAAGCCTGGTCGGGGATTCAATGTCACAGCTGATCCAATGTACTCTCATCTCCACATTCCCATCTACCTGTGGCAACTTTCACCCTGTTTGTTTCATTCTGCCTTCAAAATATTCACATATTCTGTTTGCACCACCCTTTGAGGAAGAGAGGTTCAAAGACTCATGATACTCTGAAAGAAAAAAATGCTTCAACTCTGCTGTAGGTGGTTAATCCTTTATTCTTAAATAGTGACTTGTAGCTCTCGGTTCTCCTACAGTAGCAAACATGCTCTGCACATCCACCTACCCCTGGAGACCCCTCAGGATCGTAAATTTTCAGTCATGGTCTCTCATTCTTCTGTAGTCCAGCAGACAGAAGCCCTGCTTGTGCAACCTGTCCTTATGACAACCCTCCCATTCCAGGTACCAGTTCAGTGAAACCTCTGATTTGTTTCCAATGCATTTCTATCCTTCCTTGAATAAGGAGACCGATACAGCACCCAGTACCTCCCATGATGGTTCACTGCTCCTATCAGCACTCTGTTATTATGCTTAATTATTTGATTCACCCGCATAACAGCCTTCTGCAAATCATGCACCAGAACACCCAGGTCCCTGTGCATCTCTGAGCTCTGCAATCACTCATCATTTCGATAATATGACGCTTTTAATTCTTCCTGTCAAAAGGGCCAATTTTATATCAATCGAATCACAGAATCATTCAGCACAGAGACAGACCCTTCCAGCCCACCTCATCTGTGCAACCATGATGCCCACCTGCACTGATTCCATTGACCCACATCAGGCCGGTATCACTGTGCTCCTTTTCTATCCCACTACCTGTCCAAATGCCTTTTAAGTGTTGTTGTCGTATCTGCTCCACCACTTCCTCTGGCAGATCATCACCACCAGATATTCACCACCATCGGTGTGAAAAATGTACCCCTCGGGTCTCCTTTAAATTTTTCCCCTCTCCCCTTAAACCTGTACCCTCCAGCTTTAGACTCCTGTGTTTTGGGAAAAAGACTCTATCTATGCCCCCCATAATGTCATAAACCTCCATAACATCACCCCTCAGCCTCCTGCGTTCCAGTGAGAACAAACCCAGATGATCCACTCTCTCCTTATAACTCCAGCCGTCCGTTCCAGGCAACATCCTGGTGAATCTCCTCTGCACTCTCTCTATTGCTACCACATCCTTCCTGCAGTGTGGTGACCAGAACTGTACACAATACTAGTGTTGTACAGCTTCAACAATTTTCCCACATTATACTCCGTCTGCCAAATCCTTGCCCTTTCACAACCATTCACTCCCCTCTGTAGCCTCCTTATGCCGATGTCATCAGTAAATCCAGCAATCGCACCTTTCCACATTGCACAGGCCATTGGGTCCAGATCTTCACCATTCTCTGTGCAAAACAGCTTCTCCTCACATCCACTCTCTACTGCCTTTAGATCCTGAACTCTGGCACTGGGCAGGCAGCACAGCGTGCTAGATTTTTGGTCCTTGCCACATGGACCAGTGTCAATCCCCCTCCTCAAACTGTCTCCCACCTGGTTGCTGCCCCCATTTGAATGGCCTCCTCAACCACAGTGTTGAGTTCAGTTAGTTCTTCCACCCTGCACCTGGCCACTCTCATCTAAACACAGGGAAGGACTCTCAGACCCACTGGTCATCCGCAAAGGCTGAGCTTCCTGGACTGCCCCCAGGTCTCTTTCCCTGACCCAGTTTCTGTCACACTGTCCTGTCCCTGACCATTGGCCAGATCAGAAGATCCTATCTCATGGGGAATGACAGCTTCCTGCTGAAAAGCATCAGGTGACTTTCCCCTGCTCTGACATGTTGCAGTCTCCATGGTGTGTACTCCAGCTCTGTCATTCTCAGCTGAAGCTTCTTGAGCATAAACCCCTGCTGCAGATGTTTGCTGGGAACAGCTGTGGGCTCACTGAGGATGAAATAACAAACTAATGAACTGTGAAATAGGGCTACGTTGTGTAAAAGAACAAAAACAGGACGCAACATTGTCTAACAACTAATGAATCAGAATAACCCTGCATACCTGTCATAACTATTCACGAATGTTGGAGGACAATTAATAGATAAATAACTGGATATCCTGACTGAAATATCAGTCATTTTACAGATGATTTCATACAGCTGATGACCTGTATGCTGATAAACAAGGCCCTCTGCTCAGACTTTAATGCTTTTTTTCATAATGATTTGTCTTGCGCATTTTTACCCTGTAATAGGGCCATCCCTTAGCTCTGTTCTGTTTGAATTTTCCAGTGTTTAGTCTATTAAATACTAATTCCACCTGTTCCAATTCTCATACCTGCTCTCTGGATGTACATCAACCCCTATAATCCCAGATTAATTCTCAAAATGATTATTTTATTTATTCATGCATTACCTCTGGGCATTAGCTTTGCTATGAATGCATTTGCAGGTTACCTCTTACAGTATATACAGTAGTTATCTGCAACTGCAGCTTTGGTTTCAAGAGCTGTAATTTAAGCTAAAGCTGCAGTCCCTGTTACTGTAAGGTTATTAACCTGAATTCGTTTACTTTTAACTATCTTTAAAGTTGCTGTGGCAATAATTTGAATTGATGCATCTGTCCTCTAATCAGGGGATCTTTTCCTTGTCCCAGCCAATATGTCCAATTACCTGAGCGATACCACACTGTGAACTTCAATAGAAATTGTTGCTGAATTAATAATTTCAAGCCATCAAATTTCATTTCCCCCACAGCCTGTTCATTTCACTGTGTGTTTCGATGTACATGTGACATCTTATCTTATAATTATGATTGAAGGATTGGCTGCAACATTTACTGATAAAACCAGTAAATATTTTTGAATTGGCTTTACGCAAGGTCATGATAACATTTATACAAATCCCAGGTCTTTATTCTTCACCACTGAGTTTTGTAACTGAGCAAATTAGATCAGTCCACAATAACTAATCTATGATCCACTTGGAGTTGCTTTGTCTCATCAACCCCTGGTCTTGACATCTGCTTCATTTGTTTTGAGGGTCATATCAAGAGTCCAGGGGCAGCATGTTCCTGTTAGGGTGAAGGGTAGACAGACCAAGTCCAGGGGACCCTGGCTGACGAGAGATATCAAGGCTCTGGTCAGGAAAAGGAAGGAAGCATACATCGTGATTAGGCAGCTGGGAATGAACGAATCCCTCGATGAATATAGAATGTTTAAGACTAGACTTAAGAGGGAAATCAGGAGGGCATAAAGAAGTTATGAGATGGATTCGGCAGGCAGGGTTAAAGATAATCCCAAGATGTTCTTCAGTTGTATTAGCAGTAAAAGGGTGACGAGGCAGAGACTAGGTCTTCTTAAAGCCCATATGTGTGGAGCTGCAGGAGATGGCTGAGATTTTTAATGTCTATTTCTCCTCGGTGTTTTACTGAGGAGAATATCATGGATGACAAAGAAATGAGAGTCATAAGTAATGAGGTCTTGGATCATATGCTATTATGAAGAAGGAGATATTTGCACCCTTGAAACACATTAAAGTAGGCAAATTCCCAGGGCCTGAACAAGTGAACCCCCGGACCTAATGGGAAGCCAGGGAAGAAATCACGGAGGCCCTTGTAGAGATAGTTGTTTTGTCGTTAGCCAATGGTGAAGTTCCAGAGACTGGAGGGTGGCTAATATTTTTCCGTTGTTCAGGAAGGGTAGCAAGGACAGGCCAGGGAACTACAGGCCGGTGAGCCTGACATCAGTTGTAGGGAAGTTACTGGAGGGAATTCTGAGGGACAAGATCTGCCATCACTGGAATAATCAAGGCCTGATCAGGAATAGTCAACATGGTTTTGTGTGTGGGAGGTCATGTCTGATGAATCTTTTGGAGTTTGTTCAAGAGGTAACTAAGGGGATAGACGAAGGTAGGGCAGTGGATGTTGTCTGTATGGACTTTGGTAAGACCTTTGACAAGGTCCCACATGGTAGGCTGATCTGGAAAGTCAGGTTGTATGGGATTCATGGGGAGCAAGTGGTGGATTCAGAATTGGCTCGATGACAGGAAGCAGAGGGTGATGGTTGAAAGTCAATTCTCCATCTGGAGGCCTGTGACTAGTGGGGTGCCCCAGGGGTCAGTGTTGGGACCTCTGTTATTCATTATGTATGTAAATGATTTGGATATGAATGTATGTGGGATGATTAGCAAGTTTGATAATGAGACTAAATTAAGGGGTCTTGCTGATAGTGAGGTAGGTTACAACAAATGGCAAAGAGATCTTGATCAGTTAGGGAGATGGGCTGAGGAATGGCAAAGGATTTCAATGTAGATAAGTGTGAGGTGATGCATTTTGGAAGGTCAAACCAGGGTAGGACTTATACAGTGAATGGCAGGGCAATGATGAGTGTTATGGAACGGAGCTGGGAATACAAGTGCACGGTTCGCTGAAAGCAGCCACTGAGTTACAGGGAGAGGTTGGCCACACTGGATCTTTATTCCTTGGAGCACAGGAGAAAGAGGAGAGACCTCATAGAAATTTAGAAAATCGTGAGGGGTATGGATAAGATCGATGTTCATTGTCTTTTCCTCAGGGTTGGGGAGTCCAAAACTAGAGGGCACAGATACAAGATAAGAGGGGGGAGATTTAAAAGAGACCTGAGAGGTAACACCTTTACACAGAGGGCGGTGAGTACCTGGAATGAGCTGCCAGAGGAAGTGGTCGAGGCAGGTACAGTTGCGACATTTAAGAGGCATTTGGATAGGTAAATGGAGGGGAGGGGCTTGGAGGGTTATGGGCCAAACATGGGCAATTGGGACTAGCAGGGAGGATGCTGTGGTGGGCATGGACCAGTTGGGCTGAAGGGCCTGTTTCTGTGCTGTATGACTCTATGACTCTATCCATGGCGCTAATACTTCTAGATCACTATGATATTAAAGAAGTTGCAAGTTAACCTTTGGGTTTCACTCCAGTACATGGTGTGAAGGCAGCCTGGCCCAGAATTCAGAGATGGTCATAAAACCAAATCCCATTTGGACAGTTTGAGATAAAAAACATGTGCCGATTGCAGTGATTGCAAAGCTGCTCGGTCATCAGAAATACCCAGCTGATGCACTTATCCTCCAGGAAGGAGCCCAGTTGTACCTGCCTAATTTGCATTATATCTGACTCCAGGCTTCATGACTTGTTCTAACAATCCCTGTGGTGGTCTTCTGAGGTATTCAATTGTATCACTGACTTCCCAGGGGGCTCAGAGATGCAGCAGCCAAAGCACGTCTTGTCAAGTTCAAAGGAACAGGAGGATTATCCAAAAGTTATTTATCACACTAAAAGTTTCCTAGACTTATGAATTTTCTGCACAGTCTTCCACAAGTCTACCTTCCTTTGCAAGTTCTCCAAACCCCTAAAGCTCAAACAGAATTAACATTATAGATTCCACTGCAATCCCTTACTTTGTATTGGAATACATATTGGGCATGACATCTTACAGGAGGGAAGCACAAAATTTCTGTTGAACCATTCACCTCAACAGAGGTTCCGGGCTCTTCGTACGTTGAGCTACAGGATGTTATCAGATGCCTTGAACAAGTGCACAGAGTCTGTAGAGCATTGTCCTTATGGATTCTAGTTCTTGTAGGATGTAATGACATACTGGTATTGGTATTGATATTGGTTTATTATTGTCACTATACCAAGGTACAGTGAAAAACTTGTCTTGCATACCAATCGTACAGGTCAATTCATTACACAGTGCAGATATTGTTGCTATACGGTAAAGCTGCACAGTAAAGGTAATGTTCGTGGACAAAGTCATGGAATACTCCAATCTATTTACAAGTCAATTGCAAAATTAGTACATAACCACAATTATGTAAACTTAGCTCAAACCCAAACCACTGTGATTACACTCGCTGAGCTTCAGTACTTCCTCTGATCCTTGCAGGTTTGGCTTTTCACTTTCCCGAGTTCAATTGATGCAGCAACACTGCACCCAGACATCCCAGTTTCTTCCTACACATCCCAGCTGTAGTTCTGAAGATCTGTGCTCTGGAATTAACTGTGTCTCTGTCCAAGCTGTTCCAGTACAGTCACAACACTGGCGTCTACCCAACAATGCAAAAAGTTAGAAACATAGAAAAACCTACAGCACGATTCAGGCCCTTCGGCCCACAAAGCTGTGCCAAACATGTCCCTACCCTAGAAATTACTAGGCTTACCCATAGCCCTCTATTTTTCTCATCTCCATGTACCTATCCAACAGTCTCTTAAAAGACTCTATTGTATCCGCCTCCACCACCATTGCCGGCAGCCCATTCCACACACTCACTACTTTCTGAGTAAAAAACTTACCCCTGACATCTCCCCTATACCTACTCCCCAGCACCTTAAACCTATGTCCTCTTGTGGCCACCATTTCAGCCCTGGGGAAAAGCTTCTGACTATCCACCCAATCAATGCCTCTCATCATCTTATACACTTCTATTAGGTCCCCCCCTCATCCTCTGTCTCTCCAAGGAGAAAAGGCCACGTTCCCTCAACCTGCTTTCATAAGGCATGCTCCACATTCCAGGCAGCATCCTTGTAAATCTCCTCTGCACCCTCTCTATGGCTTCCACATCCTTCCTGTAGTGAGGTGACCAGAACTGAACACAGTACTCCAAGTGGGGTCTGACCAGGGACCTATATAGCTGCAACAATACCTCTCGGCTCCTAAATTCAATTCCCTGATTGATGAAGGACAATATACCATATGCCTTCTTAACCACAGAGTCAACCTGCGCAGCTGCTTTGAGCGTCCTATGGACTCGGACCCCAAGATCCCTCTGATCCTCCGCACTGCCAAGACTCCTACCATTAATACTATACTCTGCCATCATATTTGACCTACCAAAATGAACCACTTCACACTTATCTGGGTTGAACTGCATCTGCCACTTCTCAGCCCAACTTTGCATCTTATCTATGTCCCGCTGTAACCTCTGACAGCCCTCTATACTATCCACAACACCTCCAACCTTTGTGTCATCCGCAAGCTTACTAACTCAGGTTTATCCCATTCACAAAAAAACAGAACAAAATCAATCCAACTAACTATTGCTCAGTCACTCTTAATGTGTGTGATTGACAGTGCTATTGAGCAACTGAATCACCAAGGCATCGTAGGCTGCACACCGAGTCCTCAATGGAATTAGTACAGATCGGTAGTTTACGGTCAGCAGTGACAGTGTTGGCCAAAGGGTCCCTTTCTGTGCTGTATGACTCAATGGCGAGGACCATACACATGTTTTTCTAGGACCACTTCACTCCAGACCTCATTACAGTCTTGGTCCAAACATGAACCAAAGACGTGTATTCCAGAGGTGAGGTTTGACCAACTGTAGCATCAAGGAACTCAAGTAATGCATTGCAAAAAGCAAGATGCTGGAGGAACTCAGCAGGTCAGGCAACATCTGTGGATCATCTGCAGTCCATTGTATCTCCATCAGGTAATACATTCCTCCACTAACGCAGACACAAGAGAGTGCAGATGCTGGAATCTGGAGCAAAAAAAGAGCTTCTGCAGGAATTCAGCAGGTCAGGCTATATCGGTGGAGGGAAATGGTCAGTGGACATTTTGGGTCGAGATCCTGCATCTAACGTGAGTTCCTCCAGCATCGTGTTTTCTCCATTCCCTGCTAACCCTGCATCAGCTGATTCCTTTAATATTAAAAAATCTACTGATCTTTGTCTTGAATATACTCAGCGACTCTGTCTCCACAGCCCTCTCAGGCAGAGAAGTGAGAAGAATCACTATCCTCTGGGTGAAGGAGTTTCCCCTCACCTCTGCTTGACATGGCCAACCCCTTTGACCTAAGACTGCGACCCCTGATTCTATAAACTCCAATCAGGGCATCATCATGCCTGCATCTACTTTGTTCAGCTCAGCACCACCACCACTGACCGTTGCTCCGTCCCACAATAACATCTCCCCACCCAAAAAACTAATCATCTTCTCAAAGACCACCAACGCTTCACCAACGATTTCCCCAACTGTCCAAAACCCTGACTACCTCTTCAACCTACTCCAAGCCCTTTGGTTTCCCAACTCACTCCCCCCTCATTCATTTCTCCAACAACCGAAAGGACTTTGAAAAGGCCCTACATGGGAGATGGATTCAAAAGGAAAAACCATGGAATCCGGGGCAGTTTGGCAAATTGAATCAGAAAGTGGCTTGCTGATAGAAGGCAGTGGGTGACAGTCAGGGCTGTAGTGTTCTCCGGGGATCGGTGCAGGGACCCCAGGTGTTTGTTATATGCATGAACAACGTGTATGAAGGCAGGAGGTGTGATTACTAAGTGGACAGATGACTGATCAGTAAGTGCACAGATGACAAGAACAAGGACAATGTTGTTGACAGTGAAGAGGATAATGTTTCGCTGCAGGAGAACACTGGGGTGGGCAGAGCAATAGCAGCTGAAATTTATAACCCTGCAAAATATCAGGTGGCATTTGGAAGGACGAGTAAGTTTAGGACGTACGGAGGAATGGGGGACCTTGATGTACATGTCCCGGTATCCCTTAAGGCAGATGGGATATTTGCCTTCATTAGCCAGGGCAGAGAACATAAGAGCAGAGAGATTATGGTCCAACTCTACTGAAGCTACGGCTGAAGCCCTACGTGTGGCTCTGGTCACCACACTGCAGGAAGGATGTGGATGCTCTGGAGAGGGTGCCGAGGAGATTCACCAGGATGTTGCCCAGGATGGAGCACGTCAGTAATGAGCAGAGACTGGGTCTGTTTACCTTGGGGTAGGGAAGGCTGAGGTGGGGCCTGATACTGGGGTATAAAATGATGACGCACATAGTGAGAGACACTTGCCCTTTGTAGAGACATGTGTTACCAGAGAAGATGGTTACAGGTAACAGAGGGGAGATTCAGAGGGGATTTGAGGAAGAGGATGGTTGAAATTTGGATGCACTGACTGAGGGGGTGGAGGAGGCAGAGACTCTCACTACATTTATCTTATTGAGCACTTGAATCACCAAGTCATCGAAGGCTTAGGCCAAATGCTGGAAGGTGGGTAGTTTATGGCTGGTACGGATAATGTGGGCCGAAAGGCCAGCTGGGTCCCTACCTGACCGTTTCTTGAACTGCTCTCTGCCCATTTTGCTTCTCCGAAGAAGAAGGCGTTTGGCACGCTGGCCTTCATCGGTCAGGGCATTGAGTCAGGAGTTGGGAAGTCATGTTGTAAATGTACAAGTTGTTGCTGAGACCACACTTGGAGTATTGTGTGTAGTCCTGGTCGCCCAGCTATGGGAAGGATGCCACTAAGTGGACAGGATGCAGAAAAGATTCATTGGATGTTACTGGGACCAGAGGGCTTGAGTTATGAGGAGAGGGTGGGTAGGCTGGGACTTTCATCCATGGAGCGTAGGAGGCTGAGGGGTGACCTTGTAGAGGTTTATAAAATCATGAGGGGTACAGGTAAGGTGGATCGTCACAGTCTGTTTCCCAGGATAGGGGAGTCTAATACTAGGGGAAATAGATTTAAAGTGAGAGGAGAAAGATTTAAAAGGGAACTAACAGGCAACTTTTTTCCCAGAGGGTGGTGGGTATGAGGATCAGAGGGAGCTGTATAGAATGAGACTATTACAAAGTTTAAGAAACATTTAAACAAGTACGTGGATAAAAAGGGCCTAGAGGGATATTGGCCAAACACAGGCAAATGGGACTGGCTCATATGGACATCTTGGTTGGCACGGATTCCACTGACTGTCCCCAGCCCCATCGACTGCCCCCAGCCCCACTGACTGCCCCCAGCCCCATCGACTGTCCCCAGCCCCACTGACTGCCCCCAAACCCACCGACTGTCCACAGCCCCACTAACTGCCCCAGCCATACCGACTGCTCCCAGCCCCATCGACTGCCCCCAGCCCCACTGACTGCCCCCAGCCCCATCGACTGCCCCCAGCCCCACTGACTGCCCCCAGCCCCATCGACTGTCCCCAGCCCCACTGACTGCCCCCAGCCCCATCGACTGTCCCCAGCCCCACTGACTGCCCCCAGCCCCATCGACTGCCCCCAGCCCCACTGACTGCCCCCAGCCCCATCGACTGTCCCCAGCCCCACTGACTGCCCCCAAACCCACCGACTGTCCACAGCCCCACTAACTGCCCCAGCCATACCGACTGCTCCCAGCCCCACCGGCTGCCCCCAGCCCCACTGACTGCCCCAGCCTCACAGTTTGCATTACCTCCTGGCCCCCATTCTTGCTCTAACTGATTCAATGAACCAATAGTTGTCTCCTGTGATCACCTCTCCAGTCAAAGGCCCCACCCTCGGACATGTCCCTCCGTGGGATCATCCCTCCTCTGCCACATCCCATCCCTCCCAATTCCCTGTCCATTGCCCACCTCCCCCAACCCCTGCCTCACCCACCATCTACCACATCACCTGATCATTTGCCCCCCGCTACTTGCTTGGAACTGAGTGTTGGCGTAGTCAACGTGTGAGAACGTAAGTGACAGCAGCAGGAGGCCATTTGGCCCTTCAATCTTTTATCAAGATCACGGCCAACCTTTGGCCACAGAACCAGGGACGGACGGAGCAGGTGAGCGGGGTTGACAGGGTCACTCGAGCAAAGCCTGGCCTTGCATCGAATCCTCTCCTCGACTGTTTGATGCCATAAATTCAGCATTTCCTGGGCTGCAAACACAGAAGGATTGGAAACCTTGCAGCGTTATTTGAATAAACTGACTGTTCAAACTTGAACAACTGCAAATTCCACTTAAAATATCTAACTAATTGGGTTGTCCAGTTGCGTTCGCACATGATATGACATTGGTCTGACTTCTGGTGTGCTCTGCAGATCGCAAAAGGTCATGTTCAAAGTAATTGAAAATCAGTATCTCTTTCTTCCCCTTCGTTTACCATGTCCACAGAAACTGACAAGTGTAATTTCTCAAGAGTTGGTGCTATTTTTCTGCTGAAATGCTCAAGGATTAATTCCTGCCTGGCTCATTCCTGGTGGAGGTAAGAAGGGAGAATGTATCCAGGCAGAAGGCAAAGGTCTCCCCACCCCTCCTCTGTCACTGTGGGATGATCAACACAGATCAGGACTGGTGTCACACTGCTGTTGCATTCATCACCAGAACACTGACTATTTTGTTGAGGTATCCGTGTTACATTGTCACTTCAAGGCAGCTTTAAAAGGAGCAGCTCCTTTACACATGATTAAAGGAGCAGTCATTTTACCCCCAAACTCTGGTGCTGGGAAGAAACAACATTTAAGGGGCAGGGTGTAGAGAGGTATGGAAGGGGCAACATTTAAGGGGCAGGGTGTAGAGAGGTATGGAAGGGGCAACATTTAAGGGGCAGGGTGTAGAGAGGTATGGAAGGGGCAACATTTAAGGGGCAGGGTGTAGAGAGGTATGGAAGGGGCAACATTTAAGGGGCAGGGTGTAGAGAGGTATGGAAGGGGCAACATTTAAGGGGCAGGGTGTAGAGAGGTATGGAAGGGGCAACATTTAAGGGGCAGGGTGTAGAGAGGTATGGAAGGCAAGTGCAATTGGATAGGCAAGCGTGATAGTCAGCAGAGATGTGGTGGGCCGAATGGCCTGTTTCTATGCTGTGTCTGAAATCTGTTATTGTAGTTCTGATGTCATCACATTCAGGACAATTATCAAAAGGTTTTTTATTCTGATGTTCCTGTTCATGGTTTCATGTTCTACTGTTCTGGTGCTGATTCAGGGTTCATAAATAATCACAAGTAAATGTAGCTTTGTGTTTACTTGGAGGTGAAGATGTTCCCATAATTGGCTTGACAAAGACCACATAAGAACGAAGAAATGAAAGGAGGGGTTGATCATTTGGTCCTTCAAACCCACCTCATTATTCATCAAGATCATGGCTGATCCTCGACCTCAGCACCATTCTCCTGCACTTTCACCCTATCCCTTGATTCCCTGAGTGTCCAGAGATCTAGTGATCTCTGTATTGAATGAACACAGTGACTGAGCATTCCGTGGTCTTCTGGGATAGGGAAGTTTTTTAATAATCCTCGTACACAACTGCAACTAAATCTGGTATCCTGAGTCCTGGGCAGAGATACCGATTTCTCTCGAGTGCCATCATGGTAAACGAATGCTGAGCAACTGGCATTGCTAAGTGGACCCTGCAGTGGCACTGGCACACGGAACTCTTGGTTCTGAAATTCGTTCTGCTGATTTCAGTGCAGCCACAGGACAAAGTACTGATGCTACCACAGAGCTGAGGAATGATCAACCTCAGATTGATTTTATCAAACAAGCAATAAATTAGAGTCTGCCATAGAACCATAGAACCATAGAAAAACTACAGCACAGAAAACAGGCCATTCGGACCTTCTCGTCTGTGCCGAAACATTATTCGGCTAATCCCATTTACCTGCCCCCAGCCCATACCCCTCCAGATCTCTCCCGTCCATGTATCTATCCAATTTACTCCTAAAAGTTAAGAGCGAGCCCGCATTTACCACCTCAGATGGCAACCCATTCCACACTCCCACCACTCTTTAAGTGAAGAAGTTCCCTCTAATGTTCCCCCTAAACCTCTCCCCTTTCACCCTAAAGCTATGTCCTCTCGTACTTTTGACCTGTGCTTCCTAATTGGGTTTTCTCTTCCAGGTGAAGAAGGATAATACATATAGGGAATAATCTACATTTTATGATGAGTATTTCCTCTAAAATATTACTTGCTCCGATACTTAATAGAACAAATCAAGGGAGGACATACACAGTAAATGGTAGGGCACTGAGGAGTGCGGAGGAACAAAGGGATCTGGGAGTTCAGATACATAATTCCCTGAAAGTAGAGTCACAGGTAGACAGGGTTGTAAAAAGGCTTTTGGCATCCTCGCATTTATAAATCAAAGTATTGAGTATAGGAGTTGGAATGTTTTGGTGAGGTTGTATAAGTCATTGGTGAGACCAAATTTAGAATATTGTGTGCAGTTCTGTTCGCCGAACTACAGGAAGGATGTCAGTAAGATTGAAAGAGTGTAGAGGAGACTTACAAGAATGTTGCCGGGTCTTCAGGAGTTGAGTTATAAGGAAAGAATGAATATGTTAGGACTTTATTCCTTGGAGCAGAGAAGAATGAGGGGAGATATGATAGAGGTTTATAAAATGATGAGGGGCATAGACAGGGTTAATGCAAGTAGGCTTTTTCCACCTAGTTTAGGAGAGATAAGTATGAGAGGACATGGCTTTAGGGTGAAAGGGGAAAGGTTTAGGGGGAACATTAGAGGGAACTTCTTCACTCAAAGAGTGGTGGGAGTGTGGAATGGGCTGCCATCTGATGTGGTAATTGCGGGCTCACTCTTAACTTTTAAGAGTAAATTGGATAGATACATGGACAGGAGAGGTCTGGAGGGGTGTGGGCTGGGGGCAGGTAAATGGGACTAGCTGAATAATGTTTCAGCACAGACGAGAAGGGCCGAATGGCCTGTTTTCTGTGCTGTATGGTTTCTATGGTTTCTAACAGTACAGCACAGTACAGGCCTTTCGGCCCACAATGTTGTGCCGACATTTTATCCTGACTTTGAGGGTGTCAGAGAGTGGGTTAGTGCTGGAGCTGTGCTGATTCACGGCTGCCTTTCTGAAGGCACGCTGCAGGTGAGTTAGCAGTTCTCTGGGCTGACTGATATGTGAGTTAATTCTCAGCCTCCATCAGATCAGTGACAGTGATGAGGTGTCGGTTCAAACAACTGTATCACAAACAAATTGGGTTCACTTCAAATACAATAGATGGGAAGTATAAATATCGTGAGATACAATTAAGAAGATTACAGTTATCCAGGATTAGGAAGGATCTGTAATCCATTCCAGCTGATTCTCTGTGCTCGAACCAAACCATTCATCTGATTCCTGTCCCTGCTGTCCTTTCCCTTAACTATTGTGCCTGCTAACTGGTTTCCAATACTTATTGCGACTAACAAGGAATAATCATGAACTACCAGTAACTGCAAAAGTTCCAAACAGGAAGACATTAACTTGTCTGAACAATGAACCTGGACAGAATGTTAAAGGGAACTTGTCAAGGTAGAGGACGGACCTTAAATCAAACTTCTGCCCTTTTCGTTTTCTTCTGGAGGATTGGCTTCACTGCTGATTCTCACTTATCTGTTTCTCTTGAAAGCCTGAAGTGCTCGATGGGTGCAGCGGAGCACATTGCTGGCTTCACTCACAGTCACTGCTGCACGCAGGATGCTCTTCAATCTGAAAACTTGACACATCCTGTGCAGATTGCAGCATTTTTCATCGCAGTTCTTTCTCTTTCTCCATCTTTCACCACTCCTGCTGAAGCACACTTGCACAATCCCTGAGCCAGATCCGTGCAATTGCACTGCTGTTTCCAAGTCTTCAAGGTCCACCAAGGAACAACAGGTCATTCACTTCCTGAGCCCTGCATTTAGTTTTGAATAATTTCTACCTCAAACCATGTATGTATTTTTGCTACATATCCCTCATTAGCCTCATACAACAAACATCTACAAGCTTCAGTATTTTAAATTAGATGAAATGCAGGCAAATGGAACTAGCTTCAATGGGCACCTTGGTTTCCATGGACCAGTTGGGCTGAAGGGCCTGTTTCTGTGCTGTATAACTCCATTAACCCCAGATGTTATTGAGGGTAAGAGTTCCATAGAACACAGAGAGAGGGAAAGATATATACAGTGGGTTAATACTTCTCTCCATGCAGGGGAAACCTGGCTCAGCAGAATCCCTGCCAGTTCTGGATCTCTGATAGTCAGGCAGTGAGATGGGCACCTCTGCAGTTATCAGCCTTATGCGGTCACAGGAGAATTCAGATGCTGGAATCTGGAGCAACACACAAAATGCTGGAGGAACTCAGCGGGTCAGGCAGCAACTATTCAACCTTTTTGTTCTGGTTACCTCCCCTCTATCCTTCAGTGCAGATGAAGGGTCTCGACCCGAAATGTCGACAGTCCATTTCCCTCCACAAATGCTGCCTGACCCGCTGAGTTCCTCTAGTATTTTCTGTGTTGAACTTTATGTAGCACCTGGGTATGTTGATACCCTGAGACAGAACAAAGGACATTACCAAATATTTTATAGAGGACATGTCCCATGCCTGGACCAATAAAGGGGTGAGGGACTACAGCAGGACCAAAGTGACAGAGTCGAGTCAGAAATGTCATAATCATAAGATGCCCCCGGTGTCATTTGTACTGAGTACAGGAGCAGGAAGGGAAATGCACCAATGTTTGACTTGAGTTATTGAACAGGAGGGGGATTCTGGGGCATTGTGACCAGTTCTGGAGCAGGAGAGACCTGCTCAACACAGACAAATTGCAACTCAGCAGAGCAGGGTCAAGTCTTCTTGCAGAGAGGTTAACTAGTGCTGTGGGGAGTGCACGGCTGGGGGAGGAACACTGGGGTAAAACACTGGAGAGGAAGTTCGAGGGAAGCAGATAGTTTGGGAGAGAATAACTGACTGAGGAGAGATCTGATAGGGGAGAATTTGAGACAGTATAAGAAAGGCTTAAAATATATGTTTGTAAATGAATGAAGTACCAAGAATGGGACCGGGGAGTTGCAGCGACAAACAGATTGTAATGGAAGGATGATAATAGATTTAGCTTCAGTAAGCTGAAGAAAGGCCACTTAATATTTCTGACTGCAGTAAATTCAGGGAAGGTTATGGAGCAATTGTATTGATCAATGATAATGTTGCAACACAAGAATGGAATGAAACAAAGATAGAATCTAGCTGATTAGAGTTAAGGAACAACAGAGGAGCACAGGACCACTGGGTGAATGCTGCAGACCAATGCACAGTAAGTTGCAAAAAGATACAAGAACATTGGATTCTGACAATGACAATTTTTCCAAAAAGAGGCGAGAAAAATAAAACCTTAAAGGGCCAAAGGGTGTGTCGGGGAACTTTCTAAATCAATACATTTCCATCGGACAATGGAATGTCTTGGCTTTCTCTTTGTTTTCCTCTGGGAGAGGAGGACGTGCCCAGCCTGACCTGCTGGGCATGGAGAAAATGTAGTAACAGTTCTCAGCCAGTGAAGGGTTGGCTTGTGAATAAAGTGGTAAATGAGAAATGTGGGATTTCTACAGAGACAATAATTTAGGTCCATCTGTGATCACTACCTACTAAACCAGCACTTCCTAGATGAGTAAAGATATTCAAAGACAGGGGCTTTGATCAATGTTATGTTCAGCAAAGAACCAAGCTGTATGCTGTAAGTGCAGAGAGAACTGAGAATGGAAATGGGTGGGGCAAGGTGGGACCATGAGAATGAACAAATGGGTGACACAGGACTGAGGTGTTTAATGAGTAATTTGCATTTGTCTTCAGTAGAGGTGGCAGCAATGTTGCAGCAATTGAATGGTTCCAGCAAAGTTCCGTTGGATGAAAAACATTAATGGGGACCTGATGTGAAGGAAAACAGCATTCAACAGAGACGGGTCGCCTCAGCTGGTTGAGATTCATCCTGGGCTGCAGAGAGAGGTGAGACAGATTCTGTCCTTAACCTTCCCATCCTTAAACTCCAGAGTGCTGGAGGATCACTTATCTTCTCTGTCAGGGTGGAGAGTCACAATACTGGCAGCCTGAAGTCAGTCAACCCGATGTCGTTGGTGGGGATGCTTTCTGAGATATTTCAGGTCAAAATGAATCAATACTTGAAAAATTGTGGATTAATAAACATAAACCAGTATCGATCTTGATAGACAAAGCAAGATTGGCCACATTGAAATACCTGGTATGTTAGATATGGTCGGTGTAGTTGGTGTACACGTGAACTTCCAACATATGATTTATGCAGGTATCACATGGCAAGTTGGAAGTATCAGCGTCTGTGCTGATGTTGAGAGGGAAGGCCAATTATAGGGGTGCCTTCATCTTCAACCTTCTCCCCATCCTCCACTGGCTGAGAAGGCTTGGCTACAGCAGGTGTGACCAGGACCCAGTTTGGATCGTGGGGAAGGGAAGGGAGAGTGTAAATGTTGCCAGGACTTGAGGGACTGAGTTATAGGGAGAGGCTGCACAGGCTGGAACTTATTTCCTTGGAGCATAAGTGATGTTATAGAGGTGTATAAAATCAAGAGGGGCATAGAAAGGGTGAATGCACTTAGTCTTTTTCCCAGGGTTGGGGTATCAAGAACTAGAGGGCACAGGTTTATGGTGAGAGGGGAAAGATTTAATATGAATTTGAACGGCAACTTTTTTACCCAGAGTGTGGTCAGCATGTGGAACAAGCTGCCTGAGGAAATGGTTGCGGCAGTTACAATAACGACACCTAAAAGACACTTGGACAGGTGCATGAATAGGAAATGTTTAGAAGGTTATGGGCCAAATGCTGGTAAATGGGACTAGTTTGGATGGGGCACCTTGGTCGGCATAGATCAGTTGGGCCAAAGGCCCTGTTTCTGTGCTGTATGACTCTAGGACTCTAAGTACATCCTCACATTCTGCATCTGTTACAGTCAGAGAAAGTTAAAGATGATGTGAGAAATTGGGTGTGAGAGAAGGACTGGATGTACAGGTTTTCTCATCAGTGACCGCTTCAGCCCCACAAGTGGCCGCAGTTCAGTGCCTGATCAATCATTGACGTCCCCATGGGGATTTAAGCAGCCCCTTCCATGGCTCTGATGTTTTGGTTTTGTGTGCCACTCCCCTTGCAGAAAAGAGGAAGGTTGGTCACCGAGCATTTATGTGAAGCCGTTGTCATGGTAGAACAACTGTCAGCATGTAACCTGTAAGTTGTGGGAATGGGGCTTGAAGAAGTGTTTGAGAGTGAGGTGAAGTAACTGAATCTTAGTCCCAGAGATTGTTTGTGTTGATGAAGCTGTGGTACATCGAGTGGTCAAATGGGCAAACCGTCTGGGTGGGTGGGAGAACATGACATTTGAGGGAGGACTCGCTCGCTTTACCAACTCATGTACAATCAGTGAAATTCTTTCTTCAGATGACCCGAGTGCTTGGACAACAGCGCTGGTCCCGAGGGCCACTGCTCCCCTGTATCACAATACTGGGTTTCTGCTACTGTGCAACCAGTGAGAAGCACAAAGTGCTGGCTGGAAGCAAGTCGTCAACAACAGCTGGCAACACAAGTCTACAGCACGGGACTTAATTACCCTTCAAAGTCACCCGGCCCACCTTGTATAATAACGTTAAATTCACAAGTTCTTATTAATGAAAAATAATTTTTAGATCATTGAACACAAGTATTCTGTATTGCAATTGTTTTTTATGTTTTAAAGATCTTGAAGCTTATTTCACTGAATTTTGATATGAAAACTTACAAGTCATATGTTCAAATCTTTGGTAACTTTGTTATCAGTTCATAGGAATATGGAGCTCTTCCATCTTCAGGTCAAATTCAGGTCACAGACCATTTAAAATGATAGGTTCCTTTTGATGTGTCCCTGGAATAGCTACTAGACAAATGTCAACTCTAAAAACGCACTTCCACTTCAGTAATCTAAAATGTGACTGACCTGGGTTAATGCATTGAGAATGAGAGTGAGAGCAATGCTTCAGTACATCAGCACATTGTCTGCCACACCACACTCAGGGTCATGCTGATCATGCCACAGGCAAATGCAACGTGCAAATTTGTGTTGTCATTATTTTGCAGTATCTATCATGTTTAAATTTCCCTTCCAAGTAAACCAATGAGGTGAAATTCTTCAGAATCAGATGCACGGTGGACTGATATTCTACCAGTTCTATCGATTATTCTGGTCTTTACCAACAGCGTTATTTGTGCTTTTTTCTCTGCATGTCACTATTTCTGTGCAATCTTACTCCCATCTCTTCCTTCTCTGCAGGTGTTGACTCAGTGCTGCATGATGGTCCCCTGAGTACTGATTACTCGCTAACACCTTCCTCCGGAGACCAGTGTTCATTTGTGAGCTTGAAGATTGTGGAATCCCAGGCAACTGACAGTTATCAAAATGTCAGTAGTAGCTTTGGAGAAGATCGCTGGTAGCAGATGGCAGCTAACAATGCAAGTGTAGATATTCTGAGCATGCACTACCTCTAGTGAGTTGGAAGGAACGGGCACAGGTTTTGTAGTTTTGCCAGAGCATGCTATAGGCTTGGCTTCATTAACAAGGATCCTTCCAAAGTCTACAGCTGAGGCAGTTAAATTGTTCAATGTGTAGGCAATGGACCCCTGCAATGGTATGGACCACACAAAGGAGTGTCAGAGTTCGTACAGCTGCTGCTTCACAGCTCCAGTGACCCAGGTTCAAACCTAACCTTCCGTGCTGTCTGTTTGGAGTTTGCAAGTTCTCCTTGTGTCCATGTGGATTTCCTCAAGGTGCTCCCATTTCATCTCACGTCACAAAGGTATGCAAGTTCTGAGGCCACTGTAAATTATCCAAAGTGTCTTGGTGAGTAGTGGAATCTGGGAGGAGTTGATTAAAGTGTGGGAAGAATGGAATTGTGTAGGATTACTGCGAGGAGATGATTGATGGTCAGTGCAGAGTCGGTGGGCCAAAAGAGCTCGTTTCCATGCTGTGTGACACAAGTGGTCTCCAATGGAGTTTCAAAGCTATCTTCCAGCAGCTTTACTCCGTCACCAGATAGGACGTATTTGGAGCGGACTGGATGTTGGAGGAAAATATTGGAGGGGTGAGCTCCAATTTGTTTAGTAGAGTTTCCAAGAGATCTTGGAGAGTTGGGGTGATTTTCTGAGAAGTGGAACTTTTTACTGTTTTTTAGTGGTAAATTTGAGCGTTTTTGGCCAAATTTTACTTTCTTTTGCAGTAAAACCCTGCGAAATGGACCCTGAATCAGAGTCATGTTATTGTTTTCCTGACAAGCAATGTCGCAGTGTGGGGAATATTTCTGATAAAGAGAAGATGATATCAGAAAGGAATCTTGGCCATGGGCTGTCACAGACAGGCCCTTCGGCCCAACGAGTCCATGCCAACAATGGTGCCCTCCCATCTAGTCCCAGTCTCCTGTGTTTGGCCCATATCACTCAAAGCCCCATCCCTCCACGTATCTATCAAAATGCTTCTTAAATGATCCTATTGTACCTGCCTCAACCACTTCCCCTGGCAGCTCATTCCATATACTCACCACCCTCTGTGTGAAAAACTTGCCCCTCAGGTCCCTTTTACACCTTTTCCCTCTCACCCTAAATCTGTGCCCCTAGTTTTGGACTCCCCTACCCTGAGGAAAAGACTGCTACCATCCACTTACTTATGCCCCTCATGATTTTATAAACTTCTATAAGATTACCCCTCATTCTCCAAAGCTCCAAGGAATAAAGAACTAGCCTGGCCAATCTTCAACCACCACCCTCTGCTTCCTACCTCTGAGCCAATTTTGAATCCACCTAACTAGCTCTCCTGGATTCCATGGGACCAAACCTTCCAGACCAGCCTGCCATGTAGGACCTTGTCGAAGGCCTTGCTAAGGTCCAAATAGACACCATCCACTGCCCTACCCTCATCTACTCTTTTGGTTACCTCTTCAAAACACTCTAAAAGGTTCGTCAAGAATAATGTTCCATTCACAAAGCCACGGTGACTCCTTCTAATCAGAATCTGTCTATCCGAATGCTGGTAGATCCTGTCCCTCAGAATTCCCTCTGGTAAGTACCCTGGCTTGTCCTTGCTGCCCTTCTTAAACAACAGAACAACATTATCCACCTTCCAGTCTTTGGGAACTTCACCAGTGTCTAATGATGAAGCAAATATCTCGGCAAGGGCCTCCGCAATTTCTTTTCTGGCCTCCCACAAAGTCCGAGCATGCACTCGGTCAGGCCCTAGGGATTTATCCACCTTAATGTGCTGTAAGGTTGCAAATACCTCCCCCCGGTAATATGAATATTCTCCAAATCATCTCCACTAATTTCCCTTAACTCTTGAGCAACTATTGAGGCAGGTATATTAACAACATTTAAAAGGCACTTGGACAGGTGCATGGATAAGAAAGGTTTAGAGGGACATGGGCCAAATGTGGGCAAATGAGACTAGCTGAGGTGGGAATCTTGGTTGTCATGGGCTAGTTGGGCCGAAGGGCCTGTTTCTGTGCTGTATGATTCTATGTGTGTATGACTTTCTCCTCAGTAAACACAGAGAAGAAATATTTGTTAAAAATCCCACCCATCTCCTGCGACTTGAGACATAGGCAGCCCTGCTGATCTCTCAGGGGACCGACTCTCTCCCTAGACACCCTTTTACTCTTTATAAAGCTATTGAACCTCTTGGGATTTTCCTCAACCTTACCTGCTAGATCTATCTCATGCCCTTTCTTTTCCCTTCTGATTTCCCTCTTATGTGTATTCTTAATCTTTTTATAATCATCGAGGGATTCACTCGTCCCTGACCTCTGAAGCCCGATGTGTGCTTCCTTCTTTTTCTTGACCAGAGCCCCAATATTTCTCATCAGCCAAAGTTCCTTAAACTTGTTAGGTTTACCCTTCACCCCAACAGGAACATGCTGCCCCTGGACTCTTGATATCACACTCTTAAAAGCCTCCTGCTGTAATAACTACTGTAATATGTCAGGTCTTCCAACTGCAGATTTGTATTGGTATTGTTTTATATTGTCACTTGTACCAAGGTACAGTGAAAAACTTGTCTTGCATACCGATCATACAGGTCAATTCATCACACAGTGCAGTTACATTGAGTTAGTACTGTGGCATTGAGGTAGTATAAGGAAACCGTTCAATAGTCTTATCACAGTGGGGTAGAAGCTGTCCTTGAGCCTGGTGGTACGTGCCCTCAGGCTCCTGTATCTTCTACCTGATGGAAGAGGAGAGAAGAGAGGACGACCTGGGTGGGTGGGGACCTTGATTATGCTGGCTGCTTTGCCAAGGCAGCGAGAAGTAAAGACAGAGGCCAAGGAGGGGAGGCTGGTGTCCATGATGCGCTGGGCTGTGTCCACAACTCTCTGCAGTTTCTTGCAGTTCTGGGCAGAGCAGTTTCCATACCAAGCCATGATACATCCAGATAGGATGCTTTCTATGGTGCATTAATAAATGTTGGTGAGTGTCAAAGGGGACATTGAGGGAAAGGTTGTTGTCATGACACCATGCCACTAAGCTCTCTATCTCCTTCCTGTACCCCGACTCATCATTGTTTGAGATACGGCCTACAACGGTGGTATCATCTGCAAACTTGTAGATGGAGTTAGAGCGGAATCTGGCCACACAGTCATGAGTGTATAGGAAGTAGAGTAGAGGGCTGAGGACGCAGCCCTGTGGGGCACCAGTGTTGACAATAATCATGCCGGAGGTATTGCTGCCTACCCTCACTGATTGCGGTCTGTTGGTCAGAAAATCAAGGATCCACTTACAGAGGGAGGTGTTGAGTCCCAGGTCTTGGAGTTTGGTGACAATATTGCTTGGAATGATAGTATTGAAGGCAGAGCTGTAGTCAATAAACAATAGTCTAACGTAGGTGTCTTTACCGTCCAGATGCTCCAGAGCTGAGTGTCGAGCCAGGGAGATGTTACGGCGATAGGTGAATTGCAGTGGGTCAAGATGGTCTGGGAGGCTGGAGTTGATGCGTGCCATGACCAGCCTCTCAAAACACCTCATGGTGGTGGATGTCAGAGCTCATTAAAGCACATTGCCTTGTTTTTCTTAGGTACCAGGATGATAGTAGTCTTCATAAAACAGGTGGGAACCTGAGATTGAAGCAGGGAGAGGTTGAATATGTCCTGCAAATGCTTCCGCCAGCGGATCAGCACAAGATCTGAGCACACGACCCGGGACATCATCTGGGCCAGATGCTTTCCTCGGATTCACTCCCTTGAAGACTGAACTTATGTCCTCGACAGTTACCATGGGTTCACTTGCATTGGTGGCTATCAGGGTGGGTGGTGACAATCCACTTCCCTTCTGTTCAAAACGTGCATAGAATGCGTTAAACTCATCAGGAAGGGATGCGCTGTTCTTAAATATGCAGCCCGTCTTGTCTTGTAGCCTGTTATAGCATGTAAGCCCTGCCATAGCTGACGGCTGGTCTGGGACTCTATTTTGAACCAGTATTGCCTCTTGGCATTCCTGATAGCCTTCTGAAGGTTGTATCTCAATTCCTTGTACAGATCAGGATCACCAGATTTGTGTGCAGCAGTCCTCTCCTTCAGTAGGGAGTGGATCTCCCGGTTCATCCGTGGTTTCCTGTTTGGGAACACCCGTATTGTCCTCTTTGGTACACAGTCCTCCACACACTTGCTGATAAAGTCTGTGATGGTGGTGGCATACTCATCAAGGCTGGCAGTTAAGTCTTTGAACATGGACCAATCCACTGTCTCAAAGCAGTCGCGCAGGAGCTCACCTGTTTCCTCAGACCAGCACCGCACGACCGTCCGTACCAGATCCTCCCGTTTCAGCTTCTGTTTGTATGCAGGGAGAAGGAACACAGCCTGGTGGTCTGATTTCCCAAAGTGAGGACGAGGGGTGGCTCGGAAGGCATCTTTGATGGTTGTATAGCAGTGTTCAGGTGTGTTTGGGCCCCTGGTGGAGCAGGAGACGTGCTGGTAGTACTTTGGTAACACACTCTTGAGGTTGGCCTGGTTGAAGACACCTGCGATGATAATGATGAGACAGGATACCTCAGGGTATGAACACCAAGGTCCCCTCATTCTTCAGTACTTCCCAGGATACCACAAAGGGCACAGTGGTGCAGTTAGTAAGGTCGCTGTCTCATAGTTTCTGGGTTTGATCCTAAGTGTCTGGTGCTGTGCAGAATTTGCACATTCTCTCTGGGACTGTATGGGCTTCCCCCACATCCCAAATGTACGGGTTGGTAGGCTGATTGGCCATTCTAAATTGCCACTAGTGTGTAGGTGAGTGGTAAAATCTGAAGGGTGTTGATGCAAATGTGGGGAGAATGACATGTGATCAGAAGTAATAGGTGCTTAATGTATGCTGGGACTCAATGGGGTAAAGGGTCTGTTCCCATCATTGTGGAGATCTCAGCCTTATTAACACACACAAAGTGCTGGAGGAACTCAGTGAGTCAGGCTGCATCTATGGTGGGAAATAAAATGTCGACGTTTTCGGTCGAGACCCCTCATCAGGACTGGAAAGGAAGAGGGTAGACGTCGGAATAAGAAGATGAGGGGAGGGGGAGGAGTACATGCAGGCAGGTGACAGGTGAGTTCAGAGGGGGAAGGTAGGTGGGTGGGGGTGGGGGTGGGGAGAGAAGTAAGAAGCTGAGAGGCGATAGGTATAAGAGGCAAAGGGCTGAAGAGGAGGAATCCAGTAAGAGAGGGCAGTGGACCATCAAATGAAAGGAAGGAGATGGAGAATAGATGCGCAGGTCATGAGGTGGGGGAGGGGAAAGAGAGGGGAAAGGGGGCACAGGAATGAGGGAAGACAAAGGAAAAAAATAAAGAGGGGGGAGAAGAGGGGACCACCGACATCTTCTGCAAACCCACTGACTCCCACAGTTACCTTGACTACACCTCTTCTCACTCAGTCACTGGCAAGGACGCCATCCCCTTCTCCCAGTTCCTCTGCCTCCGCCACATCTGTTCCCATGATGCGGCTTTCCATTCCAGGGCATCCGAGATGTTCTCTCTCAGTAACCAGGGTTTCCCTTCCACCACCATCAGTGCTGCCCTCACCCGCATCTCCTCCATTTCCCGCACGTCTGCCCTCACCCCATCACCCCTTGACATAACACAGACAGGGTTCCCCTTGTCCTCACCTACCACCCTGTGACCCTCCACATCCAACACATCATTCTCCACAATTTCCACCATCTCCAACAGGATTCCACCACCAGGCACATCTTCCTCTCCCCCCTCTCTCCGCTTTCCACTGGGATTGCGCTCTCTGTGACTCCCTTGTCCACTAGTCCCTTCCCACTGACGACCCCCTCCTCCCCCGGCACATCCCCTGCAGCCATGCAAAGTACTGTACCTGTCCCTACACCTCCTACCTCACCACCATTCAGGGTCCTCGACAGTCCTTCCAGGTGAGGCAGCGCTTCACCTGTGAGTCTGAGGGTGTCATTTATTGCATCCGCTGCTCCCGGTGCGGCCTCCTCTACATGAGGCCAGACGCAGGTTGGAGGAACAACACCTCATGTTCTGCCTTGGGAGTCTCCAACCTGACGGCCTCAACATCGACTTCTCTACCTTCCGGTAACCCCTCCCCTCCTCTCCCTTGTCTTTTCTCCTTTGTCTTCCCGCATTCCTGTGGCCCCTTCCCCCTTCTCTTTCCCCTCCCCCACCTCATGCCCTGCCCATCTATTCCCCTCCTCCTTTCCTTTATTCCATGGTCCACTGCTCTCTCCTACCGGATTCCTTCTTCTTCAGTTCTTTGCCTCTTCTACCTGTCACCTCTCAGCTTCTTACTTCCCTCCCCCACCCCCACCCTCCAACCTTCCCCCTCTCACCTGAACTCACCTATCACCTGCCAGCTCATGCTCCTCCCCCTCCTCCTCCCCTTTTATTCCGGCTTCTGCCCTCTTCCTTTCTAGTTCTGATGAAGGGTCTCGAACTGAAATGTCGACTGTTTATTACTTTTCATAGATGCCGCCTGACCCACTGACTTCCTCCAGCATTTTTTGTGTGTTGCTCCAGATTCCAGCATCAGCAAAATCTGGCCTTATCAGTTCTCTCAAAGTACAGAACCTTGCCTCTCTCAGGACAACATTTCATCAGACATTGCTCTGAGTATCTTCCTAACTCATCAATATTATCTGTAGTCTGTGACTATCCCCCTCACTCTCAACAATACCATTCATTCCTGCATTCACATTCAAGTCGTTACTCTTTTGCTAGGGGGGTAATAAATGTTGATGCCACTCAAGTGAAGTGCTTCACCCAGCTTGGATTCTCAAGGTGGAAGATGGCAGCCCAGAGACTTTGCCCTGTTGGGGGTTTATTGAACAAGGTCCACTGATGATGTGGCAGATTAATTCCAAATGTGCAGACCATGGCAAGGGTATTGTTGGGTAATGGTGAAAAGCTCTTTCCTTGTGGCAGACGATCTCGGCTGTGCCGTACTGGAGCAGCAGTCTGGACCACAGTGTTAGGCAAGCGGTAAAGAAGGATCTATATTTGGCACAAGTCATCTTAGTCCTTTGAGGAAGGAGTTTTTAATAGAAATGATAAGATTACTCATTTTTAACTTGGAAATTTCTGTGAATGATCACAGCGACTTTTGCATTCTGTTTTACAATAATTAATCTTGGTGAGCTATGGAAAGTTACAACTGGATCCAGGATGAAAGCCACATGTACTTTACTGCTGAGTTCAAAGCCTGAAGCTACTTCTTCCTTTGCTGTTGACAGCTGGCCTTGGATGGAAAGCAATTCAGAGACACAAGAAATTCTGCAGATGCTGGAACCTAGATCATTACATGAAAAGTGCTGGAGGAACTCAGCAGGTCAGGCAGCATCTATGGAGGGAAATAAACAGTCGATGTTGCATAGAATCATAGAAAGTACAGCACAATACAGGCCCTTCAGCCCACAATGTTGTGCTGACCTTTAAACCTCGCCTAAGACTATCTAACCCCTTCCTCCCACATTTCCCTCTATTTTAAATTCCTCCATATGCTTATCTAGCAATCTCTTGAATTTGACCAATGTACCTGCCTCCACCACCACCCCAGGCAGCGCATTCCATGCCCCAACCACTCTCTGGGTAAAAAACCTTCCTCTGATATCTCCCTTGAACTTCCCACCCATTACTTTAAAGACATGCCCTCTTGTATTGAGCATTGGTGCCCTGGGAAAGAGGCGCAGATCAAGACTCTTGTTCAGGACTGGAAGGGAAGAGGGCAGAAGCCAGAATAAGAAGGTTGGGGGAGGGGGAGGAGCACATGCAGGCAGGTGACAGGTGAGTCCAGGTGAGAGCGGGAAGGTGGGTGGGTGGGGAGGGGGGAAGATGTAATAAGCTGAGAGGTGATTGGTAGAAGAGGCAAAAAGTTGAAAAATTCCCTGTCTTTACAAATGACCTGCAAATTGTACACCAAATCCAGATTCTACCCCCAAATAATTTCCTTAATTCAAGCAGAAGGATTTCAGAACAGAAGGAGTCACAGAGATTCTCTGAAAACAAGGCACTTTTTTTTCAGGTGTTCTTTTGCTGAAATGAATTGAAATTGAATTCCCAGTGAGGGAATTTTGCTTGTTTAATGTAGACAGGGGAGGATCAATCAAATAATCAATAAAATTAAGTTCAATTTGTTGTGACGACAAATTAGAAAGTTACGTTAGCAATAGCACCGGTATTGCAGAAACACCAATCACACTATTATGATGGTGTTTGTAACCAAGTTGGGAATTCAAACCTTTTATAATGGTATCAGGCATGCAAGGGGATGAGCACTCGGATATAGATCTCTGTGCTTTAAACTGTCACTAGCAACAAGTGAAAAGTCCTCCATCACTGCCAGTTCTGACACACTTTTTCCACACATCTGACTGTTTATAATCCAGTCAATGCAAACGGAGTAATCCACTGATTACGGAAGGGATTTTGAGTTGTGCAGGAGTACTGGCTGCTCCTTTGTCCATAGACAATGACCAGAGGAATAATGAGATGTACGTCCCCTTTAGTTCCATCACCAGTCTGCCTACTTTGAAGCTTATTGATCCTCATGAGAGTGTTCCGGTTTTATGTGCTGAGACTCTTAGTGCGTTATAATGACCTGTGAGATCTGTCTGCTGAAACCTTCGAGCTGCCTATTTGGCTTCGTGGTAGCACTGAATCAGAAGGTTGTAGGTTCAAGCTCCATTCTTGGACTTGAACACATAATCCATGCTGACATTTGCTTAGGCAGCTGGGGTGTTGCAATCAGAATGGGAGATGCCAGCATTAGTGCGCAATGCTAAAGTGAAGCTGTCCATCTGTCTCTTCCGAATGGATCGAAAACATCCCCCGGTGCCATTTAAGACCAGACATTCGAGAGATTTGACCAAAATGAATTCAGTTACTGCTCTGGGACCTTTTGATGCAAACACTGACTGTCACATTTTTCTACATAGTGCCAGAGATTACACTTCACCAGAAGTACATTAGTTGAGAAGCATTTTGAGTGTTCTGTAGCTGCAGAAATGCTCTCTATAAATCCAAGTTGCCTCCTCATTACAACTGGGAACACGGTCCGCCAAACACTCCCATGTCTCCTGGACTATCCGGGGACTTCAGTACAGACAGTACCTGGGTAATGATTCCATTTATACAGGCGATTTTGTCTATGTCAGAAAATACAGAAAGATTACTCGATATGGTAAGCATGCCTCCACAGTATCACAATGCATGGCATCAAAACAATTACTAACTAAAAGTGGAGAGAGAGAGGACTGCTGTTTGTAGGAATGAATGTGTGTATATACGTCGGACTTTTGAATTTAATAATGTTATGGGAGCTCATTCATATGTATGGGTGACAATAAGTGGTGACCTGGGGAGGACCTGTAGTTAATGCATCTTCCATAGGACTAGTGTTTCGTCCCCACCCCACCCTGCCCCCTTCCGACAGACTGTAAATGGAAATACTGCAGAAATCCTGAGTTGGATTTTCTCAGTAAATGACATAAAAAACTTCCTTATTCTGTTGCGAAAGCCTTTACTTGAAGTCAATAACTTCATGTAATAGCAACACTAGAACACCTTTCCTTCCTCTCTACCAATAGAACATAGAACAGTACAGCACAGGACAGACCCTTCAGCCCATTATGTTGTGCCAAACTAATTAAACCACTGACTCCTAATTAATCTAATCCCTTTTCCCCACACATTGACCATATCCCTCCATTCTCTGCATATCCATGTGCCTATCTAGGAGTCTCTTAAATGCTCCTGTGCTATCTGCCTCCACCACCACCCCTGGCAGCACATTCCAGGCACCCACCACTCTCTGTGTAAAAAACTTGCTCTGCACATCTCCTTTGAACTTTCCCACCCTTACCTTAAATACATGTCCTCTGGTACCAGGCACATCAGTTCTGGGAGAAGGATACCGGCTGTCTACTCTGTCTATGCCTCGCCTAATTTTATAAACTTCTATCTGCTGCTCCAGAGAAAACAGAGCACTACAACGAGGGAAACCCTCCACTTGTCAAAACTCTCCTCCAAACGTCCTCTGCACCCTCGCCAAAGCCTCCACATCCTTCCTATAATGGGGCGAACAGAATTGAACACAATACCCTAAATGCGGCTTAACCAGAGTTTTACAAAGCTGCAACATGACTTCCTGGCTCTTGAATTCAATTCTGTGACTAATAAAGGCAAGTATGTCATACGCCTTCTTTACCACCCGATCAACCTGTGCAGCCACTTTCAGGGAGCTGTGGATTTGGACCCCAAGATCCCTCTGTACATCAACACTGTTAAGTGGAGTTTGCTTATAGCTGAATTCTGCATATATTCATAATTGTTCAAGGGCTCCATCCCCTGATGATCCAATTGGTATTGGTATTGGTATTAGTTTATTATTGTCACATACCGAGGTACAGTGAAAAACTTGTCTTGCATACTGATTGTACAGATCAATTCATTACACAGTGCAGATACATTGGGTTAGTACAGAGTGCATTGATGTAGTACAGGTAAAAACAATAACAGTACAGAGTAAAGTGTCACAGCTACAGAGGAAGTGAAGTGCAATAAGGTGCAAGGTCACAACAAGGTACATCGTGAGGTCAGAGTCCATCTCATCGTATAAGGGAACCGTTCAATAGTCTTATCACAGTGGGGTAGAAGCTGTCCTTAAGCCTGGTAGTATGTGCCCTCAGACTCCTGTATCTTCTACCCGATGGAAGAGGAGAGAAGGGAGAATGTCCCGGTGGGTGGGGTCTTTGATTATGCTGGCTGCTTCACCAAGACAGCAAGAAGTAAAGTCAGAGTCCAAGGAGGGGAGGTTGGTGTCCGTGATGCACTGGGCTATGTCCACAACTCTCTGCAGCAATGAGGTATGACTTCCGACATCTAAGGCTGAAACCTTAGACTTTTAAAGTAAAACTCCATGAGCCATATTCATTTGTAAGTGCAGCTTCTTTGATCTGAGACTAGGTTTTGCACTGCTGCTCCTCAACAGGCACAAACAAGCAGGCTTCAGCTGTGTTTGGTATGTCAGCTGCTTAATTAAATTTTAATGTTACTAAATCTTAATTTCTGAATTGCATTCCAGATGGTCAAACACAAACTTCAACAACTGCAATGGGTTACACTTTACTTCATAGAGCCAGAGTCCTGTAGCACAGTATCTGGCCCATCAGCACACCACGTCCATGCTGAACATTGTGCCTATTTATATTTGTCCCATTGCCCACATCTACTTCTTGGCTATACAAATGCCTGCCTGGATATCTGTTAAATATTGCGGTTGTATCTGCCTCCACATCTCCTCTGGCAGCGTGTTCCAGATAGCAACAACTGCATGAAAAACTTTCCCCTCAGTCCTGCTTTAAAACTCTTTCCTCTCACCTTAAAACAGTGTTCTCTTTCTTTAGACACCCCCAGGATGGGAAAAAGCTTCTTACTATCTACCCCACCGATGCCTCGCGATTTTATTTATCTGCAATGGACAAAGAGGGAAAAACAGGTTCAATTCAATTTACAACATGATATTATCCAGGTGGGGAAATAAACCCTTTACAAATACACAGCACCCTGTCCCTGCTCATCTGTTACAACCAGGCACTGACACACACTCTGTCCGGTTACAGCAAGGTCCCACCTGTCACCCTCACTGCTTGCTAAACTGAAGTGAGGGTTTCCTATCAGCAACTCCTGACTCAATACTTTGACTCTAAGGGGCCTGTTTCATGGCAGTATTTGGAATATTACATCTCTGAGGTCAATCAAAGAAGACAGTCGTCAGATGCATCTCACTCCCTCATTGTAAACGGACGGACGGAGCGGAGTCAGTGTGGAACAAGATGATGTTGGTGTAAGTTCTTTGTGCAAGAAGTCAGTCGACACCAGTCTAGTGTTACCTCTGTTTCTCTCTCTACAAATGCTGCTGACCTGCTGAGTGTTTCCAGCATTTTTCTGTTGTTATTGGAGCCGGAACCTGGGCCCAATATAATGAAACAGAGCAGGGAATCACCTCGCAGGGTAAGGGCTGTCTCTGGAGTAACCACACCAAGCAGTTTCTTTTACTCAGTGTCATCAGACAGGGAGCACTGCAGGCACCCGTGTCCAGGCACAGGAAAGGTCCCAGTAAAAGACAGGTAACTACTGCAGAGTGCCACAGCAGATACCTGCCACTGGAAGCTGAATGTTATCCTGAAGGCAGTGCCTGCAGTGGGAGGAATATGTCACCAGCCCACGCTATCTGGATATGTACAGATGTCTCTGCAGGGTCCAGAGGTAGAGTCATCACTTGGGTACAGATGCACACTGGTGACTGACTGTCCTCCTCTGCTGGGAGATTCAAACCTGCAGCAGACGCCCAGTGTCACCACTTGCCCCAGAAGAACTGCACCAGCTTCTTTTGGACTTTGGCAGGGATGGAACAGTCAAAGCTTCGGACAATAGGAGGAGAAAGGTGGAGTGAAACTCAAAGAGTGCAAATGCTGTAAACTAAACCAGAAATGCTCAAAATATTCAGCAGGTCAGGCTGCATCTGTGGAGACAGAGCTGATGCTTCAGGTCAAAGCCCCTTCATCAGGGTTAAATGCTCAGTGCAACCAATGCTTGTTGTAGGCAGACAGAACACCTGTCTGAGCTCAGTGTAACCAAAGAGAGCAGGTATCAGCTCTCTGTGGAGCCAGATGGAGGTTTGTCTGTGTGCTTGGTGTGACCAGAACTACTGTCAGTTTTCATTGAAACTGAGCTGCCAGTGCTGTGCCTAACCAGAGGAGTAAGGTCTGTGCTTAGTGTAACCAGACTTGGCAGCTGTCAGTGCTCCATAGAAGCAGACAGAGAGAGCAGTTGTCAGTCTTCCATCTGACCAGCCGGGGCAGGCACCTGTGTTACAGTGACCAGATTGTGAAGGGTGCAGCCAGACAAGGTCATGTGTGTGCCCAAAGTAACCAGAGCAGTTGTCAGTCTTCCATATGAAGCAAGTAACCATATGGAGCCAGGGTCAGTGCTTGGTGTAATATAGGAATGGCTGTTATAATCATTATAATCAGACAGTAGGTGCTAGTGCCCCGATGATCACATTGAGGAGGCACCAGTGCTTGGTGTAACCAGCTGGAGCAGTAGAGCATGTCCACAGACTAGACAGTAAGGGCAGTGCCCTTTCCGTCACTATGTTCTTCCACTGATCCATGAAGCAGTGTTGATACTCCTTCACCAGTGGGACATGTTCTCAAACAGCAGCCACCCAGACTCTGGGCGACTGGGGACTCTTATCCCTGGGTCGGTTGCCGTGACCTGTTTTAAGTCAGACATGAGCTGTGGTGTTATTGCAGCTGTCACCTCTGCCCATCCACAGAGGGAAGGCAGGTGATTAATGGGGTGGGATTGGAGCTATTCTCCATTAGGAAAGGAACAATTGCTCACCACACTGATCTGTCCAAGAGCCAGAAGGCAGCACGAGTTGAGCTGTCCCTGGCAGCACTGAAACTTCACAGCCTGACATACCATCTGCTCTGGAAACCATCCTGGTGCAGCAATTTGTTCTGGAGCTGGTGCCTGAAGCCTGTGCCAGCCGAGGGCCAGTGAGACCTTTATTAGACAGAGCACTAGGATAAGCTGCCATATGACCACACACCGCTTCCACTTCGGTCTCTTGGCTTTCAGCTCCTTGCTCTCTCCGGCATCTTCTGTCCTCTCTTCACACTTTTCTGCAGAATAGTCAGTTACTTTGCTTCTTGGAATACACTGATCCAATATTGGACACCCCCATTTGTTTCACAAGCTTCACTTGTTTTGTTTGATCTTCTGCCACAGTCCCAGGCCAACAAACCTTTGGTCAATCCCCAAGTGTCCTCTTGCCTTCAGCATTCTTCAAAGATATCCTGAAGGCACCAGACCACTGCTTATGATCATTTCCCTCTCACCAACGTTCCCACCCACAGACAATCCCGATAACCATCTCCCTGACCCTTTCATCCAACACGATGGAGGATTGGTCGGAGAAATAATATGATTAAAGAGATAGAACATAGAACATAGAACAGAACACCACCGGACAGGCCATTCGGCCCACGATGTGCCGATCTTAATGCCGATTTATACTAAATGTCGTCCCCCTGTGTATCATCCACATCCCTCCATTCCCTTCATATTCATGTGTCTATCTAAAAGCCTCTTAAACTCCACCAACCTGCCTGCTTCCACTGCTACCCCTGGGAACCCATTCCAGGCACCTGCCGCTCTTTGAGTAAAAGGCTTACCCCTCACGTCACCCCTCTAACCTGAAAAGCACGTCCTCTGGTGTTTGACATTTCTACCCTGGGGAACAGATTCTGACTGTCTACCCTATCTATGCCTCTCATAATTTTAAAAACCTCTATCAGGTCTCCCTTCAGCCTCCAACACTCCAGGGAGAACAAACCAAGTTTGTCCAACCTCTCCTTAAAGCTCATACCCTCTAATCCAGGCAGCATCCTGGTGAACCTCTTCTGTACCCCTCCACAGTTTCTGCACCCAATACTCCAAGTGTGGTCTGACTAAAGTTTTATACAGCTGCAGCATGACTTCCTTACTCTTGTCCTCAGCACCCCTACCAATGAAGGCAAGCATTCCATACACCTTCTTTACCACCTTATCCACTTGTGGAGCCACTTTCAGTGAACTATGGATTTGGTCCCCAAGATTCCTTTATACCTCAATGTTATTAAGGGGTTTATCATTAACTGTATACTTACTCCTTTCATTTGACCTCCCAAAATTCAACATCTCACACTTGCCTGGATTAATCTTCACCTGCCACTTCTCTGCCCATATCTGCAACAGATCTATGTCCTGCTGTAATCTTTGACATTCCTTTACACTGTCCACAGCTCCACCAATCTTGGTGTCATCCGCAAACTTGCTAATCCACCCATCGACATTTTCATCCAAACAACAGAGGTCCCAGCACCAATCCTTGCAGAACACCACCAGTCATGGACCTCCAGCCAGAATAACAGCCTTCCACCCCTACTCTCTGTCTTCTATGGGCAAGCCAGTTCTGAATCCAAACTTGCAACTTGCCCTGGATCCTGGAAGGTGCAGAATGTGTGTTTGTGGAGAAGGTGGGTCCTGCACAAGCTGGACAGGTTGTACCTGAATGTGTCCTACAGCCTTTCAGGGAGGATTGCTGCTGCTGTTGGGGGACAGTTTAAACTAACAGCAGGGGAGTGAGACACAGTGGATGCAAGCTGGGAGGGGATACAGTCAAATATCATAGAGAAACCAGTCAGTCCAGTAGGTAGAGCAAATATAAGGATATGCATCGAAGTGCAAAGCTAAACTTTCAATAGAAAGAATCTGACTGGCAAGCAGATGAACTGAGAGTGTTGATTAGCATATGGCAATATAAACATAAACATAAAACAGTACAACACAGGAACAGGCCCTTTGTCCCAGTGTTTGTGTTAACCATGATGCCAATCTAAGCGAATCCCAGCCTGCACCTGGTTGATATCCCTCCATCCGCTGTCTGTCCAAATAAGCCTCATAAACGTTGCTCTTGTATCTGCTTCCCCCACTTCCTGCCGTTTACCACATCTTCCAATTTCTTTCTCCCTTATGCCCGAGGTAGCTTTCCCTGGAATAGATCTATGGAACCTGCATCAACTATTCCCTGTTGGAGCAAGTCACATGTTCTCACTATTGGTATTGGTTTATTATTGTCACTTGTACCAAGGTACAGTGAAAAACTTGACTTGCATACTGATTGTACAGGTCAATTCATTATGCAGTGCAGTTGCATTGAGTTAGTAGAAAGTGCATTGATGTAGTACAGGTAAAAACAATAACAGTACAGAGTAAAGTGTCACAGCTACAGAGAAAGTGCAGTGCAATTAGGTGCAAGGTCACAACAAGGTAGATCGTGAGGTCATAGTCCATCTCATTGTATAAGGGAACCGTTCAATAGTCTTATCACAGTGGGATAGAAGCTGTCCTTAAGTCTGGTGGTACGTGCCCTCAGGCTCCTGTATCTTCTACCTGATGGAAGAGGAGAGAAGGGAGAATGACTCGGGTGTTGAGAGGTTTCTCTTCAATGCACAACTAGATGTATCGATGCGATCGTATAATGTTGCCTCTGGTCATGGAATCTCACCTTCTCTGCCCACCTTATCAAACCCGACCATAAACACCTCCATCCACTCAATTCATTAAGCCGTCCTGGTGAAAGGGCCTCAGTCTGGAAGGTTTCCACCCAGTGTGTTGGGGAAGGAGTTCCAGGATTTAGACCCAGCACTGAAGGATCAGCATATACTTTTAAATCAGGTTAGTGTGGGAACTGCTGGGGTTGGTGTTCCCACACACCTGATTGCCCTGTCCTGACATGGGTTGAGGTGGTACTTTGGGTGGTGTCAGAGCTGCTGAGACAAGTACATTCTAAGTGGCACTGGAGATATATGGTCATTACTGGACTAATCACTCAAAGACCCAGATATGGAGACACAAGTTTAAATCCCACCACATCAGCTGGGAACTTATATTCAGCTATTTCTCAGTTATTTCCTTGTGACATTGAAGGAGGACATTCATCCATTGCAGGTGTGCCAACTCTCAGAGCGTGTCTATCAGTTCTCTTCCACCTTATCAGAATATAATAACGTTTCCATTACAGTGACATGGTTGAAAGAAGGGCAGGACTGTCAGCTCAACATTTCAGGGTCTTGGACCTTCTGGTGTGACAGGAAGCAATGTGAAAGGAGTAGGTTGTATTGCAATGTTGATTAAGGACTCATTGATGTGCTAGGGAGGGAGTATTAATGAGGTTAGGGTTTACACCATCAATGGGAGTACTGAGGAACAGAGGAACCGTGACATACAAGTCCGAAGGTTCTTGAAGGTGGCAGCGCAGGTAGATAACGTGGTTAAGAAGGCATATGGGATGCTGGCCTTTATTGGTCGAGGCATTGAACACAAGAGCAGGGAGATTTGCTCCAACTCTAGAAAACATCGGTCAGACCTCAGCTGCAGTTCTGGTCACCACAGGAAGGATGTGATAGCACTGGACAGGGTGCAGAGGAAATTCACCAGGATGTCAAAATCAAACTGCTGCAGGAACTCAGAAGGTCAGGCAGCATCTGTGGTGGCAAACGGACAGTTGACGATTCAGGCTGAGACCCTACATTAGGAGACACCTCCGTATCCTCCGCTCCACTACGCGTCTGTACCTTTTATAGAACCATAGCGCTATAGGACAATACAACTCAATACAGGCCCTTCACCCCACCATGTTGTGCCGCCCTTCAAACCACTCCTAAAACTAACTAACCCCTTCCTCCCACATATCCCTCTATCTTAAATTCCTCCATATGCTTATCTAACAATCTCTTGAACTTGACCAACGTATCAGCCTCCACCACCACCCCAGGCAGCACATTCCACGCACCAACCACTCTCTGGGTGGAAAACCTCTCTCTGATATCTCCCTTGAACTTCCCACCCATTACCTTAAAGCCATGTCCTCGTTTTGAGCATTGGTGCCCTGGGAAAGAGGCGCTGGCTGTCCACTCTATCTATTCCTCTCAATATCTTGTACACCTCTATCATGTCTCCCCTCATCCTCCTTCTCTCCAATGAGAACAGCCCGAGCTCCTTTAGTCTCTCCTCATAATCCATACTCTCTAATCCAGGCAGCATCCTGGTAAATCTCCTCTGTACCCTTTCCAACGCCTCCACATCCTT
This sequence comes from Pristis pectinata, assembly GCF_009764475.1. Lineage (NCBI taxonomy): Eukaryota > Metazoa > Chordata > Chondrichthyes > Rhinopristiformes > Pristidae > Pristis > Pristis pectinata. The sequence continues at coordinate 815,125 of NC_067430.1, read as the reverse complement.
CCAAAAATGAGGCGACCAGAACTGGACGCAGTACTCTAAGTGTGGTCTAACCAGAGGTTTGTAAATCTGTGTCATTACCTCGCAACTCTTAAGCTCGATCCCACGACTTATGAAAACTAACATCCCATAAGCTTTCTTAACTGCCCTATCCACCTGTGAGGCAACTTTCAGTGATCTGTGGATATGAACCTCCAGATCCCTCTGCTCCTCCACACTACCCAGAATCCTGCCATTTACCTTGTACTCTGCCTTGGAGTTTGTCCTTCCAAAGTGTACCACCTCACACTTCTCTGGATTGAAACCCATCTGCCACTTGTTAGCCCAGCTCTGCATCCTATCAATATCCCTCTGTAAGCTTCTACAGCCCTCCACACCATCCACAACACCACCGATCTTTGTGTCATCTGCAAACTTGCTAACCCAGCCTTCCACCCCCTCATCTAAGTTGTTAATAAATATCACAAAAAGTAGAGGTCCCAGAACCGATCCCTGTGGGACACCACTAGTCACAGCCCTCCAATCTGAATGCACTCCCTTCACCAAAACCCTCTGCTTTCTACAGGCAAGCCAATTCTGAATCTACACGGCCAAACGTCCCTGGATTCCTTGGCCGCTGACCTTCTGAAGAAACCTACCATGCAGAACCTTGTCAAACGCCTCACTAAAATCCATGTAGAACACATCTACTGCACTACCCTCATCAATCTTCCTGGTCACCTCCTCAAAGAACCCTATCAGGCTTGTGAGGCAAGATCTTCCCTTCACAAAGCCATGCTGGCTGTCCCTTATCAGTCCATGATTCTCTAAGTGCTCATAGATCCTATCTCTTAGAATCCTTTCCAACAGTTTACCCACCAGAGACGTAAGGCTCACCGGTCTGTAATTCCCTGGACCATTCCTACTACCTTTTTTGTATAAGGGGACAACATTTGCCACCCTCCAATCCTCCGGTACCATCCTCGTGGACAATGACGACTCAAAGATCCTAGCCAACGGTTCAGCAATCTCCTTTTTGTCCCTTTCTCTTTCTTTTCCACAGCTCCCGGCCTCACTTACCCCCCGTCTCTGCCTTCTATTTGACCAGAAAGTTGCCTGGGACAGAATGTTTCATTATGAGGAGGGACTGGAAAGGCTGGGTCTGTTCTCCCTGGAGTGGAGGGATTTAGGAGGGGACACGGTAGAGGGATATGGAGATTATCAATAGGGCAGTCTGCAGGAAAATTTTCTTCATATCAGCGGAGGATGTGAGATTTGGAGGGCATCTGAGGGGGACATTTTTCACCCAGAGAGATGTGAGTAGCCACAACACACTGGCAGAAGGAGCTGTGGAAGCAGTCACTGGCAGCAGTTAAGAAGTGCCTGGGTGAGCCAAGTGCGAGAAGATGGGATGGTGCTCACTGCTCACTGAACACATGCTGAACGAATGGCCTGCTTCCCTGCTGTAGTTTCTTCTGTTTCTTTTTATGACTCCCTGATGTCCCAGAAGGCTGTTCAAATGAGGCCATATGGGCAGAGGTTAAGAACAAAATGAGATCAATTTGCTTTCAAGCATATTTCAGGCTTCTTAACAGTCAGCAAGAGATAGTGAAGGCAAATCAGAGGTGTGAAGATAATGGGGCTATGGTAGGAATTCCCCAGAATTAACTGGGAGTGCCTGGCTAAGAGGGAGTGGAATTTTTAAAATGTCCAAGAGAGCTTTTTGAACTTTTTGAAGGTAAGAGAGGAGGGGGAGTTGCACCATTGATTAAGGAGAAAGATCACAGCAGTGGTTAGAGAGGATATCCCGGGGGGAACGTTCAGCGAGGCCATATGGGCAGAACTTAGAAATACAAAAAGGGGGAATCACTTTGATAGGAGTATACAACTGGCTCTGCAAAAGTCAGCAGGAATTAGAGGAGCTTATGTGAGGGGAAATCATGGATAGATGTGGGAATAATAGGGTTGTAACAGTAGGTAGTTTTAACTTCCCTAATATTGACTGACTGCCTCAGTGCAGAGGGACAAGATGGGGCAGAATTTGTTCAGTGTGTCCAGGAAGGTTTTTTGAAGCAGGAAGGCGGTCCTACCAGAGAAGGAGCTGCACTCGACCTCCTCTGAGGAAGTGAGGCTGGGCAAGTGGCTGATGTGTCAGTGGGGGAGCACTTTGGGACCAGTGACCATAATTTGTTACAGAATAGTTATAGAAAAAAGATGGAACTGGTCCTCAAGTCCTAAATTGGTGGAAGACATCAGGAGCTCCCAAAGGTTAATGAGGAGAGGCTGCTTGTAGGTACAGGGATGTCTGGCAAATGGGAGACTTTAAAAAGTGAGATAGGGAGAGTTCAGGGTAGTTCCTGGTAGTGTGAAGGGCAAGGCTGGCAGGAGTAGGGAACTCTGTTTAATGAGGGATTTTGAGGGTCTGGTCAGGATAAAGGGAGCACATGTCAGGTACAGGCAACTGGGATCAAGTGAGTTCCTTGAGTATAAGGGATGTCAGAGTACACTTAAGGAGGAAATTAGGAGGCAAAAGAGGACATGAGATAGCTCTGGCAGATCAGGTAAAGGAGAATCTTGAGATTCTACAAGTACATTGAGAGCAAAAGTATAACTTGGAAGAGAGTAGTTCCCCTTAAGGATCAGTGTGGTTGCCTATGCAAAAGTCACAGGAAATGGGCGAGGCCTTGACTGAATACTTCTTGTCTGTATGTACTGTGGAGAAGGCCATGGAAGTTACTGAGAGCAGGGAGGGAATAGTGATATCCTGAAGCACATTAACATTACAAAGGAGGAGGTGTTAGAGGTCTTGAAACGCAGACAGGTGGATAAATTCCCAAGGCCTCACCAGGCGTATCCTGGGCATGTCCATGAGGATTCTCTCAGACTTCTACAGATGCACCATCGGAAGTATCCTGACGGGTTGCATCTCAGCCTGGTATGGTCTGGACTGACAGAACCTGCAGAGAGCGGTAAACACTGCCCCGTCCGTCACAGGCTCCTCACTTCCTTCTATCCAGTCCATCTTCACCGTGCGTTGCATCAGGAAGGCTGACGGTATCGTCAGGGACACCTGTCACCCTGGCCCTTCCCTTTTCTCTCTTCTACCTTCTGGGAGAAGATACAGGAGACTGAAAGCCCAGACATCCAGACTTACAAACAGCTTCTCTCCCACTGCTGTCAGACTTCTGAGCTGATAACCTCTTTTACATCCCCTTCCCGGCGGTGCTGCCATGTTCTCGGACTGTTAACTCCACCTCACTCAGTTATTCCATTATTGCCACTTTTGCATTTCTTTCTGCCCTGCTTCTGACTCCACTGCAGTCCCGTCACCACTCTGCTGTTTCATGCTCGTTGTTGTATTTATCGTTACCATGAACACAAGCGAGGAGTTTCATTGTGCCCTGGTGTCTGTGTGCAATAAACTAATCTGAATGTGAAGGATGCTTTGGGAAGCAAGGATGGAAATTGCTGAGGTCCTGGCAGAGATTTTTGTATCTCCCTGAGCCATGGGTGAGGTACGTAAAACTGGAGGGCGACTAATGTTCAGCCTCTGTGTAAGAAGGGCTGCAAAAACAAGTCAGGGAACGACAGGCTGGTGAGCCCCACACCAGTGATGGGAAATGTACTGAAGGAGATTCTGACAGACTGGATTTGTCTGCATTTGGAAAGTCAGGGACTAATTAGAATTGGTCAGCATGACTCTCGACGTGAGAAATCATGACTCATGAATTTGATTGAGATGAGATGAGCAGGAAGACTGATGAGGGCACGGCAGTAGACGTTGTCTCCATGGACTTCGGCAAGGCCTTTGACAAAGTACCACATGGTAGGCTGGACTGGAAGGTGAGAACTCAAGGGATCCAGGGTGAGTTAGCCAACTGGATACAAAATAATCTTGGAGGTAGGAGTTAGAGGTTGGTAGTGGAGGGGGGTTTTTCAGAGGCATGTGACCAGTGGTGTGCTGCAAGGATCAGTGCTGGGTCCACTGTGGATTGTCATGTATTTTAATGATTTGGATGAAGATGCAGGTGGCATGATTTGTGAATGTTTGTGAATGACATCAAAATCGGTGGTGTGGTGGACAGTGAGGAAAGTCGTCTGAGCTTATCACTGGGAAAGCAGGCCAAGGAACGGCATGTGGAATTTTAATCAGACAAGTGTAAAGTGATGCATTTTAGGAAGTTAAACCAGGGCGGGACGTACACAGTGATTGGCAGGGCCTGGGGAGTTTCATTGAACAGAGGGACCTAGGGTACAAGTGCAAGCCCTGAAAGTGGCAGCACAGCTATATAGTTTGCTGAAGAAGGAAAATAAGATGAAGATTTTTTATTAGTCACATGTACCTCGAAACACACAGGGAAATGCATCTTTTGTGTAGAGTGTTCTGGGGGGCAGCCCGCAAGTGTCGCCACGCTTTTGGCACCAACACAGCGCGCCCACAACTTCCTCGCCCATATGTCTTCATCGGCCGAGGCATCGACTATGAGAGCTGGGATGTGATGTTACTGTTGTACAGATCGTTGGTTACTCTGTTCTTCCTGGAGAAAAGAAGGCAGAGAAGTGACACAACAGAGGGACCCTTTGTCCCTTTCTCTGTCCTCCCAGCTCCTCCTACACCCAACTCAGCCCCCCATCACCCTGTTTCTGTCCCCTCCCCCAGCGACACCGCCAGTCACCCACACGCCCATCCCACCGGGCCCTCCACCCCACCCACTGTTCCCTCTGCATTCCCCACCTCCCTCCCCTGGTTCCATGCTCCACCTTCCTCTTCTATCAGATCCCACCATCTGTAGCCCTCTGTCACCTCCACCTCTCACCTCCCAGCCTAGGTCGCTGTTCCCACTCTCCCCTCTTCCATCTGGATCCTTACCCCTCCTTACCTGGATCCAGCCATCACCTGCCAGCTCCTGCCCCACCCCTTCCCCTCACCTCTCCATACTGGCTATCTCCTCTCTGTCTTTCAGCTGGATGAAGGGTCTCAACCTGAAACGTCGACCGTCCAAGTCCCTCCACAGATGCTGCCTGACCTGCTGAGTTCCTCCAGCTGCTTATTTTTTTATTATGCAAGTCAAAAACGCGGTAGAGAACCAATGTCTACTTCCCATGATCGGGGTGGCTAAAACTAGGCAAAATAGTTTTAAGGTGAGAGGAAGGAGGTTTAAAGGAGATCTAAGGGTTAAATTGTTCAAAGCGTAGTCGGTGTCTAGGACGAACTGCCAGAGGAGGTGGTGGAGGCAGGAACAGGCAGCTGGACTACATGGCCAACATGAACTAGATAGAGTTCGGCACAAGGTGGTGGGCTGAGGGCCCGTACTGTGCTGTACTGTTCTATAATCTATGTTCTACGGACAGGTACTTGAATGAGCAGAGCATAGATGGAGATGGAATTAATGCAGACAAGTGGGATTAGTATAGATGGGCACAATGGTCAGCAGAGACATGGTGGGCCGAAGGGCTGTACAGTTCTGTGCTTCAACGATATTGATCACTTGGTGAGACAGGCAGAGTAATAGTAATTTAGTTCTGATTAATGTGAGGTGACACATTTTGTGAGGATGATAAGGGTGAGGACACACACAATGAATGGTAGAGCCTCGGGTATTGTCTTCCATGGACCCATCAGATTGACAGCACTGGTAGATGAGGTGGTTAAAATGCAGGCAGGATACTTGCTTTCATTAGCCAGGGTTTAGTGAGGTTATGGCACAACTTTATAGAGCAATGGTTAATCCACAGCTGTTCCACACGACAGCACGGGTGTGACTGCACTGGAGATGGTGCAGAGGAGATTCACCAGATGCTGGAAATCTGAAATAAAACAGAAAATGCTGAATTGTGGATTCAGCTGCAAGTGTGGATAGAGAAACAGTCGGTGTTTCAGGTCTGAGGAACTGGGGAAGTGAAAACTCGCCCTCAGTACCAGAGGAGCGGTGGGAGGTGTAGAACAAAGGGAATCCGATTGGCTGAGACCAAATGAGTAAATGTAGTGGTTAGGTTCAGATGATCTTTCTTTGTCTGTGTCATACGTTGCTACAGGTAGAGTTGTGGGTGATGCCCCACAGGATAAAGGCTACAATAGAAAAAGAAAAATGGAGCCCAAAATGAAGAGGAGCAGAACTGACCGGTTTTGAGATCTGGAAACCGAAATCTGGAGGATTCAGTATCAAGTCCAGAAAACTACAACATGCCCAGAAGGAAGGTAAGGAGTTGTGTCTCAGTTTGCTCTGGGTTTCATCTGTAACAGTGCAAGGGGACACAGACAGAGTGATCAGAGTGGGACTGGGATGTGGAACCAAAGGGTCAGGCAGTGGAGAGCTGAGGGTCACCCTGTGTACTGAACAAGATGCTCTCTGATGTAGAGGAAGCCATATTGTGGACACTAAACGCTGTACAAAGTGTTGAAGATGTGCGAGTGAATCACTGTTTCACCTGGAATTCCCGTTTGGATATGGGAGGGAAGAGGTGATGGACAGGTGTTGCATCCCTTGTGGATTCATCAGAAGGAGTGTTTCCGTTAGGAGGTGAGGTCAGAGAGTTTGGGTTAGCTGTCCTTGGAGTGGAGAAAGTCGAGCAGGGGGGATGTGGGGAGGGGTTGGGAACCTAACTGAGGTATACAGATTTATGAAGGATGCTGACAGAATAACGTATCAAGAAACTTCCCTCCATAGCAGAGGTGTACAAACCCTGAAGGCACACGTTTAAGGTAAGGGATGAGCTCTAGAGGGGATCTGAGAAAGAACTTTCACCCAGAGTGTGGTTGGAATCAGGAACTCGGGAACTCAGTGCCTGAGGGAGGAACTGGAGGCAGGAACTCACACCACTTTGGGAGTATCTGGACAACCATTTGAATTACCAAAACAAAAGTGGCTGTGGGCAATTGCTGGAAAATGGGCTAACTACATGTGGGTGTTTGATGGTTGACATGAGCATGCTGGGCCAGTTGGCTTCTGTGCTGAATGACGACATACCCTCTTTGGTTTACTCACTGCACCTCCAGACTGGGTCTGGTGATTTCAATCTTCATCGCAGCTCCCCGATAATATCTGTCTTTCTGAGCTCAGAGTCAATAAAGTACAGGAGAGGCCACTTTTAGCATCAGAGGATGTGGAGGCTTTGGAGAAGGTGCAGAAGAGGTTCACCAGGATGCTGCCTGGGTTAGAGGGTATGAGCTATGAGGAGAGGTTGGACAAATGGAGTTGTTTTCTCTGGAGAGGCGGAGGCTGAGGGGAGACCTGATAGAAGTTTATACGATTATGAAAGGCATAGATAGCGTAGACAGTTGGTATCTTTTTCCCAGGGTTGAAATGTCCAATACTAGAGGCCATGCATTTAAGGTGGGAGGGGAAAAGTTCAAAGGAGATGTGCAAGGTAAGTTTTTTACACAGAGTGGTGGGTGCCTGGAATATACTGCCAGGGGTGGTAGTGGAGGTAAATATGATAGAGGCGTTCAAGAGACTCTTAGGTACATGGATGTGCAGAGAATGGAGGGATGTGGACATTGTGTAGGCAGAAGGGATTAGTTTAGTTAGGTGTTTAATTACTAGATTAATTAATTCAGTGCAACATGGTGGGCCGCTTTTTTTCAGGTGTTCTTTTGCTGAAATGAATTGAAATTGAAGGAATCCGGTAGGAGAGGACAGTAGACCATGGAATAAAGGGAAGGAGGTGGGGAATAGATGGGCAGGTCATGAGGGTGGGGGAGGGGAAAGAGAAGGGGGAAGGGGCCACAGGAATGCGGGAAGACAAAGTGGGGGGGGGAAGGCAGGGTGAAGAGGGGAGGGGTTACCAGAACTTCGAGAAATCAATGTTGAGACCATCAGTTTGGAGACTCCCAACTTGGAATATGAGGCGTTGTTCCTCCAACCTGCATCTGGCCTCGACGTGGCAGTAGAGGAGGCCGTGGACAGACATGTCAGTGTGGGAGTGGGATGTGGAATTAAAGTGGGTGGCCATCGGGAGGTCCTGGCTGTTGCGGCGGACAGAGCGAAGGTGCTCGACGAAGCGGTCACCCAATCTGCGTCGGGTCTCACCGCTGTAGAGGCGGCTGCACCAGGAGCACCGGATGCAATAAGTGACACCCTTGGATTCAGAGGTGAAGCGCTGCCTCACCTGGAAGGTCTGTCTGGGGCACTGAATGGTGGTGAGGGAGGAGGTGTAGGGACAGGTGTAGCACTTGGTGTGGTTGCAGGGATAAGTGCTGGGGGAGGGGACAGGGGGAATTCATCAGTGGGGAGCGAGAAGTGGACAAGTGATCCCTGCGGAAAGTGGAGGGGAGGGGAAGATGTGCCTGGTGGCGGAATCCTGTTGGAGGTGGCGGAAGTTGCGGAGAATGTTGTGTTGGATGCGGAGGCTCGTGGGCTGGTAGGTGAGGACAATAGGAACCCTGTCCCTGTTATGTTGGGGGTGTGGGGACGGGGTGAGGGCAGACGTGCGGGAAGTGGAGGAGATGCGGGTGAGGGCAGCACTGATGGTGGTGGAAGGGAAACCCCAGTTACTGAGAGAGGAGAACATCTGGGATGCCCTGGAATGGAAAGCTTCATCATGGGAACAGATGTGGCGGAGGCAGAGGAACTGGGAGAAGGGGATGGTGTCCTTGCCAGTGACTGGGTGGGAAGAGGTGTAGTCAAGGTAACTGTGGGAGTCAGTGGGTTTGCAGAAGATGTCTCTGGAGATGGAGACAGAGAGATGCAGAAAGGGCAGAGAGGTGTCGGAGACGGACCAAGTGAATCTGAGGGCAGGGTGGAAGTTGGGGGCAAAGTTGATGGAATTGATGAGCTCAGCACGGGTGCAGGAAGCAGCCCCAATAAAGTCGTCAGTGTAGCGGGGAAAGAGTTGGGGGGCGTTACCTGTGTAGGCTTGGAACGTGGACTGTTCCACGTAGCCGACGAAAAGGCCGGCGTAGCTGGGATCCGTGCGAGTGCCCATGGCTACACCTTTGGTCTGGAGAAAGTGGGAGGAGCTGAAAGAGTTGTTGTTGAGGGTGAGTCCCAGTTCTGCCAGACGGAGGAGGGTGGGGGTGGAGGGAACTGGTTGGGTCTGTTGTCGAAAAAGCAGCGGAGAGCCATGAGGCCTTCCTCCTGTGGGATGGAAGTGTACAGGGACTGGACGTCCATGGTGAAAATGAGGCAGTCAGGACGTTGTTGGATGGAGAGCATGTGAAGTGTCACAGACGTAGCCACGAAGGGACTGGACCATCAGGGACAAAATGGAGTCCAGATATGAGGACACGAGTTCAGTGGGGCAGGAGCAGGCACAGACAATGGGCCGACCAGGGTCCTATAGGCTGCAGCCTCCAGGCCGACACCTCCCACACCGCCGCTGGGTCCTAATGCTCCTCTGCTTTCACTACCACTCCCCACCCACGAGAGGCAGGGGGAGGCTTGGTCTCTCAAGCCTCCCCCTGCCTCTCGTCCCCCCTTCACTCCTCTGAGCCCCCATTTTCCACCCCACTTTCCCTGACCCCTCCAAACCTCTAACCTTCTCTCACCCCAGCTCCAACCCCTGCCCTGTCTTCACTATCCCCTCCGACCTTCCCCTCTCTGAGGTGGAACGTTCTGTCCTTAGCAGGGCCCTTAACTTTGTCCCCTGCGCCCACACCTCAACGTTCCCCACCCACCATGACCCTGAGCTCTTGTTCCATCACCTCCGTCTCCGGGTCTGCTTCTTTGGCAACTGATGACCCCTTCACCCACCTTAAGCCCTCCTCCTCCTCTTGGACACCCAGCTCTGGCCTTCTGCCTGCTCTGGATCTTTTCATTTCTAACTGCTGACGGGACTTTAAATGTCTTGACCACCACTCCCCTCACCAATTCCAACCTCACCCCCTCTGAACACACTGCCCTCCACTCTCTCCGTACCAATCCTCACCTCACCATCAAACCTGCAGACAAGGGTGGTGCTGTTGTAGTTCAGCAGGTTGACCTCCACCTTGCTGAGGCCAGACGGCAGCTCTCGGGCACCTCCTCGTACTTACCCCTCAGCCAGGACCCCACTAAGAAGCATCAGGCCACCGTCTTCCACACCATCACTGACCTCATCACCTCTGGAGATCTCCCATCTATAGCCTCCAACCTCAGTTCCCCTACCCCGTACTGCCCGTTTCTACCTCCTACCCGAGACCCACAAACCGAACTGCCCCGGTAGACCCATTGTTTCTGCCTGCTCCTGCCCCACTGAACCCGTGTCCTCATGTCTTGAGTTCATCTTGGTTCAATCCCTTCCCAGCTACATCCATGACAGCGGTAACACTCCCCAACTCTTTCTCTGCTACACTGATGACTGCATCGGGGCTGCTTCCTGCACCTATGCTGAGCACATCAATCCCATCAACTTTGCCTCCAGCTTTCACCCTGCCCTCAGATTTACTTGGTCCGTCTCCGACACCTCTCTCCCCTTTCTGCATCTCTCTGTCTCCATCTCCGGAGACAGATTAACCACCGACATCTTTTACAAACCCACTGACCCCCACAGTTACCTCTTCCCACCCAGTCACTTGCAAGGATGCTGTCCCTGTACCTCGTCCCTCACCACCAGTCAGGGTCCCAAACAATCCTTCCAGGTGAGGCAGTCCCTCACTTGTGAATCCGAGGGGGTCATTTATTGCATCCGGTGCTCCTGGTGGCCACCCACTTCAATTCCACATCCCATTCCCATACTGACATGTCTGTCCACGGCCTCCTCTACTGCCACGTTGAGGCCAGATGCAGGTTGGAGGAACAACACCTCATATTCCGCCTGGGAATCTCCAACCTGATGGCCTCAAGGTCAATTTCTCCAACTTCCGGTAACCCCTCCCCTTCTTTTTTCATTCCCCACCCCTCCTCTGTCTTCCCTTATTCCTGTGGCTCCCTTCCCCCACCTTGATGACCTGCCCATCTCCTTTCCTCCCCTCCCCCATCCTTTACTCCATGGTCCACTGCCCTCTCCTACCAGACGCCTTCTTCTTCAGGCCTTTGCCTCTTCCACCCATCACCTCTCAGCCTCTCACATCTCCCCCCCTCTCCCAACCACCTACCTTCCCCCCTCACCTGGATTCACCTGTAACCTGCCTGCGTGCGCTCCTCCCCCTTCCCCCACCTTCTTATTCTGGCTTCTGTCCTCTTCCTTTCCCGAAATGTCGACTGTTTATTTCCCTCCACGGATGCTGCCTGACCTGCTGAGTTCCTCCAGCAGTTTTTGTGTGTTGCTCCAGATTCCAACATTTGCCGAATCTCTTGTATCTCTGCCACCCCCTCCTCCCTGTTCTTCCGCCTCCGCTGCATCTGTTGCCACGATGAGGCTTTCCACTCATTTTTCAGTAACCGGGGTTTCCCTTCCACCACCATCAGTGCTGCCCTCACCCGCATCTCCTCCATTTCCCACACATCTGCCCTCACCCCCTCCCTTCCCCCTCCAGTATAACAGGGACAGGGTTCCCCTTATCCTCACCTACCGCCCCACGAGCCTCCGCATCCAACACACCATTCTCCGCAACTTCCGCCATCTCCAAAGGGATCCCACCACCAGGCACATCTTCCCCTTCCCCCTCTCTGCTTTCCACAGAGATCACTCTCTCCAGAACTTCTTTGTTCACTTGTCCGTCTCCACTGATGACCCTCCTGGCACTTATGCCCGCAACCGCACCAAGTGCTTCACCTGTCCCTACACCTCCTCCCTCACTGCCATTCAGGGACCTTGAAAGTCCTTCCAGGTGAGGCAGCGCTACACCTGTGAATCCAAGGGTGTCATTTATTGCATCCGGTGCTCCCGTTGCGACCTCCTCTGCATCGGTGAGACCCGACGCAGACGGGGGCGACAACGTCGTCCAGCACCTTTGCTCTGTCTGCCGCAACAGCCAGGACCTCCTGGTGGCCGCCCACTTCAATTCCACATCCCACTCCCACACTGTCAGATGCAGGTTGGAGGAACAACACCTCATATTCTGCCTTGGGAGTCTCCAACCTGACGGCCTCAACATCGATTTCTCTAACTTCCAGTAACCCCTCCCCTCTTTGCCCCCTTTCCACCCCCCCTTTGTCTTCCCTGATTTCTGTGTCCCCCTCACCCCTTGTCTTTCCCCTCCCCCACCCTCATGACCTGCCCAACTATCCCCCACCTCCTTCCCTTTATTCCATGGTCCACTGCCCTCTCCTACTGGATTCCCTCTTCTTCAACCTTTTGCCTCTTCTACCTATCACCTCTCAGCTGTTTACTTCTCCCCCCCCACACCCAGTCACCCAGACTCACCTATCACCTGCAAGTATGTGCTCCTCCCCCTCCACTGACTTATTCTGGCTTCTGCCCTCTTCTTTTCCTGTCCTGATGTAGGGTCTCGACCCGAAACCGAGGCTGACCATCGTACCCGTCGGTACTGGTCTCATTTCCCAGCACTTGGTTCATATCGTTCTGTGCCTTGAAGTTTCAAGTACTCAGCTCGAGATTACTTCAATGTTTTGTGAGTGTACCTGCCTCCACCACCCACAGGCAGGATTCTCCAGATTTCTGCTACCCTCCGGTTGAAAAACATTCTTCCTCAGATCCCTTCTAAACCTCTTACCCGGAACGTCTGTTCTCTATTCCTAATTTAGGGAAAAGTTTCCTGTTAATGACTCTATTCATATCCATCAATCTTGTCTTCCCCTCCACAGAAGACAGCCCAGTCTATCCAGCCTCTCCTCATATCTGAAACATCCCAATCCAGGCAATACCCTGGTGAATCTCCTCTGCACCATCTCCAGCACAATCACATGGAGTGGTGACCAGAACTGCACGCTCTGCTCCAGCTTTGACCTCAATATTTTATGAAATTTTGCTATAATCTCCCAATTTTTATAGTCTAAGCTCCAGCTAATGAAGGCCATATGGCCGTCCACCCATGCTGCTACCTTCAGGGACACTTGAACTTCTACACCAAGGTACATTGAACGGTTACTGTATTCGATGAGATGGACTCTGAACTCACTACCTACCTTGTTGTGACCTTGCACCTTTTTGTCTACCTGCACTGCACTTTCTCTGCAGCTGTGACACTTTACTCTGTACTGTTATTGTTTTTACCTGTACTACATCAATGCACTCTGTACTAACTCAACATAACTGCACTGTGTAATGAACTGACCTGTACGATCGGTGTGCAAGACAAGTTTTTCACTGTACCTCGGTACAAGTGACAATAATAAACCAATACCAATACCAATACCAATTGTTCCTCGATACTATTTAAGACTTTAGCAATCACTGCCTGTCACAGGCAAAGGCAATCCCAGGGTCATCCTTAACCCTTCCCTTCCAGTGGCTAAAGAGCTACTCCTGGAATCTGTGTGGTCCCATCCATTGAGGCACAGGAGCTACAAACTTCACTGTTGACAACACAAAGCCATGCGAGGGCAGCAGCAACATGGTCTTTTGATCTTATTAGAGTTCGACTCCATCAAAAGAAACTGGAGCACTCTCTTCAAAGTTGGCTGCCTGTAGAAACGCTTCTCCGTCTTATCTTTGCTTCAAGATATCATTCAAATTGACCTCAACTGCTGGATCCATGCTGCACCTCAGTTCCAACAAACTTCCTCCTGGAGTGGAGGAACTCTACAGGACTAACGAGAAACCTGCATCTCCTCCATCCCAGAACCAAGCCAAACAATCCAGCTGCAGTACACAGACAAAGCTACATTTATGTGCAACTAGAGGCCGACTTTCAAGTCATCAGAGCCCAGACTCTGAATAACAGATGATGGGGCTTACACTGATCATCCACAATCCAGAAGTCCTCCATCAACTTTCCTCCACCACCTTCTGACAATAAAGGTTCACAGTGAGACCCTGAATAATGGGTACTAATTCCAACTTTAGAAGTCACTGCTAATGGTATATGTCAATGATAAAATTCACCATCACCTTCAATGTGTAAGCACAGGTTTTAGCCATCTGAGGAAAAAGCTATTCAGAGATCATGATCAAACCTAGCAAAAATTTATGATCTACTGGACAGCACTAATCCCTACCCTCATGTATGATCTGGTTATATACAGTGGCTCTGGAGAAATGCCACCAACGCCATCTCTGCAGAATCCCCCAAAACCAATATCAGTGTCCTCCCCTCCTCCGACATCTCCAACATTGACATCAAAGAGGCCGGGTGTATCTGAATTTATGGGCATCAAGGGGAAAAACACTCTGATGGTTGGAGTCATCTCTTGCATAAAGGAAGGTGGTTGTGGTTGTTGGTGGTCAATCATCCCATTCTCAGGAAACTGCCCTGAGCAACAGCTCACAAGTGGCAAATAACATGTGAACCGCAATAGGCCAGGCAAAGACCAACTCCAGGCTTAGAGTCAAACCACCTATCCTTGACCAATTGCATTTCCATCAACTGAGGACCACATCAACATTCTGGGGGTCACCACTGACCAAAAACCCAACTGGAGCAGCCACATGAACGTTATGGCTACAAGAGCAGGTCTGAGGGTATGTGCTCTGCTGAAGGTGACTCGCCTCCTGCCGATCAAACCCACTCTACCAAGCCATGGACATGACATGGAAAACCCTCTGCCACGAGTGTAGCCCTGAAGCTCAGCACCATCCAGGACAAAGTTGCCTGTATAATTGGCACCCCATCCACCGTCAAAACATTAATCCCTGCCACCAAAAGGAGAGAGTGCAGAGGAGAGTCACCAGGATGCTGTCTGAATTGGAGGACTTTCACTGAGGGGACAGACTGGAGAGGCCAGGCTTGTTTTCATTGAGCGAAGGAGGCTGAGTGGTGACCTGATCGAGGTGTGTAAGATTATGAGAGGCAGAGATAGCCAAAAGCTTTTTCCCATGGGAGGAGTATCAAAACAAGAGGGCATAGGTTTATGGTGAGAGGAAGGGGTATTAAAGGGGACCTAAAAGGACAGTTTTATTTTTACACACAGAGTGGTTGATATCTGCTGCCAGAGGAGATGGTGGAACCAGATACAATTATTAGACAAGAGGCATTTAACCAGACACTTAATGAGGCAGGATATAGGATACGGACTTAATGTAGGCCAATGAGGCTTCGTGCAGGTGGGTAAGAAGGTCTGCATGGACATGTTGGGCCGAATGGGCTACTTGCCCTGTACCAGTCTGACTTTGACACCAGTGCACAGAGGCTGCTGCGTCCCATCTACAACATGCACTGCAATTCTTCACTTAAGCAACAACAACACCTCTCAAACACACTCTGCCGCCAAGAAGAATAAGGCTCGCAGGTGCATAAGAACTCTCCACCTGCAGTTTCCTCTCCAAGTCCGATATGCCATTCTCATCTGGGGAAAAAAAAACACCGGTTCTTCATCTTCAAGTCTAAATCCTGAGCTCTCCGAGCCAGCAGTGCAACGGGAGTATCCTCACCTCAACTGGTGTGGTTCAAAAGGGCTGCTCACCACCATCTTTTCAAGGGTATAGAGAGGGGCAAGAACTGCTGGACCTGCATTTGGCAATAGAACTGAAGGTCCAATTACACCCACTGGGCAAGCCACACCATCAACACATGCAACAGCTGATTTCCAAAACAGATCTTCCATTCCGAGATCTGTCGAGGGAAGAGAAGGTTACCAGGCAGGCAGATAAAGGTTGAAGTACGTGTTCAGAAATTCTGGAGTGTGACCACTCAAAGTGGAGGAGCAGCATTCGGGTTGGTATCGAGGACAGAATGAAGGGTCTCGACCTGAAACGTTGATCATTTCTCCAGCAGTTTGTTTTTTGCTTGGTATTGAGGGTGGGAGTTCTGCTCGCGTGGTGGAAACAGTGCACCAGTTCACAAGTGACCCATCCACCTGCTACTGAGCACTCCTTCCCCATCTGTGCAACACTCAGCGTGTCCCTGTTGCTCTCAGCCACGCACTCTGAATTGGAGCAAAGTCACCCTCGATCCCGAGGGATTGCCTGAAATGCCCAACATCAAGTGCACTTCAAAATTAATTAATTGAGCATAAAGCACTTTGTAATATCCTGTGATTGTGTGGACAGAGTTACATAAATGTCTTCTTCTACAATCAGTTAATGGTTTTCCCTGCCTGACAACGAGTCAGTGTAGAATTACACAAATGGTTCTCACTTCACTCACATCAACACCTCGTTTAACCTTCACCAGGTAGAACAAATTGTCTGCATCTTCCTGGAATGACCAGTTGCCAAAGGAGAGATTTCACAGGGGGTTAATCTTCAATTTACAAAGGTGGCCAATGTGGAATGGGTCAGAAGTCAAAGCTTTTGTCTCGTGTTTATATTGCCCTGTGTGAACCACTCTTTACTGCTCTTGTACTACTGATTACAATATGTTACACCTGGCAGGGTTTCAGATCTTCGACCAACATTTATGGCTCACTGAAGTTTAAACATGACCAAACAAAACAACATTAGATGATTAAAATATCAATTCATGCAATTAAATATGCAGTTGTACCTTTGCAGAAGTATGGATTGTTACTGTGCCATATTCCTCAGTGAGCTCACTGCAAAGACAAACTGAAGCCAATCTCTGACAGGTTGGTGTGTTAATATGGTGGGCAGGGGTCTAGGGTAAGGGACAGAAGGTTTCGAGGGGATCTGAGGAAGATTTTTCCACCCAGAGGGTGGTTGAAATTTGGAACGCATTGCTTGAGTAGATTGTGGAGGTGGGTGCTCTTGAATTGCCAAGGCACAGAAGGCTACAGATGAAGTGCTGAAGGGAATTAGTATTCATTAAATTTATAGCACAGAAAGCTAATAAATCCCTAGGGCTTGATGACCTCTATCCCAATGGTTTCAAAAAGACAGCAATGGAGCTAGTTGATGCATTGGTTGTCATTGACCAAACTTCTAAAGGTTCTGAAATAGTTTCCACAGATTGGAAGGTAGCAAATGTATCTGCCATTTATGAAAAGAGAGGGGCAGAAAATGGGGAATGCCAAAGAGTTAGCCTGATATAGAAGGGAAAATGCTCGAAACACTGTGCCAGAAAATAAGGGAAAGATTGTGCAGAGTCAACACCGCTGAGTGAAAGGAAAATTATGTTCAACAAGTTTGTTTGGGAGATTTATCTTTCAGTAAAACAGATAAGGGGGGATAAGGGGGGAGGACTGGTGAGTGGACAGAAAACATTGGGTAGGAATTAACAGGTTGATTTTGGGTTGTGAGGGTGTAAGTGGGGGGGGGAGGGTGGATGGGGGCTGATGCAGGATCTCTCTGTGCTGGGATTCCAGCTGTTCAATCTATGTTAATGGTTTGTATGAGGGGAACAAACACATCACGGACTCGTAGAATGGTGCAGCACAGAAGCAGGCCCTTCAGCCCACCTTGTCCAGGCTGATCATGGTGCCCACCTACACTGATCCCATTTGCCCACATGAGGCCTGTCTCCCTGCTCATTCCTGTCCAAGTACCTGCTCCAGCACTTTTTAAACATTGCAGTTGTATCCTGCCCCACAGCCTCCTCAGGCAGCTCCGCCCAGACAGTCAGCTGTGAATAACTTACTCCTTAAATCTCTTTGAAACTATTCCCTCTTGTTCTAGACTCCCCACCCTGGAAAAAAAGACTCTAACTATTGACCCTAACTATGCCTCTCGTCATTTTATAAACCTCTGTAAGGTGGTTTCTTGCCTCTGGTGCATGTTGTAGGTACCAACTGTGCTGGGCATCTTCAGGGAGCGGCCTCACACACACACACACACACACACGCACGCACGCACGCACGCACGAACGCACACACAAACACTCCTGATGCATCAGAGACATTTAGAAACAGTAGAAAAATAAACTAAAATGTTTAAAGTCACAATAAGGTGAAAAAAGGTCATGAATTCATTGAATTACATTTGAAACTATTGTAATTCATGTAAAAGCACATTGAACTAAAGGAAATTCAACAAAAAGAAAATAAATTTACCTTCCAAATGAAAGTTGGTGACGCCGTTCATTAAAAGAGGTTGCACTGACTGGGCAGCGAGTCACCGGTGAGTTCAGGGCTGGAGTGACAGGTTGTCTGTGTGAACATCTCTCCCCCAGCACCTTCCCACCTGTGTTCCACAGGTTCCCGGAACACACGGCTGCGGTTCGACACAAGCCTGCTGGGTAGATGTCTGCATCTGGTGAACAACAATTAGTTAGCCTTGGTATCTTTTACTTTTGTTGAGATTTTCCAGCATTTTCTATTTTTATTATCTAAGGAGAGGTTGAGTCTGGGAGAGTTTCTGAACAATGCTCTATAATCTGAAGCTTCTGAAGCTTGTTTATATAACGTGTTTATATGCAGGCAAGTGGGACTAACTCTGGTAGACAACCCGGTCAGCATGGACCAGTTGGGCTGAATGGCCTTTTTCCATGCTGTATAACTCTGTGACTCTATAATCTTCTCTATTTACATTAAATGTAAGGGAATAATCCAAGTTGCTAAATAGCTTTTTAACTAAAGACTGGTATGTAATTAAGTTAATGTTTTCATCTCAAATGTATGCTTTACACTTTTGCTGCCTTGACCTTTTTTCCATCAACTTTCCAGTTAATATTTTAAAAGCAAGTTTGCAGGCAAAAAAAAAAATCATTTCTTCCAGCAGTCTTCACATTGTCAGGGCAGGCAGGAGCTCGGGATCCACTCCGACAACTGGGGCATTTATTCAGTCCTATAGCACGCATGCAAATGGAGATTTTTAAATAAGATCAAATCCCCAGGGGTTCCTTTGGTTATTTTTTATTGCAAATTAATCAGAATTACTGAGGGACCAATAGTCACACATTTAACCACTTCTGAAAAAGGTGATTTAAGGGTTTTTTAAAAAATACTTTCTATTAAGATGTGGTTTAAGTTAGGTTGATGGAAGCAGAGAACAGAAGGCAATCACTTACCCCAAAGGGCAACTCAATTGGTCCATTTTCTCTGCTTGTGTCCTCGTACTTCTGCAAGGTTTTTTCTCCTTCAAGTATGTATTCAACTGCCCTTTAAAGTCCACAGTCGGATGTGCAAGCACACCCACTCTGGTGCTCGATTCCCATTCCGATCTACCCAGTTCATAAGAAATATTCTCCTTATGAGTTTCTGGGACTTCTGCCGTCACATCCTACATTGTGCCCCTCATTATCAACACATCAGATGCTGATCAGTGTTTCCCTTAGCGTTGTAGAGTTATACAGCACAGAAACAGGCCCTTCGGCCCAACTGCTCCATGCTGATCAAGATTTCCATCCAAGCTAGTCCCATTTCCTTGTGTTTGGCCCATACCCCTGCAAACCTTTTGTATCCATGTACCTGTCCAAGTGCCTTTTCTCTTCATTAACTCTACTTAACCATGTCCACCAACTCACTGCCAAGCCTCCTCTGATCAACGGAAGATAAACCCCACTTCTCCCGAAGCACCAGCGATCTGTCACAACTTATTCTAATAAATCTTTTATTTTCCTTATCCAAGCCTTGGTTTCCTTCCTGACACATGTGGCCCTGAAGGGAGCTCCATTTTCCAGCTGGTTTCGATCCACTGGTTTCTAAAAGTTTAGCATAACCTCCCAGCGTTTTCATCCCATGCCCCCTCATAATAAAGCATGAAATCACAGGTACCTTGTTAACTTGTTTGCCACCTTCCAGGTTTTGTGTAGAAACACAAGGTCCCAGGTCACTCTGTACCTTCCAAAGCAAAATAACTTGGATACTTGAAATCTGAAAGTTCATCTCTCTCCACAGATGCTGCTTGACCTGCTGAGTATTTTCAGCATCCTCCCTGTTCCTTATTCTTCCAATGACTTTGCATCTCAACAACTTCTCTCCATGAAGTTCATCTGCTGGATGTCCATACATTCCTCCAGGCAGCCTGTTTTACACTGACATTGAGGCACCAGCAAGTTGTGAACTTGCGTCCTGTCTCCCTAAGTCAAACACAGAGTGGTCCTGGCACTGAACCTCAGGCAATTCATTGTGTCTTGTCCAGAGCTCTCCTTTTGCATCGTTCAGCCCTGTTAAGATTTATCCATCTTCAGTCCTGTCCGTTTGACAGGAAAGAAATGAACACAGAGGGGGGAGAATCTGGGATTTTGTTGGTGTCACCCTTGCACACCACATGATGGCACTGATCACATTCAAAAAATCTTTATACCTCGACTTGCAGAACTCACAACAGAGCCTTGGTGCAACCTCAGTGCATGGTTATCCACAAGCCCTTTTCCTTAAAAATATGAAGAAAATTTTGGTATGCAGCTTGGTGTTACATTTTGCATCATCCTGTGTCATTTTACAACAACAACTCAAGGCTGGATTTAAACACACAGGTGCAAAGCTGAATCAGCTGCCATGAAGCACTTTGGGCCAACTGTTGCATGCAGAAGAACCATAGAACCATAGAACAATACAGCACAATACAGGCCCTTCGGCCCACCATGTTGTGCTGACCTTTAATCCACACCTAAGACTAACTAACCCCTTCCCCCCACATATCCCCCTATTTTGAATTCCTCCATATGCTTATCTGGAATTGTAGGAACACTTGCAGTGAATCCTCCTTCCTACAGGAGTCATTCTGCAGTCCCTCAAACATTCAGTGAGGGTTAGTTGAGCAGCTTTGCAATGCCACATCTTTCAAATTGTCAGTGAGAAATTACAAAGTTGCTGTTGTGTACTTTTGAAAATCAGCATTGAAACTACTGTTAACTAATGAGTCAGCAGCTGTTATCTAATGAGTCAGCTGCAGGTAATGGGAATTGGAGGAATCACTTCACATCATAAATTAGTGGGTCCTTTTTAATGCACTGATGGTTAAATAAAGAAACAAGTGTTTCACTGTAAATGCAGCCAACTAACTAATCAAAAGTGGTCACCAGTTGGTTCAGAGCAAGTACTGAGATCAAACAGTACTGAGATCAACGTGGCTTTAGCTGAGGAAGAACATTGAGCTTGGCACTGGTGGAGATCCCAGCTCTTTCAAACACAGCAGCAACGTCTATCTCCACCTGTAAAGGCCGGCAAGGAAGGAACAACTTTACCTCGACTGAGCACTTGAGGTGGCCAAGATTTGCCATTGTCATGCCTGAGACCAAAGTCCACATTTATGCTCTGCGTGACTGAAAAGAGGGAAGGCCTGAGAAGAGGATAGAATAAGTTGATATTGGACAGGGCTTGAATTATAAGGAGAGATTTGGGTCTGTTTTCCCTGGAGTGAAGGATGCTGAGAAGTGACGTGATGAGGGATATAAAATTATGAGAGGCACAGATCAGGTAGGTAACCAGAGCCTGTTTCCCATAGAAGAGGTGTTTAAAACTAGAGGTGTTTAAGGTGAGAGGGAGGAGGTTTAAGGGGGATCTGAGGCGTACATTTTTCACACAAAGAGTAGTTGGTATTTGGAATGAGGAGGTGGTGGAGGCAGGAACAGCACAGTTAAGAGGCAGCTGGACAGGTACTTGAGGGCAGAGGGATGTGGAATTAATGCAGACGAGTGGGATGAGTATGGATAGGTATGATGGTCAGCATAGACCCCGTGTTTTTATGCTGCACAACTCCATGGCTCCATAACTGTAGAAACTGTGTGTGGAGGGTGGGTATTTAGAGTATTATGGGTATTTACAGCACAGGAGCAGGCCCTTCAGCCCAACACCCATACTGACCAAGACGTTTATCTGAGCCACAAACAACAAACAGAATGCTGGAGGAACTCAGTGGGTCAGGCAACATCTGTGGAGAGAAATGGGCTTGTCCTACGTGCCTGTGTTTGGCCCATATAGCTCCAGACCTTTTCAATCCACACGTGTCCAAATATCTTTTAAACATTGTAATTGTTCTCGCCTCTGACAGACTCTTCCACACACCAAGCACCCTCTGGATGAAAAGTTGCCCCAGATTCCCTTTAGATCTTTCCCCTCTCACATTAAACCCACACCCCCTAGTTTTAGACTCCTTTATCCTGTGGAAAAGATTGTGACCATCCACCTTATCTACGCCCCTCATGATTTTATAAACCTCTATAAGGTCACCACTTAACCTCCTGCACTCCAGGGAAAAAAGCCCCAGCCTACCCAGCCTCTCCTTATAACTCAAGCCCTCTAGTCCCAATAACATCCTCGTGAGTATTTTCTGCACCACATACAGCTTAATGACATCCTCCTGATAGCTGGGCGACCAGAACTGCACACAGTGCTCTACGTGTGGTCTCACCAACGTCTTATGCCGCTGTAACATAGCATTCCAACTCCTGTTATCAGTACCCTGACTGATGACGGCTAGTGCACCAACACCTTCTCCACTACCCTGTCTACCTGTGTCATCAGAGCCTCTGAAGCTCCAGTGAGAAAGCTCCAAGTTTGAACACCCTCTCCTTCTAGCTAATACTCTCAAGTGCAGGCAGCATCCTGGTGAACCTCTTCTGCACCCTCTCCAAAATCTCCACATCTTTCTTGTAATGCAGTGGCCAGAACTGCACACAATACTCCAAATATGGTCTAACCAAAGTTTCATGCAACTGCAACATGACTTGCCAACTTTTGTACTCAATGCCCTGACTGATGAAGGCAAATATGCTGCATGCCTTCTCTACCACCTTGTGTTGCCACTTTCAGGGAGCTATGAACTTGCACCCCAAGATCCCTCTGTACCTCAATGCTCCTAAGGATCCTGTAATTTACCCTATACCTTCTTCTTGACTTCGGCGGCTCAAAGTGCATCATCTCACACTTGTCAGGATTGAACTCCATCTGCCATTTCTCCGCCCAAGTTCCCAACAGATCTATATCCTGCTCTATCCTTTGACAACCTTCCTCACTACCAGCAATTTCATCTATCGTCTGCACACCTACTAATGAAATCACCTACATTTTCATCCAGATCATTTATATTTATTACAAACAGCAGAGGTCCCAGCACTGATCCCTGCAGAACATCACTGGTCATAGAACTCCAGTCGAAATAACACCCTTCCAACAATACCCTCTGTTGTACATAGAACATAGAACATAGAACAGTACAGCACAGAACAGGCCTTTCGGCTCACAATACTGTGCCGACAGAGCTAATCCCACCTACCTACAGAATGCCCCTATCCCTCCATTTTCTTCCCATTCATGTGGCCATCCAAGCCCCTCTTAAAAGCCCCCAATGAATTTGTCTCCACAACCCCATCAGGCAACGCATTCCAGGCATCCGCCACTTTCTGAGTAAAAAACTTACCCCTCACGTCTCTTCTAAACCTACCCCCTCTCACTTTAAATGCATACCCTCTGGTATTGGATTGCTCAATAATGGGAAAAAGATATTGCTTGTCCACCCTATCTATGCCCCTCAAGATTTTATACACTTCCAACAGATCACCCCTCAGCCTCCGCCGCTCCAGAGAAAAGAGCTCAGGTTTGTCCAGCCTCTGCTGATAGCACATGCCCTCTAACCCAGGCAGCATCCTAGTAAACCTCCTCTGCACCATCTCCAAAGCCTCAACATCCTTCCTGTAGTGAGGTGACCAGAATTGCATGCAATACTCTAAATGCGGCCTAACCAGAGTTCTGTAGAGATGCATCATAACTTTTTGACTCCTATACTCAATACCCTGATTAATGAAAGCAAGCATTTCATAAGCCTTCTTAACCATCCTATCTACCTGTGTAGCCACTTTCAATGAGCCATGGACTTCCACCCCAAGGTCTCTCTGCTCTTCAACACTTCTTGCCCTGAAGAGTGTACTGCCTCTTGACATTAGTCCTACCAAGGTTCAACACCTCACATTTATCTGGGTTAAACTCCATCTGCTATTTCCCTGCCCACATTTGCAGCTGATCTATATCACACTGCATCCATCGTCACTCTTCCACACTATTCATTACTCCGTCAATCTTGGTATCGTCTGCAAACTTACTAACCCACCCATCAACATACAGGTCATTTATGTACCTCACAAACAGCAGAGGTCCCAGCATAAATCCCTGCGGAACACCACTAGTCACAGACCTCCAGCCTGAATAAGTCCCTTCAACCACCACCCTTTGTCTTCTACGGGCAAGCCAGTTCTGTATCCACACAGCCTATTCTCCACTGACCCCATGGATCAGAACTTTCTTGATTAACCGATTATGTGGGACCTTGTCAAATACCTCACTGAAATCCACATAGATGACATCCACAGCTCTACCTTCATCAATCTCTCTCATCACCCTGTCAAAAAACTCAACCAGGTTAGTAAGACACAACCTGCCCCACACAAAGCCATGCTGGCTTTCCCTAATCAAGCCATTGGATTCCAGATGCTTGTATATCCTATCTCTAAGAATTTTCTCTGGCAATTTCCCTACAGCTGACGTGAGACTCACCAGTCCATAGTTCCCCGGATTTTACTTTGTTCCTTTCTTAAATAGAGGAACAACATTAACCACTCACCAGTCCTCTGGGACCTCACCCATGGTCAAAGAGGACACAAAGATACTGGTCAAGGCCTCAGAAATTTCCTCTCTCACCTCCCTCGGTAACCTGGGGTATATCCCATCAGGCCCTGGGGACTTATCCACCTTAATACTGTTTAGGAGACCTGATACTACCTCCTCCTCGACCTCCCTTCTTTATCCTTAAGTGGTCCTACCCTCTCTCTCGTTACCCTCTTATTCCTTACGTTGGGATAGAATGCCTTTGGATTCTCCTTAATCCTACTTGCTAAGGACTTTTCATGGTCCCTCCTGGCTTTCCTAATTCCTTACGGCCAAACAAATTTTGAATCCAATCTACCAAGTCTCCTTTGATCCCATCAGCCTGCCACGAGGGACTTTGTCAAGTGCTTCATTAAAGTCCACGTATACAACATCCACTGCCCGACCCTCATTAATCGTCTCTGTTACCTCCTCAACTTTGTGCAACTTCATAAAACACTGGTTAGGCTATAACATAGGAGTGTTGTCCTGGTCACCACACCAGGGAGGACACGACGGCACTGGAGTGTGTGCAGAGGCAATTAACCACCATGTTGCCTAGGCTGTAAGTGTTTCAGCAATGAGGAGAGACTGGATAAGCCAAGTTTAATTTCCTTGGAGCAGAGAATCCTAAGAGGGCACCTGATGCAAGTATCAAAACCATGTGGGGCATAGAAGCCTTTCCCCAGAGCAGATGTCTAAAACTAAAGGCATATGCTTAGGATAAGGGGAAATAGGTCCAGAGGGAATCTGAGGAAGAATTTTTTCTTCACCCCAGAGGGTTGTTGTAATTTGGAATGCACTGCCTGTGTGTTTGGTGGAGACAGGTACTATCATAACATTTACGAAGAGCAAATATTGTTCCCTTATTCGAAAAGGGCAGTAGGGATAGGACTGAAAACTTCATGCTGGTGAGTCTTACATCAGTTGTAGGGAAATAATTGGAAAAAATTAGAAGGTACAGGATTTACGTTCACTTGGAAAGGCAAGGGCTGATTGAGGTGCTTCTGTGCAGGGAAGATCCTGTCTCACAAGTCAGACTGAGTTTTTTGAGGAGGTAACTAGGAAAGTTAATGAAGGCAGGGCGTTAGGTGTGGGTTACGTGGCTTTCAACAAGGTTCGCATTGTGGACTGGTTCAGAAGGTTACAGTATGTGGGATCTGAGGTGAGTTGGCAAACTGGATCCAAAATTGGCTGGGAGGTAGTAGGCAGTGGGTAGCGATGGATGGTGTGTTTCTTGCTGGAACTACTGGTGTACTGCAGGGATCGGGGCTGGGACCATTGTTGGTTTTCAAATATAGAAATGACTTAGATAAGAACATAAGTGGTCTGATGAGTAACATAAAACTTGTGGAGTCATTGATGGTGAAGAAGGTTTCCTAAAGATACAGGGAGACATGGCTCAGCCGGTGGAGTGGTGGCAGGTAGAGTTTAATCCGGACAAGGGTGAGGTAATGGACTTTGAGAAGTCAAATGTTGGCAGAACATATAAAGTAAATGGCAGGGATCGCAGGAGTGTTGATGTATAGAGAAACCTTGGCGTGAAAGTCCATAGTTCCCTGAAAGTGGTGACACAGCCGGATAGTGTAGTGAAGAAGGCATTTGGTACGTTTGCCTTCATAGGCCGAGGCATTGAATAGCAAGAGGTAGGATGTCATGTTACAGCTTCACAAACATTGGTTAGACCGCACTTGGAGCATTGCGGACAGTTCTGGTCACCACACTGAAGGAAGGATGTGGCAGCAACAGAGAGAGTGCAGAAGAGATTCACCAGGATGTTACCTGGAATGAAGAGCTTCAGCTACAAGGAGAGATTGGATCGGCTAGGTTTATCGTCATCAGAATGTAGCATGTTGAAGGGTGACCTTATCGAGGTTTATAAGATTATGCAGAGCATGGATAGGGTTGATAGTCAGAGTCTTCCTCCCAGGGCAGGGATGCCTAAAACCAGAGGGCACAGGATTAAGATGAAAGGGCAGAAATGTAAAGGAGTTCTGAGGGGCAAGTCCTACACACAGAGGACAGTGGATACCTGGAACGAGCTGCCAGAGAAATGCGGATACAAGTACAACATTCAAAAGACATTCAGACTGGTACTTGATTAGAAAAAAATTAGAGGGGTCCGGACCTAATGTGGGCTGATGGGATTGGGGTCGACGGGGTTCACTGTTGGCACGGACAAGTCGGATGAAAGGGTCTGTGTCTGTGCTGCACAGCTCTAGGGTTCCATGAATCTACGTATTTTGATGAGCACATTGAATCAACAATGCAGAGAAGGCTCTGGACCAAGTGCTGGTAAATGGGATGAGTATAGCTGTGTTGTTAATGGGCATTATGATGGTGAAGGGCCTGTTCCTGTGTTGTGTGAGAAATGTGGTGAAGACCCAATATTCCTATTTCCTGGAGCTGATTGAAAGACCAACATTGAACACTGGGAACTCCACCTGGTGAAGAAGACGACTCAGTTTAACGCCCTCCTAGAATGACAAAAGCTACTCTCTCAACCTTGCACTATTTGCCAAGATGACCACCTGACAGGGAGACTGCAATCTGTGATCAGTGTGAGATAAAATGGAATTGATTGTCATCACAAGTCATTATCTCAGTGGGCCTCTGCTGCACAGATGGCAGCAACTCTTGTGTGGAAACTTCACAGTCCACTGAGATCAAATGGGCCCCAGCATAGGACACAGTGAAGCTGCCCACCAATGCTTGTCCTTGTTCTACCCAGTCCAGAGGCCTTGGGCTTCTGTGGTGGTGTATGTCTTGACCTGCTGACCCCGAGGTTAGAGTGCACTAACTGAACTACAGAGAGCTCTTGAAATTTTAAATGAAAGGAGGAGATATTTGTACGTAAGGGGGATGCAGGTGGTATGCTGCAGAGTTATCAGGAAAAGTATGTGAGCAAAGGCCCTTTGAGCCCAGACCCTTCCAGAGGCTGCAGCACCAAGCAGTGATGGATGTGACACACCTGTACAATCATTTGCCAGAACATCCCCAATAAATATTCACTGATGTCCACAGGAATTCAATCAAAACCAGAGCACTCATCCACCTTCACACGGTATTTCAGTTCCCTGGTTCTGGCAGCAGCTGCTTTATCTCTGCCTTAATTCAGTGCCCAGTGCATCTGTGAGCCAATGCTGATCTGATCACAATAATCCTCTCAAAACAGAAGGGTAAAAGATTAGTGAAATTGAGAAAAACATGGTTA
Organism: Pristis pectinata; assembly: GCF_009764475.1. Taxonomy (NCBI): domain Eukaryota; kingdom Metazoa; phylum Chordata; class Chondrichthyes; order Rhinopristiformes; family Pristidae; genus Pristis; species Pristis pectinata. Next base: position 787,597 of record NC_067430.1, on the reverse strand, counting down.
CACTGGTGACATTAATTCATAGTTGCCACGATACAAAATCGAATACTTTGTGTGTGTGTGGACCTCGAAATTACCAGGTTGAATGTCGAGGGACATTTCTTGCTCAGTGTGCTAGTCCACAGACTGTAGTTAATGTGAAAGTCAAGCATGACAAAATACAATTAACCTGCACAATAAGTAAAGGCACGTCACTGTAATTGATGGCTGGTGTGTGCATTTTGGGATGAAAAATAAGGAGGACACATATTTCTTGGAAATGGGTTGTCTCAATGGAAATGTCTAAATGTATTGGAGAAAAAGATAAATTTAGGATACAATCAAATCACTGGGTACCAATGCACATTAATAAAACCAGGAAAGGGCCAAAGTAAATTCAATGGGACTCATTTTGAGAGGGATTGAACTGAAGAGCAGAGACCAGAGAGTCATGGAAATGTGTGGAACACCACAGAGCAAATCCTGCCCATTCTGACCAATGATGGACTTCAGGTTAATTGCGGTTCCTGGTTCCAAATGCATTACTCTGCAGGTTGGGTCTCTTCAAGGGTTTGGCAGGGAACTTTTTTCAATGAGGTGAAACTTTCTGTCTCCACCCTACTTCAGGCAGTGAACACATTTCACTGAGCAAAAATTACTCTCCCCTTTCCCCTTCATTCCTTCCACCAATGAATTAACTCGATGCCTCAGTGACTCATCGCTCTGCTTAGGGAGGTAAGTTCTTTCTATTCTCAATCAGGCCTCTCATAATTCATACCCCTCCATTATATTCCCCTCTCCTTTGTTCCAGAGACCTCATCATAATTACAGCTGCCTGGTTCTACCAGCAACCTCCTCTAGCTGGAACAGAACAAGTGCTTTACACAGTTTTAACACGATGTCTGTGATCTTGTATTCTATTCCCTGACCCAGTAATTCATTACCCACAGCTTTCTGCCTTTAAACTAGTTTCTTAATCCAACTTTCCACTGGATTCCTTGGGCTTTTATGTTCTTGGTCAATCTGTCAAGTGAGTCTTTGTTAAATGCCTTCCTAATACAAATGTATTACATCAGCTCTTTTGTATTCACTGGTATTTCTTGTTACATTGTCAAAAATTCAAGCAAATTAGCCATGACCTTCCCTTGACAAGTCGATGCTGGTTGTGCTTGATTAACCATTGCCCTTCTAAATGCTGTCCAACAATTTGATCACCAGCATTATTAGTCCAATGGAATTTTTGTTACTCAACCTGTTGATCACATATCAGTAAACCTCAGGTCCTCCGGTACCGTGACTGTACTAAAGAAAAGCAGAAACCCACAGAACCTATGCTTGTTCCCCCTTCTTCTAAGAGCCTGGAACACATTTTATCCATTTGATGGTGACTTATTGGCAGACTCCATAATGTATCACCTCTCTCTGTGTTCATCATTTCTGATGCTTGCCTGAATGTGTTCAAGGTCTTGCTGTAAGCAGACAGGGGCTGCCCCATTGCTGAGGAGATGTGAATGGAAGTTAGCAATGCAAAATCATCAGTGACCATCCCATTCCTGTCCTTATCATGTAAGGTCATTGATGGCGTGGCTGAAGATGGTTGCACTGAGGACACCGTTCTGAGAACTCCAGAGGTGATGTCCTGCTGGGATGACTGACCTCTGACTTCCCTTTTTGCAAGGTACAACTTCAACTACTGGAGCACTTTACCTTTGATGCCCAGTGACTCCAGTTTTACCAGGGCATCTTGATGCCACACTCGGTCAAATACTGATGCTAAAGCAGTCACTTCCACCTCATCTCCAGAGTTCAGCTCTTGGGTCCACATTTGCACCAAGACTGTGCTGAGGCCTGGAGCTGAGTTTTCCCGACAAAACCCAAGCCCAGGCACAAGGGGATGTTATCGATGCGTAAAGTGATGGATGTGAAAGAAATGAGGGAAATGTCATTGACTGCGTGTGAATCACCAGGGAGGAGGCATTGAAAGCCTTGGGGTGCGTTAAAGTGGATAAATCCACAGGGCCTGACCTGGTGCATTCTTGGACCTTTTGGGAACCTAAAGAATAAATTGTGGAGGGATATTTGCTGGCTAGTAAGTTTGTGAATGATACTAAAATATGTGGTATCATTGACGGTGAAGAATGTTATCAAAAATGACAGGGGGATCTTGTTCAGCTAAGTAAGTGGGCTGAAAATTGGCAAATTGTGTTCAATTCAGATAAGTGCGAGGTGTTGCATTTTGGGAGGTCAAAAGAAGCTGACAATAATAAACTAATTCTCCAATTCTCCAGGATAGGACTTCTACAGTGAACGGTCAGGCCCTGGGGAGTGTGGTCGAACAGAAGGACCTTGGAGTACAAGAACATAGTTCACTGAAAGCAACATCACAGGTAGACAGTGATGGCATGCTAGCCTTCATCAGTCAGGGGCATTGAGGACAGGAGTTGGGATGTTATGTTGCAGTTGTACAAGATCTTGGTGAGACTGCACTCGGAGTACTGTGTACAGTTTTGGTCATCGTGTTGGAGGAAAGACATCACTCAACTTGAAAGAGTGCAGAGAAGATTTACAAGGATGCTGCCAAGACTCAAGGGCCTGAGGCACAGGGAGAAGTTCGGCAGGCTAGGACTTTATCCCTTGGAATGTGGGAGATTCAGGGGTGACCTTATAGAAGGGTATAAAATCATGAGGCATATAGATAGGGTGAACGCCTGCAGTCTTTTTCCCAGGGCAGGGGAACTAAAAACTGGAGGGCATAGGTTTAAGGTGAGGCGTGAAAGATTTAAAAGGGACCTGAGGGGCAACTTTTTCACACAGACGGTGGTGCGTACATGGAACGAGCTGCCAGAGGAAGTGGTTAAAGTACAATAACAACATTTAAAAGACATTTGGAAAGTACATGGGTAGGAGGGGTTCAGAGGGATATGGGTCAAACATGGGAAATGGCTTGGTGGACACCATGGTTGGCATGGACAACTTGGGCCAAAGGGCCTGTTCCTGTGCTGTATTACTCTCTGAATCTCTCTGAATAAGCTGCGGAAGGATGGTGGTTGGTAACTGGGAGGAGGTTGCCTTGTCTATGTTTAATCTGATCCCAAGAGACTTGTACAGAGTCTGGAGTCAATGTTAAGAGTTCCAAGAAATCCCCCCTCTCTCTTCTAAGTGTTGTTCAACATGGAGGAGCCTGTATGCCTGTCTACTGCCACCTCTGGTGGGCTTGTCTTCCCCAGGGACTGTGATGAAGGAGTCTGCGTGTTGTCTGTAAGGTCTGACTCTGTGAGTGTGACTGTGTCAGACTGCTCCCTGACTAATCTGTGGGCCATCTCTCTGATCTGAGACAATGGGCCCAGATGTTTGTGAGGAGGATGCAGCAAACGGATATTGCTTCTCCTCCTATTTTACTCGACGTTCTACCTTGTCTGAAAACCCTGTAACCAGGTATGTTCAGCTGCCACTCCTGTCCATCTTTAAGCCGTTTTGGTATTGGCCACCAGGCCACAAGCCAACATGGCTGGTGGGGCTGAAGGGCCTGTATCTGTGCTGTGTCCAGGACCTTTGTTTCTCAGACTCCTTACGTCACAGTGTAAACAAGTAAACACTGACAAATGAAACATTGTTTGCCTTTCCCAATCTTTGCTCCGCTGCTTTTTGATTTCTACCTTTCACATCCAATATTGCTTCTGAAACTGTGGTCAGGATCCCATCCTCCTGCCGAGCTTCCCCGGCAGAATGAGTGAACTTCCCTCCAAGGATGTGGGTCTCAGCCTGTTGTGATGTAGTCGTTTGGTGGCGCTACATGGAGTAGGTCGTATCTTGGCTTTGCTCCACTTACCTTTTAACTCCTCGTGCACCATGCTTTACTGAGACTTTTCTAATACTTCTACAAGATTGATTTTGACTTCTAAGTGTTGGAATGAATACCAGAGCTAAGGCTGGAGCTGACACCAAGGGTAACAGAGACCCTCAACTCACTTTGGAAGCTATCTCTAAACTGGATAAAAAGCTTGACCAGAGATTTGCCACTTTGGAAACGTTGTTAAAAGATATGGAAGGCAGACAGACCACACTCATACAGGAGAGTGTTGAACAACAGCAGTTAATTGCTGAATTGGATCAAGCTGGCAAAGAGAGAGATCGCAGGTTGGATTTGCTGGAAAAAGATTTAATGGTGACCAAACAAAGACTGTTGTGATGCAGCTGGTCTAACCTACTGAGTTTGTACCTCCCATAGAGCTGCTCCCAAATCCCAAAGGATCAAAGGCCTTCCCTCCTTCACAATCCCTTCAGCCATAAATCTTCCTATTCCTGTGTCCAGGAGTAATGCAGAAAGCTAAAATCCCGCTGCTTAATCTCCTTCTGACTCTTCCCCCTTCTGTCTTCCCCCACCCATCCCATCTACCCCTTAGAATATACCGCAGATGCTCAATAGGGTCTCTTACCCTGGCACGTGGGAGGGAACATCCAATCCTGGAATCACATCCTTGGCTACAGAAAGATCTGCCTCTCCATCTACTGTCCAATTCCAATCACATGGCTCTCCTGTACTTATAACTCTCAACCCATACAGCTCAGTCAGCAGTGGTGCCATGGGCTAGATTCTCCCCTGAGGAGCAGATGCTTTCTCCAAAATCCACAGGTGAATGGCTGTACAACGAACATGGTGAGCTCTGGGATTCCTGCACTACCTGTCCGGACCTCAACATCTGTTTAGCAAACACTCTCAGCCTGCATCTAAGCTGTGGGCCGCACACTTCCTGCAATGCTCTTCATAACTTCATGTTGCTTTTGATGCCAAGCAGCACGCTGTTCCCACCTCAGTGAATTCCGGTGTCAACAAGATCCCAAACTTTGCACTCATTTGAAGCTACAACTACTCTGCGTTGTCTTGTTCAAGAGAACAATGGGCAACCTATGTCACCACATCCTGAACAAAACTGAAATGCATTGGAAGAGGTTGCCCAGCCAGAAACCCTTCCTGAGAGGCTGCATCTGTCCGGAAAAACTGAGAAGACTGGGACTCTATCCACAGAAAGAGATCTGATGGTCATTTTTAAGATATTGGAATCACCTTAAAAGGTAAGAATCAACTAATATCAAACAATCATTAATAATTCCAACCCAGGTTAAACCTTTCCCCCAAGGGGCAGATAGAATGCAGAAGTCACAGTTTGTTCCTGGATGATGTCCTTACTGAGATCCGTTTCCACTTCCAAGTGTCCTCAGCAGGTGCTCACAACCATGTTGTCCTACCCCATCTCCAGCTCCGAGTTCGGGCCTCCTCAGTTCTGTGTCAGCTGGGAAATCAGGTATGTCCAATCCACTGAAGCTGTCCCTGGTCCTCTCCTTCATCCCCTCCCCCCACCTGGTCCCTTCTGTCCACCAGTCCCTCCCCATCTGGCTTGGTTTATCACCCACCAGCATCTAGCCCCACCCCTGCCACACACCCCTCCCACCCCCACCCCCACCTCACTCCCAACCCCACCCCCACCCCCACCCTCCTCCCACCTCCTCCCACCCCCTCCCACCCCTATCCCCCTCCCACTCCCGCCCTCTCCCACCCCCACCCCCTACCCCCACCCCAGCCCCCTCCCACCCCACCCCCACCCCCCTATATACACAGGCAACCCTTGTGTTACAGCAGTTGAACATTTGCCTTTACGGAATTCACAAATCACTGCCCAAACACCTGAGATACAGAAACATTTCTGCTCTTATGGAATTTATATGGGAAACATAAACACAAATGTGAAAGAAACGACACATTTAGTCAGTTTTTACTTTCAGTCACACAACTGCGTGGGACAGTAAGATTTGGATATGACGTCACTACGTTGGTTGGGTGGGCGGTCACAGCCGAGGCCCCCCTTTGCCACACCCTCGTCAGTCCGAGGACACATGGACAGATGTATCAGCGTGTGACACTGCACATTCTTCATCTCTGACACAGTGTGGGAAGCCGCAGTAGCCATGGCCAGAGCCTTAAAGTAATCCCTTTACTCCAATTCCACAAAGTCACCACTCATTAACCCCTTACCCCCTGAACTCCTACTGCTCCACCTTTCTCCCATGAACCCCAATCCTCAAACCCATCCCTTTCCCTGACATCCCCACTTCTTAATCCATGAGCCTTTCCACCCCAAGTCCAATGTTGACCTCAGCTGTTAAATAACGTCTGTGGGTCCCTTTGCCATCATCAACAAAATGGGTGAAGATGAGAGGAAAACATCTTGTAGGAACGTGTCTCACTCAGAGCGTGGGACTCAATGGGAAAAGGGGGACCACATTGTGGAAAATCATGACGTGGACCATTTTCTGAGAACACAACCCCTTGTAACATTGAGGTTGCCTGTACCGGCAATCTTTCCCGTTCCTTCTCAATCCTGATGCAAGGAGACGTGCATTTAAGGTGCAAGGGGAAAAGTTCAAAGGAGATGTGCAGGGCAAGTTTTTTTACACAGAGAGTGGTGGGTGCCTGGAACGCACTGCCGGGGGTGGGGCTGGAGGCAGATATGATGGAGGAGTTTAAGAGGCTCTTTGATAGGCAGATGGATGTGCAGAGACTGGAGGGACATGGGCCGTGTGCAGGCAGATGGGATTCGGCATCTTTAGCTGAATTAGTTTGGCACAGACATCACGTGCTGTGCTGCGCTGTTCTAAGGTCTCGACCCGAATGTCCACTTACAGTTTCTGCCTCCACAGGTGTTCTTCCCGCATTCTGTTTTCTGTTCCAGATTCCTGTATCTGCATCCCTTTTGTCTTCGAGCCTGTGATCTGGTAGAGGTAGCCAATCAGGAGGTTAAGCAAGTCCGAGAGTTGGACCAAAGGTGGACATGGTGTAAGTTGTGCCTGTAGATAGGATGGCCCTGCAGAGTTGGATGTTGTATTGTAAGCATTTGTTTCGCAAGACCTGGTTCCTTTTCTGTATGTCTGCAGCTTCTGGGAGCGTGAGTATGGAATGGGAAAGTAGACTTCTACTTACAGGGACGAAGCAGAAGGTGACATTGAAGCTCCTTGTGGGAGTCGGACAGTAAGCAGGAAAACAGAATCATAGTGAGACCAAAGCCAATGGGATCAGTTGGCCATCCTTGGGATTGATCCAGATGTGCTACACCTTTAAGCAAGCAATAATAAGCACAATTCACATTCTGTCACTGTGATAACATTTAGTTCCTACTGAGGCAGGGCATTCATGGGCACGTAAAGGCACAGAGAGGACTGGACACCTAAATTTGCACTTATTTTAATGCAAGGATCTTGAGCTGGAAGATTTGAAGGAAAAGTCCGTTACAGAGTGATTGGAGGATCCTGCAGAGGGGTAGTTCTGATTGGCTAATTGAGAGGCACAGCAGCCAATAAAATGAAGGCAAGGTAAAGTGAAATGGCTGGTGTTAGAGGCTTTGGCTCTTGAAGTTTCAGCGAGAAGAATGACAGGGAAGAACAGGTAAGGTCCGTTACTTTTAACTTTTTGGACTGTGACATAAGCAGTATGGTAGTTGGGGCAGTGGCCTCCTTCTCCCGCAGGGTGTGGCGATAGGTGAGACTTGCAGTGTCCCTGAGGTCTACACCTGTGGGAGGTTCTCCCAGCTGCAGCTCTTGAAGGACCGGCTCAAGGAACTGGAGCTGGATGTACTTAAGATCATCTGGGATGCTGAAAGCATCACAGCTGAGAGCTTTAGTGAAGTGGTCACTGCTGAGGTTCAGGCTGCAGATAGTTGAGTGGCCACCAGGAAGAGCAAGAGCAGAGAGAGCAGGAATCTCCTGGGACAATTCCCCTCAAAAACAAGTGTACTGTTTTGATACTGCTGGCGGGAATGTCCATTCAGGAGGAAATAGCAGTTGCCATGGCACCACGACTGGGTCTGAGGCACAGCGGGGAACACAGAACATAACACAGTACAGCATCAGAACAGGCCCTTTGTGCTGAACTCATTGAACTAGTAATTAAACACCTAACTAAACTAATCCCTTGTGCCCACACAATGCCCATATCCCTCCATTGTCTGCACATTCACGTGCCTACCTAACAGCCTCTTAAATGCCTCGATCGTATCTGCCTCCACCACCACCCCAGGCAGCACATTCCAGGCACCCACCACCCTCTGTGTAAAAAAACTTGCCCCGCACATCTCCTTTGTACTTACCCCCTCTCACCTTAAATGCACGCCCTCTGGTATTAGACGTTTCGACCCTGGGGAAAAAGATACCAGCTGTATCCATGCCTCTCATAATCTTATAAATATCTATCAGGTCTCCCCTCAGCCTCTGCTGTTCCAGAAGAAAGAACTCAAGTTTGTCCAACCACTTCCAGCACATGTAGCATCCTGGTAAACCTCTTCTGCACCCTCTCTAAAGCCTCCACATCCTTCCTATAATGGGACGACAAGAATTGAATGCAATACTCCAGCTGCAGGCTAACTAGATTCTTATAAAGCTACAACATAACTTCCTGACTCTTGAACTCAGTGCCTCAACTAATAAAGGCAAGGATATCATATGCCTTCTTTACCACCCTATCAACCAGTGCAGCCTCTTTCAGGGAGCTCTGGACTCGGAGCCCAAGATCCCTCTGTACATCAGCATTGTTAATGGTCCTGCCTTTAACTGTGTCCTGTCCCTTTACGTTCGATCTCCCAAAGTGCAACACCTCACACTTGCCCGGATTAAACTCCATCTGCCATTTCTCCGTCCATATCTACAACCGATCTCTATCCCGCTGTATCCTTTGGCAACCTTCTACACCATCCACACCACTAATCTTTGTATCTTCTGTGAACTTACTAACACACCCCTCCATGTTTTCATCCAGGTCTTTTTCATATATATCACAAACAGCAGAGGTCCCAGTACAGATCCCTGTGGAACATCACAAGTCATGGACTAGCAGATATTCACCTACCAATCCCACCACCCAATCGGTGATCACTTACCCCCCTCATCCCACCACCCAATCAGTGATCACCTACCACCCACCCCCCCAGCCCACAACCCAATCAGAGATTATCTATCCCTCCCCCCACCCAGCCCACTACCCAATCAGCTTTGTGCAGGAAATCAGCAGCTGGAGGGGTGCAAGGAAGCCAAATATCAGAGCTTCAAACTTGAAGAGGCCGTGCACCAAAGTAACGTGCAGCCAGCAGAAGTGAAAGCAACATCGGATTCTTCCCAGCACAATTAAAAATTGCCACCAGACCCATGTGTGGTGAGAGCACAGTGCTGGGCAGCACCAGCTCACACTGTGACTGAGGAGAGAGCAAGGGAGAGAGAGAGGAAGGGAGGGAGAGAATCAGAATCAGGTTTATTATCACCGATGTACTGCATGTCGTGAAAGTTGTTGTTTTGTGGCAGCAGTACAGCGCAAGACATAAACGTTACAAGTTACAAAAATAAATCAATAGTGCAAAAGAGGAATAATGAGGGTGGTGTTCATGGGTTCATGGACCATTTAGAAATTTGATAGCGGGGGGAAAGAAGCTGTTCCTGAATCATTGACTGTGGGGCTTCAGGCTCCTGTACCTCCTCCCTGATGATAGTAACGTGAAGAGGGCATGTCCTGGGTGGTGAGGGTCCTTAATAATTGATGCTGCCTTCTTGAACATAGAACATAGAACAATACAGCACAATACAGGTCCTTCGGCCCACCATGTTGTGCCGCCCTTCAAACCACACCTAAGACTATCTAACCCCTTCCTCCCACATATCCCTCTATCTTAAATTCCTCCATATGCTTATCTAACAATCTCTTGAACTTGACCAACATATCAGCCTCCACCACCATCCCAGGCAGGGCATTCCATGCACTAACCACTCTCTGGGTGAAAAACCTCCCTCTGATGTCTCCCTTGAACTTCCCACCCATTACCTTAAAGCCATGCCCTCTTGTTTTGAGCATTGGTGCCCTGGGAAAGAGGTGCTGGCTGTCCACTCTATCTATTCCTCTCAATATCTTGTATACCTCTATCATGTCTCCCCTCATCCTCCTTCTCTCCAATGAGAACAGCTCTAGCTCCTTTAGTCTCTCCTCATAATCCATACTCTCTAATCCAGGCAGCATCCTGGTAAACCTCCTCTGCACCCTTTCCAATGCCTCCACATCCTTCCAAAAATGAGGCGACCAGAAATGGGCACAGTACTCTAAGTGTGGTCTAACCAGAGTGTTGTAAAGCTGCATCATCACTTCGCGGCTCTTAAACTCAATCCCCCGATTTATGAAAGCTAACATCCCATAAGCTTTCTTAACTACCCTATCTACCTGTGAGGCGACTTTCAGTGATCTGTGGATATGAACCCCCAGATCTCTCTACTCCTCTACACTGCCCAGAATCCTGCCATTTACTTTGTACTCCACCTTGGAGTTTGTCCTTCCAAAGTGTACCACCTCACTCTTCTCTGGATTGAACTCCATCTGCCACTTGTCAGCCCAGCTCTGCATCCTATCAATATCCCTCTGCAAGCTTCAACAGCCCTCCACACTATCCATAACACCACCGATCTTTGTGTCATCTGCAAACTTGTTAACCCAGCCTCCCACCCCCTCATCTAAGTCATTAATAAATATCACAAAAAGTAGAGGTCCCAGAACCGATCCCTGTGGGACACCATTAGTCACAGCCCTCAAATCCGAATGCACTCCCTCCACCACAACCCTCTGCTTTCTACAGGCAAGCCAATTCTGAGCCCACACGGCCAAGCCTCCCTGGATCCCTTGGCCTTTGACCTTCTGAAGAAGCCTACCATGCAGAACCTTGTCAAACGCCTTACTAAAATCCATGTAGACCACATCCACTGCACTACCCTCATCAATCTTCCTGGTCACTTCCTCAAAGAACCCTATCACGCTTGTGAGGCAAGATCTTCCCTTCACAAAGCCATGCTGGCTGTCCCTAATCAGTCCATGATTCTCTAAATGCTCATAGATCCTATCTCTTAGAATCCTTTCTAACAGCTTACCCACCACAGACGTAAGGCTCACTGGTCTGTAATTCCCTGGACTATCCCTACCACCTTTTTTGAATAAGGTGACATTTGCCACCCTCCAATCCTCCGGTACCATCCCCGTGGACAACGAGGACTCAAAGATCCTAGCCAATAGTTCAGCAATCCCCTCCCTCGCCTCCCGAAGCAGCCTGGGGAATATCCCGTCAGGCCCCGGGGACTTATCTGTCCTAATATTTTCTAACAACTCCAACACATCTTCTCTCTTAATAGCTACATACTCTAGAACATTACCCTCACGAACACTGTCCTCAGCATCATCAAGAGTGGGCAGTGGAGTGAGAGGGAGCAGAGTGTTCTGGGCTTTGGCTCAAGGGGCTTCGGTGTAAAGGGGCGAGGAAAGGGAGGTAACTTGAGTTACGGAAGGGGTATGAGTGCGGTTTCCTGTACTCAGTGTCAGATGTGGGAGTTACGGAGTCTCCCTGCCTCTGGGAGAGCTACATCTGCACCTGGTGTGTCGAGCTGCAGCTCCTGAGGGACCGTGTTAGGGAACTGGTGATGCAGCTGAATGACCTGCGTCTGGTCAGGGAGAGTGAGGAGGTGATAGAGAGGAGTTATTGGCAGGTGGTCACGATGGGAACATCGGAATCAGGCAATTGGGTCACAGTCAGGAGGGGGAAGGGGAAGGTGAAGAGTCAGGTACTAGAGAGTACCCCTGTGGCTGTACCCCTTGACAATAAGTACTCCTGCTTGAGTACTGCTGGGGGAGACAGCCTACCTGGGGGAAGCAACAGTGGCAGTGTCTCTGGCACAGAGCCCGGCCCCGTGGCTCAGGTGGGTAGGGAAGGAGTGAGGAGGGCACTAGTGATAGGGGACTCTATAGTTAGGTGGGCAGACAAGCGATTCTGTGGACGCAGGAAAGAAACTCGGAAGGTAGTTTGCCTCCCAGGTGCCAGGGTCCAAGATGTTTCGGATCGCGTCCAAGATATCCTGAAGGGCGAGGGACAATAGCCAGAGGTCGTGGTACATATTGGTACCAACGACATAGGTAGGGAAAGGAATGAGGTCCTGAAAAGAGACTACAGAGAATTAGGAAGGAAGTTGAGAAGCAGGACCTCAAAGGTAGTAATTTCCGGATTACTGCCTGTGCTAAGCGACAGTGGGTATAGGAACAGAATGAGGAGGAGGTTAAATGTGTGGTTGAGGGATTGGACTAAGGAGCATGGATTCAGTTTTCTGGATCATTGGGGCCTCTTTTGGGGCAGGTATGACCAGTTCAAAGAGGACGGGTTGCACTTGAATCCCAGGGGGACCAACATACTGGCGGGGAGGTTTGCTAAGGCTATGGGGAGAGTTTAAACTAGAACTGTTTGGGGGGTGGGATCCATACTGGAGAGACTGGGGAAGAGGTGTTTGTCTCTCAAATAGAGGAGGCTAGGAGTGGGTGCCGTAGGCAGGTGATAGAGAAGGGATGTGTTCAGACAGGCTTGAGATGCGTCTATTTTAACGCAAGGAATGTTGTGAACAAGGCGGATGAGCTTAGGGCTTGGATCGATACTTGGAGCTATGACGTGGTGGCCATTATGGAGACTTGGATGGCTCCAATGCTGGAATGGTTGATTCAAGTGCTGCGTTTTAGATGTTTCAGGAAGGATGGGGGGGAGGCAAGAGAGGTGGAGGAGTGGCACTGTTGATCAGAGATAGTGTCACGGCTGCAGAAAAGGTGGACGTTGTGGAGGGATTGTCTACGGAGTCTCTGTGGGTGGAGGTTAGGAACAGCAAGGGGTCAATAACTTTACTGGGTGTTTTTTATAGGCCGCCTAATAGTGACAGGGTTATTGAGGAGCAGATAGGGAAGCAGATCCTGGAAAGGTGTGAGATGGGGGATTTTAATTTCCCAAACATCGATTGGCATCTCCAGACAGTGAGGGGTTTAGATGGGGTGGAGTTTGTTAGGTGTGTTCAGGAAGGGTTCTTGACACTGTATGTAGATAGACCTACAAGAGGAGAGGCTGTGCTTGATTTGATATTGGGAAATGAACCTGGTCAGGTGTCAGATCTCTCAGTGGGTGAACATTTTGGAGATAGTGATCATAATTCTATCTCCTTTACATTAGCACTGGAGAGGGATAGGAACAGACAGGCTAGAAAGGTGTTTACTTGGAGTAAAGGATATTATGAGGCTCTCAGGCAGGAAATTGGAAGATTAAATTGGGAACAGATGTTCCCTGGGAAAAGTACAGAAGATATGTGGCAAATATTCAGGGGTTATTTGTGTGGAGCTCTGCATAGACATGTTTTGATGAGACAGGGGAGTCACGAGAGGATACAGGAACGGTGGTGTACAAAGGCTACAATAAATCTAGTCAAAAGGAAAAGAAAAGCTTACAAAAGGTACAGAGAGCTAGGTAATGTTAGAGATCTGGAGGAGTACAAGGGTAAAAGGAAGGAACTTAAGAAAGAGATTAGGAGAGCCAAAAAGGGACATAAGAAGACCTTGGCGGGCAGGATTAAGGAAAACTCCAAGGCGTTCTACAAGTACGTGAGGAGTAAGAGGATGAGATGCGAAAGGATAGGGCCTATCAAGTGCAGCAGTGGGAAAGTGTGTATGGATCTGGAAGAAGTAGCGGAGGTACTGAATGAATACTTTACATCAGTATTCACCACGGAAAAAGATCTGAGGGATTGTAGCGGGGACTTACAGCGGCCTGAAAAGCTTGAGCATGTAGATATTAGAAAAGAGGTGGTGCTGAAACTTTTGGAAAGCATCAAGTTAGATAAGTCACCGGGACCGGATGAGATGTACCCCAGGTTGCTGTGGGAGGCGAGGGAGGAGATTGCGGAGCCTCTGACGATGATTTTTGCATCATCGATTGAGCTGGGAGAGGTTCCAGAAGATTTGAGGGTTGCAGATGTTGTTCCCTTATTCAAGAAGGGGAGGAGGGATAGCACAGGAAATTATAGGCCAGTGAGTCTTACCTCAGTGGTTGGTAAGCTGATGGAGAAGATCCTGAGAGGCAGGATATATGAATATTTGGAGAGGTATAACATGATTAGGAATAGTCAGCATGGTTTTGTCAAGGGCAGGTCCTGTCTTACAAGCCTGATTGAATTTTTTGAGGATGTGACTAAGCATATTGATGAAGGGAGAGCAGTAGATGTAGTGTATATGGATTTCAGCAAGGCATTTGTTAAGGTACCCCATGCAAGGCTTATGGAGAAGGTGAGGAGACATTGGATCCAAGGGGACATTGCAGTGTGGATCCAGAACTGGCTGGCCCACAGAAGGCAAAGAGTGGTTGTTGAGGGGTTGTACTCTGAGTGGAGGTCGGTGACCAGTTGTGTACCTCAGGGATCTGTACTGGGACCCTTAATATTTGTGATTTTTATAAATGACCTGGATGAGGAAGTGGAGGGGTGGGTTAGTAAGTTTGCAGATGACACAAAGGTTGGGGGTGTTGTGGACATTTTGGGGGGCTGTCTGAGGTTACAGATGCAAAGTTGGGCTGAGAAGTGGCAGATGCAGTTCAACCCAGATAAGTGTGAAGTGGTTCATTTTGGTAGGTCAAATATGTTGGCGGAATATAGTCTTAATGGTAGGACTCTTGGCAGTATGGAGGATCAGAGGGATCTTGGGGTCTGACTCCATAGGACGCTCAAAGCAGCTGTGCAGGTTGACTCTGTGGTTAAGAAGGCATATGGTGTATTGTCCTTCATCAATCGGGGAATTGAATTTAGGAGCCGGGAGGTACTGTTGCAGCTATATAGGTCCCTGGTCAGACCCCACTTGGAGTATTGTGCTCAGTTCTGGTCGCCTCACTACAGGAAAGATGTGGAAGCCATAGAGAGGGTGCAGAGGAGATTTACAAGGATGCTGCCTAGAATGCAGAGCATGCCTTATGAAAGCAGGTTGAGGGAACTTGGCCTTTTCTCCTTGGAGAGACAAAGGATGAGGGGGGGACCTGATAGAGGTGTATAAGATGATGAGAGGTATTGATAGGGTAGATAGTCAGAGGCTTTTCCTCAGGGCTGAATTGGTGGCCACAAGAGGACATAGGTTTAAGGTGCTGGGGAGTAGATATAGAGGAGATGTCAGGGGTAAGTTTTTACTCAGAAAGTGATGAGTGTGTGGAATGGGCTGCCAGAAACGGTGTTGGAGACTGATACGATAGGGTCTTTCTAGGGACTGTTGGTAGGTACATGGAACTGAGTAAAATAGAGGGCTATGGGTAAGCCTAGTAACTTCTAGGGTAGGGACATGTTCGGCACAGCTTTGTGGGCCGAAGGGCCTCAATTGTGCTGTAGTTTTTCTATGTAAGACCCCTCTCCTTGGTGAATACTGAAGAGAAGTATTCATTGAGAACCTCACCCACTTCCACAGCTTCCAGGCACATCCTCCCACCTTTATCTTTGATCAGACCTACCTTCTGCTCTTTACGTATGAGAAAAAAGCCTTGGGATTCTCCTTAACCCTACTCACCAAAGCCTTTTCATGTCCCCTTCTCACTCTCCTCAGCCCTTTCTTAAGTTCTTGAGGCACTGACTTTTGAAGATATCCTTGATGGTGGGGAGGGTTGTGCCATGATGGAGCTGGCTGAGTCTACAACCCTCTTCAGCCTCCTGCACATTGGAGCCTCCATACCAGGCAGTGATGCAACCAGTCAGAATGCTCTCCACTGTACATCTGTAGACATTTGGAAGGGTCTTTGGTGACAAACCAAATCTCCTCAAACTCTTCATGAAGTAGACGTGTCTTCTTCGTGATTGCATCAGTGTGTTGGGCCCAGGATTGATCGACAATCAACTCCTTGGTCTTGCTGATGTTGAGTGTGAGGTTGTTGTTGTGACACCACTCAACCAGCTGATCTATCTCACTCCTGTAGCCTCCTCATCGCCATCGGACATTCTGCCAACAACAGTGGTGTCATTGGTGAACTTATAGATGGTGTTTGAGCTGAGCCTAGCTGCACAGTTATGAGTGTAGAAAGAGTAGATGTATTGTGGAGGGCCAGGGCTGTCACGTGACAGCATTGCCCAGTACCTGGTCGAAAGACACACCACTGTCAATCGAGGCCTGGCTCCATCAGTGCACATCTGACCATTGGCCCCTTTAAGCACCTTTGTACCTGGCCTCGAGCTATTGGTCTCCGGTGATCAATTAGTCCTTGCTGGCACCGGGCCATTGGCCCTTTTGAACATGAAATGATGCTGGAGAGACTGCTGGTAAGCTGTACACTTTGACAGGGTTAGAAACGTTTTAAGTTAGTATTCCTGGTGGCATGGAGCTGTGACTTCACTGAGTCAAGGGGTGGTGGGTAGTGTATTGCCTTTCCTTGTTTGTTTGTACCCAGTTCGTTGTTTGTGTGTGTTTGTGTGTGTTTGTGTGTGTTTGTGTGTGTGTGTGTGTGTGTGTGTGTGTGTGTGTGTGTGTGTGTGTGTGTGTGGTGTGGTGTGGCCCGGCCCTGATACCTTTTCCCCATTTTTGCCTTTGTAAATAAATCATTTAACTCTAAGACTGTGTTCAGAGTCCTTGTCCTTCAAACCTCAAACTTGTTTCACAACAGTAGAGCAGTGGGCTAAGCACGCATCCTTGAGGTGTGCCTGTGTTGATCGTCAGCGAAGAGGAGGAGACGTTACTGCTGATCCATGCTGACCGTGGTCTCCCGATAAGGAAGTTGAGGAGCCAGTTGCAGAGGGAGGTACAGAGGCCCAGATTTTGAAGCTTGTTGATTAGTACTGACGGGATGATGGTGTTGAATGCCAAGCTGTAATCGATAAACAGCCTGAAATACGTTTTTCTGTTGTCTCGGTGCTCCAAAGCTGAGTGGAGAGCCAGTGAGATTGCATCCTTTGTGGAACTATTGTGGCGGTAGACAAATGGCAGCGGGTCCAGACCCTTGCTCGGGCAGGAGTTAATTCCAGCTGTGACCAACTTCTCAAAGCACTTCATCACAGTAGATGTGAGTGTGACCGGGCAACAGTTGTTGAGGCAGCTCACCCTGCTCTTCTTGGGCACCGGTAAGATTGATGCTTTTTTGAAGAGAGACAGAGAGAGAATGCACAAGACAGCACAATAAATTATGGGTGGGGGAGGTGTGGGGCACAGGACAGAGTGAGTGCCAGTGAGAAAGTGAGGGATTAGAGAGGCAGTAAGTGAGAGAGAGGCTTGTGTTGCTTGTCCTGTTTCAGCAGCTGGGGTTATGTGGTGGTTGCCTGTAGAGCCCCAATATTGCTGTGGACTGGGGGGTGCCAGTGTGAGATGTCTGGCTGCCTGCTGCAGGGTGCCGTGCCCCACAGTTGTTCTGGAACCAGTCAGGCAGGAGAGGCAGAAACAGCTTCCACGGCCTCTCAGCTGCCCTGCCTCTCACTCTGATCGTGCCTGTGTTTTCACCCCTCCCCCACAGCTCTGATTGACAGGTACTTAAAATTCAAGTTGTTAAGGGAATACTTTCCCAAAAGCAGCCATTTGACTTTAAGCTCATATATCCTATTAATTCTGAGCTGAAGGCTTGCATTCTCACATCCTGATTAAGCTCATTCCCTCCACAAGGCTGAGACTATGAATAATTATTCGAATGAATAGTCCCACTGCTGCATTGGCTCACTCTGTGTCAGCACTGAAGCTGAGGCTGATGTCGGGTGAAAGGCCAACCTTCCCGTCTCTCCAAATGACACAATGTACGTGGATAATGACATCAGTGATCAAATGACAGGCAGCGCGGCATTAATGAAACAAATAAAATTCCAGCCCATGAGGTTAAACAATGGTGAAGCTGCTCGGCTGTGAGATTCCTGTTGATATCAAGAGAACGTGTGTGGAGGTCAGGGCCTTTGTTTTATACAGACATTTTGATCTGTCCTCTGGTTTTTAAGCATCTGTTCAATTTTTAAAAAAAAATCTATTTATAATAAAATTATATTTGTGTTTTTTATCTTACTGACCTTTTATAACTGTTTCACCACTTCATATAATTCAGTGTTCTAATTGTTCTTTAAATGTTATTGCCTCCATTCATCTGAACTGCAACTACCATCTGTTCCTGGAATATCCACGAAATGTGTGAAAGGTTTAGCCCCCCCGGCCCCTTTAAATCTTTCCCCTCCCATCTCAGGATCAGTGTGTAGGTCTATGTGCAGAGCCACAGGAGATGGGCAGGGACTTAGATGAATACTTCTCATCTATATTTACTGTGGAGAAGGTCACAGACACTGGGGAGTTCAGGGAAGAGAACAGTGAAGTCCCGAAACATTTCGACATTATGAAAGAGAAGGAGTTGGTGGTCTTGAAGTGCATAAAGGTGGATAAATCCCCAGGGCCTGACCAAGTATATCCTAGGACTTTGTAGGAAGCAAGGGAAGAGATTGCTGGTGCCCTGGCAGAGATTTTGGTATCTTCCTTAGTCACAGGTGAGGTACCAGGACTCTGGAGGGTAGTTAATGTTGTGCCTTTATTTAAGAAGGGCTGCAAGGACAAACCAGGGAACTACAAGCCAGTGAGTCGAACATCAGTGGTAGGAAAGTTACTGGAGAGAATTCCTTGACTTACATAGTTCCCTGAAACTGGCGGGCTTGAGAGACTGGATAGGCTGGGACTGTTTTCCCTGGAGTGAAGGAGGCTGAGAGGTGACCTGATAGAGACAGTGGGAGAGGTGAGTACAACTGCAAGATTTCATAGACATTTGGACAGGTACATGGACCCTGGCCCAACACTCAACTCTGGAGCATCTGGACAGTAAAGACACCTATGTCCGACTACTTACTGACTACAGCTCTGCCTTCAATACCATACTTCCAAACAAACTAATCTCTGAAGTCCTAGAACTGGGACCCAACACCTCCCTTTGCAACTGGACCCTTGACTTCCTGACCAACAGACCGCAATCAGTGAGGATAGGCACAACACCTCTGCCACGATTATTCTCAACACTGGTGCCCCACAAGGCTGCATCCTCAGCCCCCTATTTTACTTCCTATACACTCATGACTGTGCAGCCAGATTCTTCACTATCTCCATCTTCAAGTCTGCAGATGACACCACTGTAGTGGGCCAAATCTCAAATAAAAATGAGTATAGGAAGGAGAAAGAGAGCCTTATGACATGGTGTCATGACAACAACCTTTCCCTCAATGTCAGCAAAGCAAAAGGGCTGGTCACTGACTTTAGGAAGGGGGCAGTGTACATGCACCTGTCTACATCAATGGTGCTGAGGTCGAGAGGGTTGAGGCTTCAAGCTCTTTGGAGTGAACATCACCAACAGCCTGTCCTGGTCAAGTCACATGGATGCCATGGCCAAGGAAGCTCACCAATGCCTCTACTTCCTCCTAAGGCAAAAGAAATTTGGCATGTCCCCTTTGACCGTCACCAATTTTTATCGATGCACTATTGAAAACGTCCTATCCAGATGCATCATGGCTTGGTACGGCAATTGCTCTGCCCAGGACCACACAAAACTGCAGAAAGTTGTGTACACAGCTCAGGAGATCACGGAAACCAGCCTCCCCTCCATAGACTCTGAAACACAGATCAACTTGTGCGGCCACTTTCAGGGAGCTATAGCCTTGGACCCCAAAATCCCTTAAGTTAAACAAGTTGTTGTAAGTGGCTGCATAGGTTGATAGGGTGGTTAAGAAAGTGTGTGGCATGCTTGCCTTTATTCGTCAAGGCATTGAGGTCAAGAGTCACTTCCTGTTGCAGCTTTATAAAACTCTGCTTTGGCTGGATCTAGAGAGGTATTGAATTGTGGTCGCCCCATTATAGGAAGGATGTGGAGGCTTTGGAGAGGGTGCAGAAGAGGTTCACCAGGATGCTGCCTGGATTAGAGGGTATGAGCTATGAGGAGAGGTTGGACAAATTGATTTGTTTCCTCAGGCGTGCTGGAGGCTGAGGGGAGACCTGTTCGAAGTTTATAAGATGATGAGAGGGATAGACAGAGTAGACAGCCGGTATCTTTATCCCAGGTTGAAATGTATAATACTGGAGGGTATGCATTTAAGGTGAGAAGGGGTAAGTTCAAAGGAGATGTGTGGGGCCACTTTTTTTACACGGTGTGATGGGTGCCTGGAATGCACCGCCAGGGGAGGTGGATCGAGGGGTTTAAAAGGCTCTTTGATAGGCACATGGATGTACAGAGAATAGAGGGATATAGACATTGTGTAGGCAGAAGGGATTAGTTTAGTTAGGCATTCAATGACTAATTTAGTTAGTTCAGCACAACATGATGGGCTGAAGAGCCTGTTCCTGTGCTGTACTGGTCTATGTTCTATGTTGGAGAAGATTCTGAGGGACAGGATTTATGTCCACTTGGAAAGGCAGGGGCTGATCATGAGGAGTCAGCATGGTTTTGTGCAGGGAAGATCATGTCTCACCACTCTGATGGAGATTTTTGGGGAGGAAGCAAAGAAAGTTGATGAAGGGAGAGTGGTAGATGTGGTTTACATTGGATCTTAGTGAGGCTGTTGACAAGGCTCTGCGTGGTAGGCTGGTCCAGAAGGGTAAGTAGAAGGGATCCAAGTCACATTGGTAAACTGGATGAAATTTGGCTTGGTGATAAGTAGTGGTGGAGGGGAGTTTCCCTGACTGGAAGTCTGTAACCAGTGGTGTACTGCACGGGTAAGTGCCAGGGCCTTTGTTGTTTGTCAAGTATAGAAATGGCTTGGATGAGAATGTAGGTGGTCTGAATAGCAAGTTTGCAGACAACATTAAATTGATGGAATTGTAGATAGCAAAGAAGATTGTCCAGAGCACAGTGGGACATAGATTATCTGGAAAGTTGGGGCAGAGTGGTGGCAGATCAAGTTATTCCAGACAAGTGAGGTAATGCACGTTGGGAAGTCCAATTCTGGTCGGACATGTTGAGTAAATGGCAGGGACCTGCAGAGTGATGTACAGAGGAACCTCGGAGTGCAAGTTCATAGTTCCTTGAAAATAGTGACACAGTTGGATAGTGCAGTGAAGAAGGCATTTGTTATGCTTGCCTTCATTGGCTGAAGCATTGAGCATAAGAGCTGGGACATGTTGCAGCTGTACAAAGAATTGGTTGGACCACAGTTGGAGCATCGTGGACAGTTCTGGTCACCACACTGCAGGAAGGATGTGGTAGCAATAGAGAGTGCAGAGGAGATTCACCAGGATGTTGCTTGGAACAGAGGACTGGAGTTACAAAGAGATTGAATAGGCTGGGTTTGCTTTCACTGGAATGCAGGAGATTTATCAGATTATGAACAGCAGAGCTAGGATAGAGAGAGTGCAAATTTCACACATCACCCAAGGTCAGGTTTGAACCTGGTCAGTACCCTTGGCTCTATGAGCTGCACCACTGAGGCAAATAGGCAATTCCATCACAATCCTGCGAATGCCTTGTAGATGGAAAGGTTATTGAGGTTCGAAGGGGAATTGTGTGTGTGTTTTACCCAGACTCTGACCTGCATATAACTATGGTAATCATGTTGGATCCACGTCAGTTTCTGCATAATCCTGGAAAATTCAATGTCACCAACTTCCAGGGAAAGTCTCTCTAGAATGCATTGTCTGTCTCCTGACTGGCCCAGGAGTCCTTGGATCTGGGCACTGGAGCCCTGGACCAAGGTTGTCGAGATGCTGGCTTTTTTCCCCAAGAGTAGCAGCAGTGTGACAAGGCAGCAGGAATACCCCAGACACAGCACGTGCCTGAGAATAAGAAACGTGCAAGTAGTCTAGATGCAAGTCACTGACCATCACTGCCTGTGGTTGTACTTGCAGGAGGTGAAAGCCCTTGTGGTTTCAGCGTCCTGTGGTGAAGCTTCATCAGCACATCCGTGGAGTCACTTCCCCACAGTGCCATTGGGAAACCAGCAAGATCGGAGGGACACATCCCCTATTGCCTGATGTCCCGTACTAAGGAGAATTACCTTTCAATCACTTCCCAGATCCAGAACAACTCTGCCAACTGGGAGGTATTGCTGATGAGACAGAGACAGAGGTAGAGGAATTGAGGACCACTGTGTTATTCACCAACACAGACAGGGGTCCAGGCAGGGCTCAGTACAAACACTCTCCTTGGGTGAAATATGAACAACAGCAGGATGGGGTCTCCCAGCCTGACCTCCTGCCCAAGTATCACTCACCTTGGACCTTTTCCTTCTTCTGAAGATCATGGGGAAGGTTTCAACCTCCCACCATTTCTTGCACATAACGTGGTCCCTTGTAGACCATTGTCATGTTCAGATGTCATCCCTTTGGTACAAGCTTTCACTCACGACAGTTATCACAGCCCAACTGTCTGCCAGCTCAGTGTCCCAAATCCCGAACGTCACTGAGGATCCTTCAAATAATTTAGGCTGGGACACAGTTCCTGCTTCTCAGAACTGCTGCTTCTCAGGCAGGGTCAAGAATGACTTGCCCCACTCCTGGTCTGTGATGTTCTGAGGTGACTGATGGGGCCAATGTGGGATCCTTATCCTCTGCCGCAGAGGAGGATGGGTGGGGCAGTTTGTGAGGTGGCTCTTGACTTCCCCTGTCAATGGCCGGCATGTCCTTCCATCACGGGAACTGCTGGTACATGGATAATCTATTGTAATTGCTCGTAGATGGCAGTTCCCACAATTCAGTGAAGATGTTACCTTTTTGATAAGGAGCATGTTCTGTCCTACTGGACATCTGTCCATGGAAGAGAGCTTGTTACCGGAGTATGGCTTCAGGCTTGTGGAAAACATGGTGGGAACACCGGAGCTTGTTGAGTGATATCCAGCCCCAGTGCGGGGCACGTTGGGGTGGGACAGGTTGCTGGTATTGGTAGCACTGCCAATGGGTTTGATGCATCCTACAGAGACCGTGTTGCTGGTACTTCAGGTCAAGGGCCTGAAGAATGCAGGAGGGCTGGGATGTCTGGGGCCTGGTGGACCATGAACTTGGTGCCAAGTGTGAAGGCTCGGACTTAAGTACTCTCAGCTGCACACGGCCCAGTTACCTGGCTTCAAATCACCATGTGCTGAAGATGGTTGTTACCAATTAACTCTGCCTGATGTGTAATCTTGTACGTGTGGTACTGTTTAATTTGCTAAATAGCACAAATTGTGTTAGAAACATTCATGTGTGATTCACAAATGAGAGCAAATGGGCAGGTGTGACACCAAAAAGACTGTGGTGAGCAACCTAATTTCACAGCCCATCTTTCTCCAGCGACTGGCAGTTCCCACAGCTCCTGCAGACAACTGTCTGGCTGCCTTCAGTAACATTGTGCATCCTCTGCCCCTTCAGGGCTGCTCCAGGGGCAGTTCTCGAGACCTGCTGTCCAGCTCTCAACACCTTGACATCCACAGGCCCCACTAACCCCACTGACCTTTGCACAAACTACTGCAATGTTCACCCTTATTCTCTGCAGGATGAACATCACAGTAGAGTCATACAGCATGGAAACAGGTCCTTCGGCCCTGCTTGTCTGTGTTGCCCAGTGACTGAGTCCCATCTGCCCGTGTTTGCCCCATAACTCTCTAAACCTTTCCTATCCATGGACTTATCTCGATGGCTTTTAAATGTTGCTAATGTGCCGCCTCAACCATTGTTTCTGACAGCTCATTCCAAATGTGCACCACACTTTTGAAGAAGCTGCCCTGATTTTAAATCTCTTTTTTGTAAATTTTATTTACAGTGTGGTAACAGGACCTTCCAGCCCAACGGGTCCACGCCGCCCATTTTAAACCCAAATTAAACTACCCGTACGTCTTTGCAATGTGGGAGGAAACCCATGCAGACACGGGAGAACGTACAAACTCCTTACAGACAGCGATGGGAATCGAACCCTGATCACTGGCGCTGTAATAGCGTCACGCTAACCACTATGCTACCATGCTGCCCCTCACCTCTGATCTTCATTCTGTGTCCTCTTGTTTTTAACACCCACTCCCTGGGGAAAAAAGATTATGTGCTTTCACCCTGTCTATGCCCCCAATGATATCAGGTCACCCCTCAATCTCCTACATTCCAGGGAATAAAGTCCTCGTCTCTCAGGACCCCAAGTCCAGGCAACATCCTGGTGAATCTTTTCTGCGCTTTTTTCTAGTTTAATGACATCCTTCCTGGAACAGGGTGACCAAAAGCATACACAATACTCCAAGTGTGGCCTTACCAACATCTTACATAACTGCAACATAACATCCCAACTTCTATTCTCGATGCCCCGACTGATGAAGGCCAGCATGTCAAATGCCTTTTTCACCACCTGTGACGCCACTTTCAGCAAACTTTGTACTTACACTCCTAGGTCCCTCTGTTCCATAACAGTCCCCGAGGCCCTATCATTCACTGTGTAATTCCTACCCTGGTTCGATCTCCCAAAATACAACACCTCACATTTATCTGGATTGAAAACCATTTGTATAGATCGACATGATGGTCAGCACAGTTAAAGGGGGCTGAAAGGCCTGTTTCTGTGCTGTACAACTGTCTCCATCTACTCTTCCCACTGGACTTGCTTGGTTTACCCTCTGTATTGACTCCAATCCTCCACCTGTTCTGCATCTCAACCCCTGCCAAACCCCTGCCCCCCCAACAGCAAATCTCCCTGCAAGAATATTGGTCCTCTTCCAGTTCAGATGCAACCTGTCTTGTATGTACAAGTCCTACTTCCCCAGAAATGGTCCCGATGATCCAAGGATCTGAAGCCATCCCGCACCATTTCTTCATCTGACCCATTCCATTTCCATTCTCACCAGCTTATGGCCCAGGTTGTAACCCAGAGGAGACAACCTTAGTCCTGGGTGATCAATCCTATTGGTCCATTGAAGAGAATGTGAGGGAGATGCCATTTTAATGTCCTGATGTTGGGTTTCAACTCAGTTCTCTTCCCCTCCAGATGCTGCTGAGTTCTTCCAGAGGATCGTTTGTTGCTCCAGATTCCAGCATCTGCAGTCTCCTGTGTCTCGATTTTAATTCCTGCTGTGTTCACAATTCTCTGATTTCAGTCAGACCGCTCTGCAGTTGAGGTACTGCAAGTTAGTTTGAGCCAGAGTTTCCATGTGTGGTAAAAAACAGTAAATGTTGGAAACACTCAGCAGGTCAGGCAGCATCTGCAGAGAGGGAGAGAGGTGATGTTTCACATTGAGACCAGGACTAAGGAAGTGAGAAATACAAGTTTAGTTTATGAAGCAGAGAAGGTGGGGGAGGTTGATGGTTGGAACATAAGGGAATTTCTCTGATGGGATGAAATAATGTGCAGGCTTGGTAATGTAGTGGTTAGCGTAATGCTTTATGGCACCAGCGACCCGGGTTCAATTCCGGCCACTCTCTGTAAGGAGTTTGTACGTTCTCCATGTGTCCCGTGGGTTTCCTCCGGGTGCTCCAGTTTCCTCCCACATTCCAAAGACCGTATGGGTTAGGAAGTTGTGGGGCATGCTATGTTGATGCCGGAAGCGTGGCGACACTTGCGGGCTGCCCTCATCACACTCTACACAAAAGATGCATTTCACTGTGTTTCGATGTACATGTGACTAATAAAGATATATTATCTCATATCATCTCATCTCATGTGGATGTAGAAGTAAAGGAGGAATAGTCTTTAAAGATGGGCAAAGGAGCATAAACCAATACATTCCCATGTTCAGTGACTGGGCAATAATCTCGGAGTAAATTGCTCACCCTTTGTGGAAACCATTTGTTTTTCATTGTAACGGCTTTATCCTGTTCGTTGTTGTTACACTATTGCAGTGTGTCTGAAGAAGCATCGATTGGTCCTCGCTTCCAATTCATCACAAAACCAAAAATATCAATTACATTGCTTACTGTTATTTGTCTTGTCAGATAGAGATCTTATCCACTCTGAAAGCAGGCAGACGGGTCCGATTCAAGTTACCTGCTGTGAATACTGTATCCATTCTACAGAAAGTGGATTCAGTTAATGGAAATGTATTGTGGGTTTTGACAGTTAATCAATCCTTTCTCCAACATACTGTCACCTCTGGTAAGAAAAAACTGATTAAAATATCTGCAGAAGAAAACCACACCAGCAAATTCTAGAATTGCCTGGATTACATTTTATTAAATTTCAATAATTACCTTAAGAGTTCCTGAAAAGATTTCAAATAATCTAACTCTCCTGTTCATGATGGAACATTTCAGTACCTGGCACACACATCCCTCTCATGTTGTTCTAACTGTTCATGAATTCACACATTCTGGCAAATTTAAAGTTTAAAGGAGGTTTGCCTCAAGTACACAGATGTATGGAAACTAATAATATGACACGGAGTAGTGGATAGGGTACAGGGTAGTAAATACCTATTGGAATTACTTTAGTTGATGAAAGAGTCCTGTTAATGGAACATAGAACATAAAAAATCTACAGCACAATTCAGACCCTTCAGCCCACAAAGCTGTGCCAAACATGTCCCTACCCTAGAAACTACCAGGCTTACCCATAGCCCTCTATTTTTCTCAGCTCCCTGTACCTATCCAACAGTCTCTTAAAAGACCCTATCATGTCCGACTCCACCACCGTTGCCGGCAGCCCATTCCACACACTCACCACTCTCTGAGTAAAAAACTTACCCCTGACGTCTCCTCTGTACCTACTCCCCAGCACCTTAAACCTGTGTCCTCTTGTGGCCACCATTTCGGACCTGGGGAAGAGCCTCTGACTATCTACCCTATCAATACCTCTCATCATCTTATATACCTCTATCGGGTCCCCCCTCATCCTCTGTCTCTCCAAGGAGAAAAGGCCGAGTTCCCTCAACCTGCTTTCATAAGGCATGCCCTGCATTCCAGACAGCATCCTAGTAAATCTCCTCTGCACCCTTTCTATGGCTTCCACATCCTTCCTGCAGTGAGGTGACCAGAACTGAGCACAGTACTCCAAGTGGGGTCTGACCAGGGACCTATATAGCTGCAACAATACCTCTCGGCTCCTAAATTCAATTCCACGATTGATGAAGGACAATACACCATATGCCTTCTTAACCACAAGAGTCAACCTGCGCAGCTGCTTTGAGCGTCCAATGGACTCGGACCCCAAGATCCCTCTGATCTTCCACACTGCCAAGAGTCTTACCATTAAGACTATATTCTGCCATCATATTTGACCTACCAAAATGAACCACTTCACACTTATCTGGGTTGAACTGCATCTGCCACTTCTCAGCCCAACTTTGCATCCTATCTATGTCCCTCTGTAACCTCTGACAGCCCTCTATACTATCCACAGCACCCCCAACATTCGTGTCATCCGCAAACTTATTAACCCATCCCTCCACTTCCTCATTCAGGTCGTTTATAAAATCTCCCAGTACAGATCTCTGAGGAACACAACTGGTCATCAAACCTCCATGCAGAATATGATCTTCAACAACCCTCTTTGCCTTCTGTGGGCCAGCCAGTTCTGGATCCACATTGCAATGTCCCTTTGGATCCCATGCCTTTCTTACTTTGTCAATAAGCCTTGCATGGGGTACCTTATCAAACGCTTGCTGAAATCCATATACACTACATTCTACTGCTCTCTCTTCATCAATATGCTTAGTCACATCCTCAAAAAATTCATCAGGCTCATAAGGCAGGACCTGCCTTGACAAAGCCCTGCTGACTATTCCTGAATCATATTATATCTCTCCAAATGTTCATAAATCCTGCCTCTCAGGATCTTCTCCATCAGCTTACCACCACTGAGGTAAGACTCACCGGTCTATAATTTCCTGGCTATCCCTACTCCCCTTCTTGAATAAGGGAACAACATTCGCAACCCTCCAATCTTCCGGAACCTCTCCTGTCTCCATGGATTGACACAAAGATCATCGTCAGATGCTCCGCAATCTCTTCCCTTGCCTCCCACAGCAGCCTGGGCTACATCTCCTCCCGGTCTCCGGTGACTTATCCAATTTGATGCTTTCCAAAAGTTTCAGCACCTCCTCTTTCCTAATATCTACATGCTCAAGCTTTTCAGCCTGCTGCAAGTCCCCACTACAAGCCCCCAGATCTTTTCCATTAGTGAATACTGACGTAAAGTATTCATTAAGTACCTCCGCTATTTCTTCAGATCCATACACACTTTCCTCACTGCTGCACTTCATAGGCCCTATTCTTTCGCATCTTATCCTCTTGCTCTTGGGTTTTCCTTAATCCTGCCCACAAGGCCTTCTCAGTACCCCCTTCTGGCTCTCCTAATCTCCTTCTTAAGCTCCTTTCTATGAGCGTATACTCTTCCAGATCTCTAACATACCTAGCTCTCTGTACCTTTTGTAAGCCTGTTGTTACACCACGGTTCCTGTATCCTCTCATGACTCCCTGTCTCATTAGAACCTTTTAGGTTAAGGCTAAAACCTTTTAGTGTTTCAAAGAGGTTCGGCGGCTTTGGATATGGTGAACGTCTAGACAAGACAAGGTTAAATGCGTAAGAGGCGAATGTTTTCAAGATATTAAGGTATGTTTGTTTTGGCCTGAAGTAGATTAGATTTTGGATGTAGTTGCGCAGTTGAATCATGCATTGGAAAGACCAGAGCAGTGGGTGCCTGGAGTGGGCTGCCAGGGGAGGTGGGTGGAGCAGATACGATAGACGTTCAAGAATGTGTTTAGTCAGATGTGGAATGGAGGGATATGGATCCCGTGCAGGCAGATAAAGTGTAGAACATGGAACAGTACAGCACAGGAACAGGCCCTTCGGCCCACCGTGTTGTGCCAAACTAATTAACCATCTAACTACACTAATCCCTTCTGCTTGAACAATGTCCATCTGCCTCCATTCCCTGCACATCTAAGAGCCTCTTAAACCCCTCTATCGTATCTGCCTCCACACCCACCCCTGGCAGCACATTGTTTTACAGTGACAACCCAGTTGAAGGCTGGAATCAGATTACTGATAATGACTGACATCCATCTGTTGCAATTTGTTGAGAGGCTCTTCACGATGATGCTGATCACAGCAACGCATTTATTCGGTGCAATCAAAACATTCAGCAAGTCTGAAAGAAAAGCAGAAAAATAGTGGAAAAACTCAGCAGAGCAGAACCAAGGTGGTGAGAAACAGTAAGCAGCCTGTGAAGCTGTGCTTGCCTTCTGTCAGCGCTGACTGATCTACTGTGTACTTCTGACATTTCCAATTTTATCGCTGGTTTATTCCTCAGATAATGATCGGAGTGTGTGTGCATTTTTTCTTCACCCTCTGAGGTAGTCCTTTGGGATTGGAGGTGCCTTGCTTCCTCTCCGAGGTGACTGATGTGGGAACTGCAGCTGATTCCACGGATAAGGCAGGAGGTGCAATGACGGGCAGGTGGATTTTCAGGCAGTGCACTCCTTCCACCAAGTGTGAGGTTCTGGTCGGCCTGTTGCAGGAAGGATGTGGAGGCTTGGAAGAGGGTGCAGACGAGGTCCCTCAGGATGCTGCCTGGATTAGAGAGTATTAGTGGTAAGGAGAGTTTGCACAAACTTGGATTGTTTTCTCTGGAGCCGAGGGGAGACCTGATAGGAGTTTATAAAATTATGAGAGGCAAAAAATAGGGTAGACATGCAGAATCTTTTTCCCAGGATAGAAATATCAAGTACTGGAGAACATGCATTTGTAGTGAGGGGGGGAAGTTTAACGGATATGTGTGGGGTAAGTTTTTTTGCACAGAGCATGGTGCCAGGGGTTGTGGTGTAAGCAGACAAGATCGGGACATTTTAAGAGGTATTTAGGCACATGAACAGGCAGGGAGTGCAGGAACATGGATCATGTGCAGGCAGGTAAGTTTAGTTTAATTTGGAATCATGGTCGGTACAGACACTGTGGGCTGCAGGGCCTGTTCCTGCCCTCTGTTGCCTCTGTCTATGAACTACTTGTGCTGGGCCTCAAGATTTACCGCACCCTCCCAAATACTCCTCCGCTACTCTGTGCGCTCATTGGCCAGAGATTCCCAGGAGGCAGCGGGGATGGTGCATTTCTTCAAAGAGGCTTTGAGCACAACCTTGAACCACTTCCTCTGGCCGCTTGTACTACCTTCCCACTCCGGAGCTCAGAGCAGTTTTCTGGAGTCTGATGTTGGGCATTTGAAAGATATGGCCTGCCCATTGAAAGAGACTGACTGCAAGCAGGGCCTGAAGGCTGAGTGATATTGTTCACTTCAGCTTCCAGTGGATTTGAATAGTTTTGCAGGGACAGCTTTGGTGTTTATTTTATCCAATACATTGAGATGCCTGTCGAGGGTGGTCCAGATCTCAGATGCATGGAAGACAGAGGACAGCACGGATCACCACTTCCCAGTAGACCATGAGTTGAGTACCAGGTCTGAAGTTTTAATCTTCAATTAACCAAAGGCAGTGCTGGTGTATTGAAGGTGTTGGTGAATTTTATCACTGGTGTCTGCCTTTGTCAAGAGGTGGTTCCCAATGGAAAATGGTTCTCTGTCTCCAGATTCTCACCGTGCGCTGTTATTGTCTGAGGGTGGTACTGTGCAGTGGGTGTAGGTTGGTCTTGCAGCTGTTGTGCGTAAGAACCCACCTCTTGTGTGCTTCAATGACTGAATCAACGGTGTCTCAGTGCTCAGCCCCTGTGTGTGTGTTATCTCCAGGTTAGTTCTTCTTCATTTGAAGGTGAGGTGATAAACACTGAGGGCACTGGAATCTGAAGCAAAACAGAAATTTGGAAGGGCTCAGCCAGTCAATCAGCATCTGGGGAAAGAGAAACCAGTCAATGTTTTGGTCAAGGACACTTCCTCAGAACGATGATGATACACGGGTCTAACTGAGGTTGGCTTTTTTGTAGACCCACAAGGCATGATCAACATTCAGGTACAGGCCAGTTAAGTGGCAAAAAAATTCTGCCACACACAAGTCTGGCGCACACCCTCCTTGGCAATCTCCAGGTTATATAGAACAAAAGAAGTAAAAGCAGGAGTAGGCCATTTGGCCTTTAGTTTCTGCTCCACCGTCACCCTGCCCATACATTCTGGTCAATCCCACTAAAACCTGAGCAGCCACATAGAGAGCAGGTCTTGGTAGGCTGCAGCTGGTGACTCCTTCAATTCTACAACATTTACCCTGACATCCACACAATAACTAGTGATGGACACTCTCCATCTGCCTAGAGAAGGTGCTGAAAGTTGTAACTGCCCCATTAAGCTGCCCTGACGCTTTGCAGAGGCTGCCTGACCGCAAAAAGTCAAGTTTTGTCAAGAATGAGGCAATCCGTTTGATTGGTGGAGTCATAGAGTCACACAGCATGGAAACAGGCCCTTCGGCCCAACCTCTCCATGCTGACTGTGTTGCCCAGTGGGCAAGTCCCATTGGCCCACATTTGGCCATCTAAAACTCTCCTATCCATGTACTTATCTGGAGGCTTCTAAACGTTGCCGATGTGCCCGCCTCAACCACTATTCCTGGCAGCTCTTTCCAAATGCGCACCACCCTTTGTGTGAAGAAGCTGCTTCTGATGTCCTTTGTAAATCTCTCGCCTCTGATCTTAAACCTCTGCCCTCTTGTTTTAACACCCCCTCCCTGGGAAAAAGACCACGTGCTTTCACCCTGTCTATGCCCCTCATGATCTTATACACCTCTATCAGGTCACCCCTCAATCTCTTTTGTTCTAGGGAATGAAGTCCTAGTCTACACAACCTCTCCTTGTAACTCAGACCCCAGGTCCAGGCAACATCCTGGTAAAACTGCACTCCTTCTAGTTGAGTAACATCCTCCTTATAACAGGGTGACCAAAACTGTGCACAATACTCCAAGAGCGGCCCCACCAACGTTTTATGTAACTGCAACATAACTTCCCAACTCCAATACTCAATGTCCTGACTGATGAAGGCCAACGTGCCAAATGCCTTCTTCACCACCCTGTCTACTTGTGACACAGCTTTCAGCGAACTATGGACTTGCATTCCTAGGTCTCTCTGTTCCATAACACTCCCCAGGGCCCTATCATTCACTGTATAAATCCTACCCTGGTTTGACGTCCCAAAATGCAAGACCTCACATTTATCTGGATTGAAAACCATTTGCCAATCCTCAGACCACATCCCCAGCTGATCAAGATCCCCCTGTCATTTTTCATAAGCGTCTGCACCATCTACACCACCACCTATTTTAGTGTCATCCGCAAACTTATGAACCATGCCTTGTACATTCTCATCCAAACAATAAAGATCCCAGCAGTAAGCCCTGCGGGATGCCACTAGACACAGGCCTCTAGTCCGAGAAGCAACCCTTGACCATTACCCTCTGCTTCCTACCACTGAGCCAATTGTAAATCCAGTCTGCTATCTTCCCTGGATCCCATGTGATCCAAACTTCCAGACTAGCCTGTCATGCGAGACCTTGTCAAAGGCCTTGCTAAAGTCCATATAGACAATATCCACTGCCCGACCCTCATCTACCCTCTTGGTTACCTCCTTGAAGAACTCAAAGCTGTGCAGACTGTTCTGAATCAGACCCTGTCTCTCCAAATGTTGGTAGATCCTGTCCCTCAGAATCCCCTCCAGCAATTTACCCAACACCCATGTCAGACTCACTGACCGGTAGTTTCCTGGCTTGTTTTGCCACCCTTTTTAAACAAAGGTACCACATCAGCCCCTCTCCAGTCCTCTGGAACCTCACCTGTGGCCAGAGATGAAGCAAAAATCTCTACAAGGGCCTCCGCAATTTCTTCTCTAGCTTCCCACAAGGTCCGAGAATGCACCAGGCCAGGCCCTGGAGATTTATCCACCTTAATGCACTTTAAAGCCTCCTACACCTCCTCGCTGCTAATTTGTATCTGGTCCAGGACATCACCACTCATTTCCCTCATCTCCTCAGCTTCCATCGTGTTCTCCACAGTAAAAACTGAGGAGAAATGTTCATCAAAAATCTCTCCCACTTCCTTTGGTTCCACACACAGGCGGCCATGCTGATCTTTAAGGGGACCTATTCTCTCCCTAGCCATCCTTTTACTTTCAATATACCTATCAAATCTCTTGGGATTTTGCCTCACCTTCGCCGCCAGATCCCTCTTGTGTCCTCTCTTTGCCCTCCCAACTTCTCTGTTAAGTGCACTCCTGCACTTCCTGTGGTCATTAAGAAATTCCCTAGTTCCCTATTGTTTATGCGCAGTATATGCCTCCTTAACCAGAGCCTCACTATCTCTCATCAACCATGGTTCCCAAAATCTGCCAGCCTTGTCCTTCACCCTAACATGTAGGCCCCGAACTCCTGACATCACACGTTTAAAAGCTCCCACTCAGCAGACACTCCCTTCCCTGCAAACAATCTCGCCCAGTCATCCTCTGCAAGATCCTGTCTAATGGCTCCAAAACTTGCTCTGCCCCAGTTCAGGACCTTACCCTGTGAATCGGCTGTATCCTTCTCCATAACTGTATTAAAACTCATAGAATTATGGTCAGTCACCCAAAGTGCTCGCCGACAGACACTTCCACCACTTGTCCGACCTCATTCCCCAGGAGGACGTCCCGTGTTGCCCCTCTCTAGTAGCTCCCTCTATATGTTGATCAAGGAAGCTTTCTTGGACACATTTCACAAATTCCACTCCGTCCAAGCCTTTTACGCTCTGGTTGGCCCAGTCAACATCAGGGAAGTTAATTACACCATTTATACTGCCCTATTATGTTTACAACAAGCTGCAATCTCTCTACACATCTGCTTCTCCAATTCCCGCTGACTATTGGGGCCTATAATACAGTCTCATCAGAGTAACCACCCCCTTTCTGTTTCTAAATTGTGCCCATATGACCTCACTGGATGATCCCCCAAGAACATCCTCTCCAAGGACCGTTGTTACGCCCTCCTTCATCAAGAAGGCGACTCCCCTCCTCTCTTACCTGCACCTCTGTCACACCTGTAGCATGTGTGGCGACTCCCCCTCCTCTCTTACCTGCACCTCTGTCACACCTGTAGCATGTGTGGCGACTCCCCCTCCTCTCTTACCTGCAGCTCTGTCACACCTGTAGCATGTGTGTCGACTCCTCCTCCTCTCTTACCTGCAGCTCTGTCACACCTGTAGCATGTGTGTCGACTCCTCCTCCTCTCTTACATGCAGCTCTGTCACACCTGTAGCATGTGTGTCGACTCCTCCTCCTCTCTTACCTGCAGCTCTGTCACACCTGTAGCATGTGTGTCCTGGAACATTGAGCTGCCAGTCCTGCCCTTCTCTCAGCCATGGTTCCGTTATGGTGATGCTATCCCAGTTCCCAGAGCTAATCCACACCCTGAGTTCATCCACCTTACCTGTCAAGCCTCTTGCATTGATATAAATGCAGTTTAAACCAATGGTCTTTCCTTTCCCTTTACTGTGCTCCTGTCTATCCTGACGACTAAGTTTGCTCTCACTGGCTGCAGTATTACCCCTGATTTCTCATCAGCCACTCTACTGCTCAGTGTCACACACTCCCATCCCTCTGGTTTAAACCCTCCCGAGTAGCACAGCAATTCTCCCAGCCAGGATGTTGGTCCCCTTCCAGTCCCTCTTGTACAGGTCACCCCTACCCCAGAAGAGATCCCAATGATCCAAGAACTTGAATCCCTGCCCCCTGCACCAGCTCCTCAGCCACGCATTCTTCTGTTCTGTCTTCCTATTCCTACCCTCACTAACACGTGGCACTGGGAGTAATCCAGAGATCACTGCCCTTGAGGTCCTGCTTTTTTAGGTTCTCCCTAACTCCCTGTAATCACTGCTCAGGACCTCATCCCTTTTTCTACCTATGTCATCAGTGCCAATAGGCACCATGACCCCTGGCTGCTCACCATCCCCCTTGCGAATGTTCTGCAGCCTCTCTGAGACATCCCTGACCCTGGTACCCAGGAGGCAACACACCATCCTGGCGTCTCATTTGCAGCCACAGAATCTCCTGTCTGTTCCTGTAACTATCAAGTCTCCTATCACTACTGCCCTGCCTGACTTCTCCCTTCCCTGCTGAGCATCAGAGCCGGTCTCAGTCTCTGGCTGTTGCTGCTGTGCCCAGAAAGGTTCACCTCCCCACCCCACCCCTGGCAGTATCCAAAGGGGTATACTTGTTGCTGAGGGGAACGGCCACAGGGGGACCCTGCACTGTCTGTCTCTTCCCCTTGCCTCTCCTGGTGGCCACCCAACTATCTGCAGCCTGCACCTTAGGTATGACCACCTCACCAAAGCTCTGATGTCTCAGCATCCCGGACGATCCTAAGTACGTCCAACTCCAGCTCCAGTTGCTTAATGTGGTCAGTCAGGAGATGCAGGTGGACACACTTATTGCAGTGTCCCTGATCTTCCACATCCTGTGGGAGGAGCATGCTGCTACCCTAACTGCCATTGCAGCTACTCCAGTAGGGAGAGTAATTCAAAGGAAAACCTTACCTGCACTTACCTGCTCAGCCTTCTCTCACTGAAGCCTCTCAAACAATAGCCTCAGCACTTACAGCTCAAGTACAGCCACTCCCAAAAATGGCCAGAGGCCTCCGCCCCGAAACGTACACCTCTGCTGCTTACTCTGAATGACAAGAGATCCGTGTCTAACTTATTGTTGCCCAACATAGAGTTTCATGTCCTGATGTGATTGTGGTGTTGGAATTCCCAAGATATAGGGTTAACTTTCAAGCAACCTATTTGTGTTAAGCACATATCACGTTCAGTGGGTGGATGAAACAACTTGGAATATGTTATTGTGTGCCTTCCTTATCCCCACACACTGATGCTGATACTGTACCTCAGCTGGTGGCTGTATCGCTGGAAAGCTAATTTCAACTTATGCTTCCATCTGAACCATCAGTAAAGACACCTACGTTAGACTACTGTTTATTGACTACAGCTCCGCCTTCAATACAATAATTCCAAGCAAGCTCGTCACCAGACTCCGAGACCTAAGACTCAACACCTCTCTCTGTAACTGGATCCTTGACTTTCTAACAAACAGACCGCAATCAATGAGGATAGGCAGCAATACCTCCGGCACAATTACTCTCAACACTGGTGCCCCACAAGGCTGCATCCTCAGCCCTCTACTCTACTCCCTATACACTCATGACTGTGTGGCCAGATTCTGCTCTAACTCCATTTACAAGTTTGCAGATGATACCACCGTTGTAGGCCGTATCTCAAACAGCGATGAGTCGGAGTACAGGAAGGAGATAGAGAGCTTAGTGGAATGGTGTCATGACAACAACCTTTCCCTCAATGTCAACAGAACAAAAGAGCTGGTCATTGACTTCAGGAAAGGGGGTGGTGTACATGCACCTGTCTACATCAATGGTGCTGAGGTCGAGAGGGTTGAGAGCTTCGAGTTCCTGGGTGTGAACATCACCAACAGACTGTCCTGGTCAAATCACGTAGATGCCACGGCCAAGAAAGCTCACCAGCGCCTCTACTTCCTCAGGAGGCCAGGAAATTTAGTTTGTCCCCTTTGACTCTCACCAACTTTTACTGATGCACCATAGAAAACATCCTATCTGGATGCATCACGGCTTGGTATGGCAACTGGTCTGCCCAGGACCGCAAGAAGTTGCAGAGAGTTGTGGACACAGCCCAGCGCATCACGGACACCAGCCTCCCCTCCTTGGACTCTGTCTTTACCTCTTGTTGTCTTGATGTAGCAGCCAGCATAATCAAAGACCCCACCCACCCGGGACATTCTCTCTTCTCTCCTCTTCCATCGGGTAGAAGATACAGGAACCTGAGGGCACGTACCACCAGGCTTAAGGACAGCTTCTACCCCACTGTGATAAGACTATTGAATGGTTCCCTTATACAATGAGATGGAATACGACCTCACAATCTACTTTATTGTGACTTTGCACCTCATTGCACTGCACTTTCTCTGTAGCTGTGACACTTTACTCTGTACTGTTACTGTTTTTACCTGTACTACATCAATGCACTTTGTACTAACCCAATGTAAACTGCATTGTGTAATGAATTGACTTGTACGATCTGTTTGTAAGAAAAGCTTTTCACTGTACCTCGGTACAAGTGACAATAATAAACCAATACCAAGACCAATACCAACCCTTCTCAAATGATTTCTGCCTCAGTGTTAATCATCATCTTAGTTCATTAACACCTGCAACATGGAAATATTTGACATAAAAAAGCCCCACAAACTTTTGCCCACTTTTGGAACTCCTTTACTGACGGTCTCCACAAAAACACTTGGTATTCAGGAAGGAAGTGTAGGCTCATAAATTCATCAGTAAGGTAATAACTTTGAACTGTTCGGAGTGAAACTGCTGGCCTGTGAATTTTAATCCATTTTTATTATCCATGTTATTGCTTCACTGGAGGATTCAGAATCTGAAATATGTTGTTAAATGAAAAACATCTTTCTTCATGATCCAAAATGTTAAAAAATTCAGAATAAAACTGTCAAGTTCTGAAGTCAGGACACTAGACAATGAGTAACACTGATAATTCCTCCTCTCCACATCAGCAACTGCCCACAGACCAGAACATATTTTGTAAAGTAGTTGTGTAGATTGTCAATTTATAAAGCACAATTTCATGCACATAACATTAGTATCACCACACTGCTTCTATTAAACACACATCCTGTTTCTTAATTTTAAAAAATCTGGTCAAATTCCTCACAAAACCAAAGTGTCAGTGAATGTGAAAAGTGGCAGTATTTCCCTGTGTGAGGATGAAAATTTAATGAATAGTGTATTAGTTTGAAAGTTTAGACTAGGAGCAATGATAGAATGTCAAAGAATTGCTTCGTGACTGCCACAATTACCAGTTGCTGAACGTTCACAGACAGAACATGACCACTCAATGTGTCCGCTCCCTCTGTCCGCAGCCGGGACTACCAGTAACTGGGGTTGTGCTGCCCTCTGCTGTTCCACAGAAGAGTCCATAATCTGGATGCTCAACCCCACCCAATGTTCTCTTTCATATTGGAGGTGAAATGGTGATAACTTCTCTGGAATTCAGTGAACAAAATAGACCATCGGATATGTATGGTTCCCTCATCAACTGTGTAGTTCACAATCACAGGTTGTAGTTACCTACTGGACATGAACAAGAACGTTCCTTTAACAGACAATCCACTTCCATTTATTGAGACTTTGTCTCGGCCTCCAGTCCTCAGAGTCTCACTGGCTTGCCCCACAGCCCCAGTCCCCACCAACCACACAAACTCCACCCTCCCCGGTGGTAAAAACAAGAGGGCGTAGGTTTAAGATCAGAGGCGAGAGATGTAAAAGGGACATCAGGGGCAGCTTCTTCACACAAAGGGTGATGTGTATTTGGAATGAGCTGCCAGCAATAGTAGTTGAGGCGGTACATCAGCAACGTTTAAAAGCCATCGAGATAAGTCCATGGTTAGGAGAAGTTTAGAGGGCTATGGGCCAAACGCGGGCAGATGGGACTCGCTCACTGGGCAACATAGATGAGCTGGGCTGAAGGGCCTGTTTCCGTGCTGTATGACTCTCTGACTCTGCTGTGATGTTCATCCTGCAGAGAATAAGGGTGAACATTGCAGTAGTTCGTGCAAAGGTCAGTGGGGTTAGTGGGGCCTGTGGATGTCGAAGGTGTTGAGAGCTGGACAGCAGGTCTCGAGAACTGCCCCTGGAGTAGCCCTGACGGGGCGGAGGATGCACAATGTTACTGAAGGCAGCCAGACAGTTGTCTGCAGGAGCTGTGGGAACTGCCAGTCGCTGGAGAAAGATGGGCTGTGAAATTAGGTTGCTCACCACAGTCCTTTCAGTGTCGCACCTGCCCATTTGCTCTCATTTGTGAATCACAGATGAATGTTTCTAACACAATTTGTGCTATTTAGCAAATTAAAAAGTACCACACGTACAAGGTTACACATCAGGCAGAGTTAATTGGTAACAACCATCTTCAGCACATGGTGATTTGAAGCCAGGTAACTGGACAGTGTGGAGCTGAGAGTATTGAAGTCCGAGCCTTCACACTTGGCACCAAGCTCATGGTCCACCAGGCCCCAGACATCCCAGCCCTCCTGCATTCTTCAGGCTCTTGACCTGAAGTACCAGCAGCACGGTCTCTGTAGGATGCATCAAACCCATTGGCAATGCTATCGATACCAGCAACCTGTCCCACCCCAACGTGCCCCGCACTGGGCCTGGATATCACTCAACAAGCTCCGCGTCAGAACATCATCAGAACAGATACACTGGAACTGGAAATGCTGGGAGAATGGAGTGAATTCCTTACAGGAAGCAGGATAAAGGAGCTCTGGGAGTCTGGAAGGCTTCTAATGGATGTCGGCGGCTCACCCACTGAGAAGGTAAGAATGGAAAGGGAAGAAGCAGAGGTGGACCATGTAAAAGTGAGAGCAGTAGAAATTGGTAGCAAAGGTGAAGAGATATTTGAGATTGACAGAGGAGCAGGAAGCTACACCAATGCACTTATTATTGTAGCAGAAACACAACAGCAGGAGGAAGTTTGAATAGACTAAAACAAGGACCATTTCATATGTCCTCGGCCTATGCCAGTACAGCTCCATCTTTGACTTGGAGAAAGTGAGTGACGTTAAAGGAAAGTTTGTTCAATGGGAGAACCATCGAACCAAAGAAAGAGGGTTGATGGTGGAGGGAAACCAGCTGAGCCTCAGTCTGAGGGCCTTGAGACCATCCTGGTGTGGAGAGTGGACATCCACAGTTGATTTCTAACACTGTGTCGTTCTGGTGAAAGGTCATTTGCCTGAAACATGAATTCTCTTCCTCTCCCTGTAGATGTTGCCTGCCCTCCTGAGGAGTTCTGGCATTTCCAGGTTTTTGCTTTTCAGCCTTACTGATTCCACAACCTTTCCAGACACAAGATGAACATCACACAGAGTCAGAGAGTCATACAGCACGGAAACAGGCCCTCCGGCCCAGCTCATCTGTGTTGCCCAGTGAGCGAGTCCCATCTGCCCGCGTTTGGACCATAGTCCTCTAAACTTCTCCTATCCATGGACTTATCTCAATGGCTTTTAAATGTTGCTGATGTTCCAGGTTATGACCACCTTTTGTATGAAGTTATTTCCCTCATTTTCTCTCTAATTATTCTGCTAATGTTTTAAAATTTAAGATCCTGAATTAACCATCTACTTCTCAGAGAATGGAGCTGTTCCTTTTTCCATTGCTAAGATTCCTCATAATGTTATAAAGTCTAATTTCAAAGGTTGTCTTGGAGAGAAGCCTTAATCTCTTCTGCCCTAAAGAGCACAATCTCTGCTTCTGCAGTCTCACCACTGCTCTAGTGGCCTTTCTTCCTCCGTTGCTAATTTTCCTATTTTATATGACATGTAAATTTAAATTCTTTCGCACCTCCGCTTACTGACCACACGCACAGTGGCTCAGCAGTTAGTGATGCTGCCTCACAGCTGCTGAGAACCGGATTTGATCCTGACCTCTGCTGCTGTCTGTGTGGAGTTTGCACATTCCCCCAGGAATGTGTACATTTTTCTGACTGCTCCAGTTTCCTCCCACACCTATTGGTTGATGGGTGGTGGGATGGTATTGGGAAACAGGTGGGGAATCAGATTGATAGGAATGCTCTGTGAGCTGACATAGACTCAATGGGCTGAATCTAACCTCCTTCCAGTTATAAGAAATGTATCTGTACCTTCTGCAGTTCATTCTAGGAGGCAGATTAATGGACGTTCATCATTCAGCAGCAAGTTAGTTGAGCAGAATCACTTTCCATTCCGTCTGGCCTCTTTAGTGAATTCCAAGCTCCACACTTCCTTCTCCTCCTTTCCTGTGGAGATGCACAACATCCATCAACATTCACAATCCAAGTTGCCGAACCATCATCTGCTTCAGTGCTGCCTTCACCACCTTTAGCCTGCACACTTATGACATGCAGAGCAGTCCAATCACCGAGCACCTACTGCAGCCATTTATCACCGGTGCAATCTGTGTCTGAGCACCTCAGCCGTCTGACATGCTCCGGTGAATGATGAGCAGACCCTGTACCTCTCACCTTGCGTTTAAACTTCTCAATCCCTCGGGCTGGATATTTCTCAATGAATTTACCATCAAGTATTATAAAAGTTTAATATAAATGGCCAATATTATATAAAAAATTATAATTTCAAAGATTAAAAAAAACGACATAAAATTTTTACCAAGGATATCTTTACTTCTGTCAGCTTGTACACAAATATGCAAATATCCCGGTAGAAGGAAAGTCGAACTCAAGGGCATAATCTTTGGTTAAAGGGACATCCATTCAAGACAGGGGTGGGGCAAAATTTCTTTGCATAGCATCGAAGGAATTTAAAGCACAGAAGGAAGCCATTGAATGAAAAAGGTGGATGGTTAGAATCTTTTTTCCCAGGGTTGGGGAGCCTAAAACTAGAGGGAAAAGCTCTGAGGTGATAAGCGAAAGATGCAAAGGAGATCCAAGGCACAGTTTTTTTCTCACAGAGGGTGGTGGGTATACGGAATGAGCTGCCAGAGGAAGTGGTAGAGGTGGGTGCAAACGTTTAAAAGATATTTAGACACGTCCATGGATAGGAAAGGTTAGAGGGATCTGGGCCAACACAGGCAAATGAGATTAGCTCAGGTAGGCACCTTGGATGAGTTGGGCCGAAGGGCCCGTCTTCCATGCTGTATGACTCAATGAATCCATTGTACCCAAGGAATTTGGACTGATCCCATTTCCCAATCTTAGCCCACACCCCTGGAGGTTCTGTCAGTATTTGCTGGTGCTGAGTGTTTCTGCCTCAAATCATCCTCTCAGGCAGTAAGTTCCAGATCTCCACCGTTTGTTGAGTAAAATATTTTTTCTCATTTCTCATCTAACCTTTCCACTGAGTGACTTAAATTTCTTCTCCCAGTTATTTCTGCTGCTGATAAAAGAAATAAATTCTTTCTGTTAATCCTGTTAAAGACTCCCAAAAATTTTTACATCTCACTTAAATGTCCCTTCAGTCTCCTATGTTCTAAAGAAAAAAACCAGCGTAAACTGACTTCCCACATGATTATAGTTCTCCAACCCTGACAGCATTCTCATGAATTTTCTCTGCACCCTCTCCAGTGCAATCACACCCTTCCTGTGATATGGTTATCGCTATTGTACACAGTGCTCTAACTGTGGACTAATTGGCATTTTATCTATCATGACCTTGTTGCCGGTATAATATTCCAAGTCTACGATTGAAAAAGGCATCTGAATGACAGTGTGGGCTGTGAAGAGGATGCAGAGAGGCTTCAGAGGATCTAGAGAGGCCAAGTTGAATGGAAAAGAATATGGCGGATGGAATAAAATGGAGAGAAATGTGAGACCACCCACTTCAGTGCAAAACAATGAGAAGTGCTGTGTACATTTTAAATGGAGGGAGATTAAAAGGTGTTGGTGTTCCGAGTGTACACGATCCACTGAGAGTTCTTTAGCATTCATTTTACAGGATGTGAGTATCACTACTGAGGCCAGCATTTAATATCCATCCCCCTGCGCCAAGATCTTTGCTGGGCCATTCAGAGCCAGAGAGTCATTCAAAATGGAAGCTGGCCACTTGGCCTATCAGGTCCATACTGACCACCTGGCATCCATCCAAAGTCAAAGTCAAAGTCGAGCCTATTGTCAGATGCACAAGTCCATGTGTGCACAGGTTCAATGAAAAATTCACATGCACCAGGATCACAGGCACACGGCATCAGATAAGCAGCATTCACAAGAAAAGCACAAATTATATACAATTTTTACAAGAAAGAACACAATTAGAATTTTAAAAAGTCAATTTTGGTGCAAAGTGATCAAAGTGGTGATATTGTTGCTAAACCGCAGTGATTAGGGTTGTGCAGGTTGGCTCAAGGTTGAAGGTTGAAGGGAAGTAGCTGTTCCTGAACCTGGTGGGGTGGGACTTCAGGCTTAATCTGTGTTAATCCCACCCTCCAACACTTGGCCCGTGGCTTTGAACTCAATACTGTTGCAATAAAGGCCAACATAGCGTCTGCCTGCCTCGCGGTTTGCTGTATGTGTCACAGTGATGGCAGAGTGGTTACATTCCTGGACCAATAACCCAGTGGTCAAGAGATGTGGGCTTAAATAAATTAAGTAAATTTATATGCAGTTAATAAGATGGAAATTGGAAAAAAAAGACTCAAAGATGAGTGCAAGACGATAAAAACCCACCTGATGTTCTTCAGGGGAGGGAATCCGCTGTCCTTACCTGGTCTCGGTATGGGTCTGACCTCTTGTATCGGGCACTGGATTGGATACCATTTGTCAATTTTGTGTTCACCTGACTAGCCCACTGATTCCTTCCCACAGTTTAAAACGTTCTTCATTGCCATCAACAATGCTGCAGTCATGGCACCATTGCTAAAATTTTTTAAATGAAGTGATAAAATACTGAAAGGAGCATTGACCTTACACACAGATATCCCAAAATCTCTCTCCAGGTGAGCCAGTGATTCACTTTCTGCACAGATATCCCAAGTGTCTCTCTGGTGAGTTAGTGATTCACTTACACTTCTTCCACTCTATTTTACTGCATTAGGTGTTCACAAAGTGATCTCCGGTACATTGGAGAAACCAAACACACATCAGGTGATTGCTCCATGGAGCCCCTGTGCTCAGTCCACAGGAGTTACCTGTTGCCTGCTACTTTAATTCACCATCACCTCTCCTCCACCACCACCACCCCCCCCCCCCACACACACCCACAGCTCGTTCCTTCTGTCTGTGGCCTCCTGCACTGTTACACTGAGGCTCAGAGCAAGCTGGAGGAACAGAACCTCATCTTCTGTCTGGGTACGATGCAGCCTGCAGGACTCAACCTTTAGGTAACTAAGTCTTTCCTTCTGATTGCATGAGAACTGTCCATCTCTGTCTACCACCCTTCTCTGATCTGTGATTTGCTATTAGCTGCACGTAACACTGACAATCTGATTCTAATTGCCACATTAACCCACTTGGTCTCACCCTATCGGGGCTATTCCCTTTGTCTATTCCTCCCCCACCACCTCTGCTGCTGAAGACTAACCCTGCTTACTCATTTCCCAGTTCTGACGTAGGGCCTCAGAGCAGAAACGTTGCTCTGCTTCTCCTTCCACAGATGCTGCCTGACCTGTTGAGTGCTTCCAGCATTTTCA
Organism: Pristis pectinata; assembly: GCF_009764475.1. Lineage (NCBI taxonomy): Eukaryota > Metazoa > Chordata > Chondrichthyes > Rhinopristiformes > Pristidae > Pristis > Pristis pectinata. The sequence continues at coordinate 743,745 of NC_067430.1, read as the reverse complement.
GATTTTATTTCAGAGCCCCAACATCAACAGTTTTTTTTTGATTGCCAAAGATTTTAACTGTAACCTCTAATTTTAAGTCCAAGTCACTTATATACCATGAAGGTCAGTAGTCTTTGGATTGACCCTGTGGAGCCCATGGCACACAGCCCACAGTCACTGAAATACCTGTTGACCTTTCACGTTTGCTTTCTGGTACTGAGTCAATTTTTAATTGAACTGAAAGCAGGAATTGCTGGAGACACTCAGCAGATCAGGCAGCATCTGTATGTTTGATTTGAACTTTTCCCAGTTCTGAGGCAACTTGAAATGCTGAGGGTGTCCAGCTCCTGATATTGTTTTTAGTTGGAGATCTCCAGAATTGACACTTCTTTTGCTTTTCTGTTTATCCAACTTGACACTTTCCCTTGGATCTTATGGGTTTTTAATTTTTGATTAATTTGTCATGTGGGACTTTTCAAATGCCTTGCTAAAATTCATGTATAATATACTAAGTGCCCTGACATGACATGTCACCTCTTGAAAAATATTCAGCTAAGCTGTTCCATTTTAAACCAAGGAATATAACTAGAAAAGTAGATGAACTCAAAGCTTTAATTAACACAGGGGTTTACAATATTGTTTCTGTCACTGAGACATGTTTGAAGGACAGGCATCACTGGCAGCTCAATATCCCGGGTATAGAATTTTCAGGTGAGATTAGAGTGGGTGTAAAAGGGCAGGAGGTATTGCATTGTTGGTCAGGGAATGCATTACTTCAGCGTTGAGGGAGGATATCCTATAAGACTCCTCAAACAAGGTAATATGGAAAGAGATTAGCAACAAAAACAGTGTTACTTAGCTGGTGGTGCATTACAGACCTCCCAACTGTCAACAGGAGATAGAAGAACATATTTGTAGGCAGATATCAGAGAGATGCACTAAAATAGCGTCCTTGTACTGAGGGAGCAATCGGGCTCATGAAGGATGACCTGCCCCTCACAAAGCCATGCTGACTGTCCCTAACCAGACTATGCTTCTCCAAATGCTCATAAATCCCGTCCCAAAGAATCTTTTCCAATAATTTTCCCACCACTGAAGTAAGACTCACTGGTCTATAATTCCCAGGGTTATCCCTACTCCCTTTCTTGAACAAAGGAATAACATTTGCCACCCTTCAATCATCTGGTTCTACTCCTTGGCCAGTGAGGACTCAAAGATCATCACCAAGGGCTCAGAAGTCTCTCCTCTTGCTTCCCATAGTGTCCTGGGATATATCCCGTCTGGCCCCAGGGACTTACAGTATCTATCCTAATGTTTTTCAAAGGCTCCAGTACATCCTCCTTCTTAATATTGACACGATCCAGCTTATCCGTCTGTTTTACACTGTGCTCACAAATGTCAAGTTCTCTCTCATTGGTGAATACTGAAACAAAGTAGTCATTAAGGACCTCCCATACCTCCTCCAACTCCAGGCACATATTTCCTCCTCTATCCCTGCTTGGTCCAACCTTCACTCTAATCATCCTCCTGTTTTTCACATACGAGTAAAACACCTTGGGATTGCCTTAATCCTACTCGCCAAGGCCTTCTCATGCCCCTTTCTAGCTCTCCAAGTCCATTCCTATGCTCCATCCTGGCTACCTTGTAACTGTCTAGAGCCCTGTCTGATCCTCGCTTCCAGAACCTTAAGTAAGCTTCTTTCTCCCTCTCACTATTCACGAGATATTCCACATCTCTTGTCAACCATGGTTCCTTCACCCTACCATCCTTTTCATGCCTCAATGGGACAAACTTATCCAGAGCCCCATGTAAGTGATCTCTAAACAACCTCCACATTTCCATTGTGCATTTCACTGAGTACATCTGCTTCCAATTTACGTTTCCAAGTTCCTGCCTAATAGCCTCATAATTTCCCCTCCCACAATTAAATACTTCCCCATACCGTCTGCTCATATCCCTCTCCAAAGCAAGGGTAAAGGTCATGGGGTTGTGGTCACTGTCTCCCAAAATGCTCTCTCAACGAGAGATCTGACACCTGGCCAGGTTCATTGCCTTGTACCAGATCCAGAATGGCCTTTCCTCTAGTCGGCCTGTCTACATATTGTGTCAGGAATACTACCTGGACACACCTAACAAGTTCTGCCCCATCCAAGCCTTTTGCACTCAAGGTGCCAGTCAGTCTTAGGGAAATTGAAATCACCCATGACAACAACCCTGTTATTTCTGCACCTTTCCAAAATCTGCCTCCCAATCTGTTCCTCAGTGTCTCTGCTGCTATTGGGGGTGTCTGTAGAATACTCCCAATAGAGTTATTTCTCCCTTCCTGTTTCTGACTTCCACCCACACTGACTCAGTAGACGATCCCTCCAGGACGTCTTGCCATTCTACAGCTGTGACACTGTCCCTGATCAGCAGTGCCACTCCTCCACCACTTTTACCTCCTTCCATGTCCCTTTTGAAACATCTGAACCCTGGACATCCAGCAGCCAATGCTGACTGTCCCTAATTAGGCCATGGTTTTCCAAATACTCGTAAGTCCTATCCATAAGAATCCTCTCCAATTGCTTCCTTGCCACTGACATGAGACTCACTGGTCTATAGTTTCCAGGATTATCCCTATTTCCCTCTTAAATAATTGAACAACATTAGCTACTCGCCAGTCCTCTGGGACCTTGCCTGTAGCTAGATAGAACATGAAGATCTTGGTCAAGGCCCCAACAATCTCATCCCTTGCCTCTCTCAATAACCTGGGGTAAATCCCATCACGCCCTGGGGACTTATCCACCTTAAGAGACCCAACGCTACCTCTTTCTTTTTCTCAGAATGCTCAAGCCTATTAGCACTCTCCACACTGATCTCCCTGTCCTCCATGTCCTTCTCCTTGGTAAATACCAACGCAAAGTACTCATTTAGGATCTCACCCACATCTTCTGCCTCCAAGCACATGTTCCCTCCTTTATCCTTAAATGGTTCAACCCTCTCCCTCTCTATCCTCTTGCTCTTGATGTATGTACGGAATGCCTTGGGATTCTCTTTAATCCTACTTGCCAAGGATGTTTCATGGCCCCTCCTGGCTCTCCTAATTCCATTCTCGAGTATTTTTCTAGCTTCTTGGTAATCCTCAAAGGCTCCATTTGATTTTAGCTTCCTTTCTCTTCTTGACTGAATTCCCCACCTCTCTCGTCATCCAAGGTTCCCTTACACTACCATCCTCGTCATTCCTTCTTCCTGGAACATACCTGTCCTGTACTCTATGCTGTTGGTCCTTAAACCAATGTGCAGATGTGGATGCCCAAAAACAGCTGCTCCCAATTAACTGTCCCTAGTTCCTGCCCAATGCCCCCATAATTTTTCCGGCTCCAATTTAAGGTCCATACTTTTTCTCAACTATTGCTCTCGTAAAACCTTAGGGGTTGTGATCACTGCCCCCTAACTGTTCTCCCATTGAAAGATCAGTAACCTGGCCAGGCTCATTCCCAATACCAGGTCCAGTAAGGCCCTTCCTCTCATTGGACTATCTACATACAGATTAAGAAACCCTCCAGGTTACACCTTATGAATTCTACCCTGTCTAAACCTTTTGCACTAGGAAGGTCCCAGTTTCAGGGGAGCTAAAGTCACCTCAGACAACAACACTGTTGTTTTTGCAACTTTCCCTAATCTGCTTGAACATCTGTTCCTCAACATCCCAGTGGCTATTGGGGGATCTGTAGTATGATCCCATCAGAGTGATTGCATCTTTCTGATTTTTGAGTTCTGCTCATATAGACTCAGTGGATGAGACCTCCATCATGTCCCCTTTGAGTGCAGTTGTGATATTGTCCCTGATTAGTAGTGCAGTGTGAGGTAATGGAGTTTGGAAGCATTAATAAAGCAAGGGTATTCACCATGTGGGGTCTTAGGGAGTATTGAGGAACAGAGTACAGGTCCATGGATCCTTGAAAGTGGCAACACAGGTAGACAATGCAGTTAGGAAGGCAGACGGGACACTGGCCTTCATCAATCGGAGAACTGAATGCAGAAGTAGGAAGGTTAAGCTCCAACTCTATAAAACCTTGGTCAGAGTACTGGAGTACTGCTTACAGTTCTGGTCACCAAGGTAAAGGAAGACTGTAATCACACTGGAGAGGGTGCAGAGGGAATTTACCAGGACGCTACCTAGGATGAAGTGTTTCAGTTATGAGGAGGGACTGGAGAGGCTGGGTCTGTTCTCCCTGGAGCGGAGGAGGTTGGGAGGGGACATGACTGAGGTGTATAAACTTATGAGGGGTATAGAGAGGGTAGACGTCAGGAAACTTTTCCCAATGTCAGAGGTTGATAAAACTAGAGGACATAAATTTAGGGTAAAGGGTAGGAGGGAGATTTAGAGGGGATCTGAGGGAATGTTTTTCACCCAGAGAGTGGTGAGTACCTGGAATGCAGTGCCGGAGAGTGCCGTGGAAGCTGACAGCATTGAAGAGGTGTCCCGAGTGAGCATTTGAATCACTCAGGTAGAGAGAGCTAGCAACCAAGTCTTGGGCAATGGGGTTAACATGGAAGAGTGGTCACTGGTCAGCATGGACGATTTGGGCCAAATGGCCTGTTATTATGCTGTACGATTCTGTGACTCTATGATTCAGACACAATCCTCACTGAGGAAATCCACATTGATTCACTTCATTCACTCTGCCTCTCTGCACACTGCTTTACACTATTCCTCAAACAATTTTCACATTTTGCAGTTGAAATAATTTTCCCACTCTCAATGCACAGACTCATTGTAGTTGCGACCAGTCCATTTCTGCTAAGTTATATCTTAGTTGAGTAAAACTGATTTTGGTGCAGTTGGGAACTTTTACTCCGGGTCTGGTTTTGCCTTTTCATGGTTGGTTAAATCTAACTGAGTTGTGATTCCTGCCCGTGATGTGTTCGCACGCTGTTGCCCTGACCCGTTGTTTGGTTCATCCTCTGAAGTCATGTGGTGCCACCTGATTTGATTCACGTTTTCCTGAATACACTTCAGACATGTTGCTTCTCCTGTGGTCTCTTTGTTGGTCCTGTCCCCGTTAATGTGAAGAGAACTGAATCACTTCCTTGTTAGTTTTGCACCTCAGAAACTTCACTCCTTTTGTTCTTGAATCAGACCCTTGGGGGATGTATAATACACACCCAGCTGTATGACTGCCCCTTCCTTTGTTCCTGAGTTCAATCCATGCAGCCCCATTTGTTAATCTTTCTGTTACACCATCCTTCCTCACAGTTGCAGTTGTTCCCAGTGTGCCTCCGAATGTAGACTCACAAGAGACTGCAGATGCTGGAATTTGGAGCAATACACAAACTGCTGAAGGAACTCAGCAGGTCAGGCAGCATCTGTGGAGGCAGAGGGATGGCCGACGTCTTGAGTTCAGACCCTGCTTCAGGACTGAGAGTGTAGAGGGGAGGTAGCCAGTATCGCCCCTCATGTCTTTGTATTGACCATTTCCCCTCTACACTCTCAGTCCTGAAGCAGGGTCTCGACCCAAAATATTGACCATCTGTACAGTGACAAAGGTCATGGCTGTCATGTGACAGTGACAACTCTGACCCCTCTGGTCGGATGACACCACTGTCAATCAAGGTTTGGCTCCAGCCCACCCATTGAGTATACACCTGAACAATTGGCTCATTTAAGCACCTTTGTCCTTGCTGGCACCGAGCCATTGGACCTTTTGAATTACCTGGGCTGGACCACCCCCAGCCCTCCAGCACTATAAAAGTGCCACATATTCCTAGCTCTCCCTTTTTTGACTACCCCAGGACTCATGGAACAATGATGAAGAGACCATTGGTAAGAGTGTGCACTTTCACAAGGGTTAGGAGCATCCTAGTAGGTTCCAAGGAGTGTTAGAGCCAGTGCTTGTACAGAGTCAGGGGGTCAGGCACTGTATTGTTTATTCCTTGATCATTTGTAACCAGTTTGGTGTGTGTGTGTGTGTGCAGCTCACCCCGGTTGCAATTTCCCCCACGTTCGTGATCTCCTGCGTGTGTGTGAGTGTGAGTGTGATGTGCATCCGTTCCCATTCATTCTGTCCCTGCATTTGTCTTTGTAAATAAATTTTCCCTTTTTAAAATACATACTGTGTCCAGAGTCTTCCACCTTTAAGACCCCCAAAGAACTTTTTCTCACTACACCATCCATCTCCCTCCACGGATGCTGCCCGACCCACTGAGCTTGTTTTTTACTGCCTCCTCTGTTGCCTGTGTATATAGTGCCAAAAATGCAGCAAGTGTCATGCTGAGCTGACACTCTGGCCCATCTTTAAGCCAGGTTTCAGTAATGGCTACCTTCATGCTCCCATGTGTCTTCCTGTGCCCTCAGTCTATCACCTTTCCCTAGATTTTGGACACAAGTAAGCACTGCTAAACTCCTTTCTCCAGCCTTTCTTTCCTGTGCATCTTAAACTCATGTCTCTGCTTTCCAGACCTGTTTACCAATCCTCCCTTCCATTCCAACGTTCCTGTCTCCTTGTCAAAAGTCTGTCCGGGTTCCAACGCTCCAACCAAACGGGTTTAAATCCCTCCAATGGGATGAAGAAGCACTCAGAGCTTTGAATCCTTGGGATTCTGTCTTAATTATATTCAAGGCTGACGGCATGAATTTTGAGTTGGAGAGGATTCAAGGGTCATGAGGTGAGACAGGATAGTGGATCTGAGGCTGAGGATCAGACCAGCCAATGATGGAGCAGGTTCTGGGGCCATGTGACCAAACCTGGCCCCTATTTCTAACATCCTTATGGGACATTTCAGAGACTTAGTCCTAGGGAAAAGCCTTTATTCTGTGCCCCAACTGGATGGCACTCCTTGAATGGTATGAAGACACAATTTTGAGGCTGTTTGCTGAATTTGTAGAATTGTTTCTTGAACTGAAAGTGTACAGGCTCAGAAATGGCAGCAGACTCGCTGGTTGCTTTAATTCTGCTGGTAACTCGTTCTGTTTCCTCACTTGGCTGTCAATCTGCAGGCAAATAATCAGAGGGAACACTCTCTGTCTCATGTCTCTCATGCAAATGAACAGGAAAGCAGATGGCTCTGGTCTGTGGAGCACTGACATAAACAAATCGGTTGCCACAGATGAGTCCTTTGACCCAGCGAGACAATGAGAGAGGAACTGAGGAATACGTGGAGGCCAGCTGCCAGCTGGGTGTACAGACTGTATCCCACTCCACAACCTGATTGGCATAACAAGCTCACACTTCCAGTCACGGCTGGATGTGTGCAGGGCTGCTTGTATTTAAAGATGGATGTGCTGACTGTTGCTGACACTTCTCAGAGCTCCTCCAGTGAAGGCGAGCTCTGTTTGAAGTTCAGAGAGAATCACTGTGAGTGGCAGAATTATTAACCCACAGCAGTGTTGTGCTGAATGCCACAATACTTACATGTCACTGGAACAAGATGCAGGCAATTCTAAAACAATACCAATGAGATTGTGAACAGCTTATTACACAGAAACGTGGAGAGTCATTGAAAGGGTTGGACGTGGGAGTTAACAGAGAATGAATTCAAGGGTGTCAAATAAGTGCATATATTTGCAATTAAAAATGGGAGAAGTGAATCTGCCGCAGCCTTTCGCACGGTGACCCGACTGTTCTTGATGTGAGCTGAGGATTGAACTCACCAACCTGCAGCACTACAGCAGCCCCAAGACTGCAGTGGAGAGAGCCCGTTCTTCCTCCAACAAAGGCTGCAATACCTTATACAGCAGAAGGTAGCAGTTTGGCTGATTTCTCTTGTTACCAAGAGATGCCCCCGAGGCTGACCTGTGTTCTGTGTGCAGACACCTCAGTTACTCTGGGAACAGGAGGAGGCCAAACCATGAATGACGGTGATGATCTGCACTGTGAACTCACCATCCCCCACTCGCTAATAAGGGACGGTGCTGTGGGTCTTCCACACGACCTCAGGGAACAACATGTACACCATTAAAGTTAGAACCAGGTCTTTCATCACAATTTTCAGCTTCTGAATTACCCTCCATTTAAAGTATTGATGGACTTTTACATCTGATTTTTGTTACTGGATTTGTTACAGTGACCCTTCAAATAAAAGCACATCAATATTACCAAAGTATCGGTACTGGTAAAAGTGGAAAAGATGCAGCTGGTTCATTCTTGTTTAGGAATCGCTGATGCAACAATCTTTTTCATGCAGCCTTCTTTTTCAACATGGAACATAAGTACAGCACAGGAACAGGCCCTTCAGCCCACCATGTTGTGACGGACTAATTAAACCAGTAATTAAATGTCTAGTTAAACTAATCCCTTCTGTCCATCTCCCTCCATTCTTTGCCCATTCATGTGCCTGTCTAAGAGTGTCTCAAATGGCCGTATCAAATATGCCTCCACCACCACCCCCGGCAGCACATTCCAAGCACCCACCACTCTCTCTGTAAAAAAAACCTTGCCCTGCACATTTCCTTTGAATTTACCCCCTCTCACCTTAAATGCATGTCCTCTGGGGGAAAAAGAAACTGGCTGTCTGACTTATCTCTGCCTCTTTTAATCTTATAAACTTCTGTCAGGTCTCCCCTCAGCCTCCACTGCTCCAGAGAAAACAACCCAAATTTGTCCAATTTCTCCTTATAGCACATGCTCTCTAATCCAGGCAGCATTCTGGTGACCCACTTCTGCACCCTTTTCAAAGCCTCCATATTCTTCCTATAACAGGGTGACCAGAATTAAATGCAGTACTCCAGATGCAGCCTAACCAGACTTTTATAAAGCTACAACATAACTTCCCGGCTCTTGAAATCACTGCCTCAACTAATAGATGCAACCATGCCGTACGCTTTCTTTACCACCCTATCAAACTGATAGGGAGCTTTCAGGGAGCTGTGGACTTGGACCCCAAGGTCCCTCTGTACATCAACACTGTTAAGGGTCCTGCCATTAACAGTGTACTATCCCTTTACATTTGATCTCCCAAAGTGCTAACCTCACATTTGGCTGGGTTGAAATCCATCTGCCATTTTCTCCGTCCATATCTGCAACTGATTTATATCCTACTGTATCCTTCGGCAGTCTTCCACATGATCCACAACACCACCAATCTTTGTATTGTCTGCAAACTTACTGATCCACCCATCTATGTTTTCATCCTGGTCATTTAAATATATCACAACTGCAGAGGTCCCAGTACAGATCCCTGTGCAACACCACTAGTCACAGATCTCCAACCGGAATAAGTCCCATCGACTACTACCTTCTGTTTTCTACTGACAAGCCAATTCTGAATCCAGACGATCAAGTCACTGTGGATCCCATGCATCTTAATCTTCTGGATGAGCCTGCTGTTGGATTACAGTCTAGATTCTTGTTTTCTTGAAGTATTAGTTTTCTTTACACTTGTCTATATGCCTGTATCACCACCTGTCTGTAATCGTTCAGTAACTTGTGGTATAGTTGGCTCGGTATTTCTGTATTTTCTCTGTCTGTACACCTGAAGTGTCAGGGCAGTGTAACTCAGACAGCACCTTTACACTGACGGCCTCATCAGAAGACCCCCTCATCTCTGACCAGTTTAGACCGGTTTGCAGTGTGAAGGGAGAGCACGAGGACAAGTTCTTTGTTACTTTGTTTTACTTGCCTTTCCTGCTGATACAGGGTGACACTGCTTGACCTGTACTTTGAACATGTAATAAGATGGCTGTAACCATAAGATTTGATCATCGTTCTTGACTTCTGAAGAACCTTCAGGATAACATCATCTCCAGATCTAACAACTTGACATAGTCAGCGGGATAGTTGAGAGGATTAAGGACGTGGGAGAACCCCAGGTGAGACGGAAAGTTTCAACCTGCATACTTAACAGGAGGTAAGACCTTCCTCCTCACTCTCCCAATCATCTGAATCATCTAGTTTGTGCCTTAATACACTATTTAAAGGAAGTATAAGAGTGAAGTTAGAACCCGCCGATCCTCCACTATTCAACTCTATTCTCTTTTAAGTGATTCGGCATGATCTATTTGGCTGCGTATGGTCTGTTTGAATTTTGATTGTACAGTCTATTGATTCAGGCTCCTCTCAGTAAGCAAACAATTGTTCTATATCTACACATGTATTGGGAGGACAATTAATGCTATGGTCAAATTAGAGAAGAAACCTACTACAGAAAAAGGGGGAACTGAACCTCCAGTAGTTACATGTGAACAGATGACTGAGAGATTGAGTTCTTATCTAAAGAAAATATTCGAACAGGATAAGACTAATGAAGAAATCAGAACAAAATATATCATCAGTGCTGAGTCCAATGAAATCTGGCTGCTAGATGATACTAAAAGGGCATGGGGTAAGATCCAGAGAATGCAAATGTTTGCAATCTTATGACAACTAAGAAAGAGAGAACATGTTCAATTGCAAGGTCAGTGTGGAAACAGTAAAACAAATCTCAGGGACAGATCTGTTGTAATCGAACAAGTGGAGAAGGAGAAGGAGAAGTGTGAACAAGTGAAATGTATGAAGCTCAGAGACAAACTGGAACAGTACAAAGGAGCACAGCAGGGTCCTCAGAGGGGTGGTCCTGTCACTGACCCTCCCCCTTGGGATGCGTCGCCTACATCGGACAACAATCTAAAGCAGTGCCTCTAACTGAAGTTAGAGGAATTGCAGGATGGACATGACACAGACACGACAGCCACCTCTGGTGATTTAAGTGATGTTGACGATGACGGGATTGGGATCCATGCCTCGACTAACTCCAGTGAAGTCCAAGCAAGTGAAGCCGTGCAGCAATGGTGATGGATTCTATGAAAGAAGACAAGTGTTTTCTCACCCATCTGCTGAACCTGAGAAAATTGATAGATGTCCAAAGAAAGTTTCACCTCCTAAAAAAGGAGGTCAGAAAGCCTGGGCTGAACTTCTGTGCATTAAGAATATATACAACCTGTACCCATATGTCGACATCCAAATTCTGGCCACGATGTTTTCTCCTCGTCAAGTCAAACAGTTGACGTGTGGAATTGATACTGACATGGGAGATGATAAACAAAATCTACAAGGTGGATGGAATGCCATTAAGCTGTAGTTGAATGAACAAACCTCAACACTAACAGACTGGGGAAAGGTAGTTGGTTGCAAGCAAAGGAATTCCAGGGACATCCCTGAATATGAGGAATGCTTCAGAACAGTGTGGTTAAAGTACTCAGGAGCGCCAGCATTAAATGAAGATAACACAGAGGGATCTGACTATGGTCCAATAAAGTCAACCTTTATGGACGGCCTGAAACCAGACTTTGCCAGAATGGTCAGGTTAACAAAATCAAATTGGAATGAACCTAATGTTTCATTCAGCCAGTTTGTGAATTCTGCTAAAGAAGTGGAATGAGACATGGAAGTTCGAATAAGAGCATTACAGGTGGGACTACCTGTTGATCAATGAAAAAAGTGAGACCAAGTCCCTAAAGGAGTATGTGACTATTGTGGCAAAATGGGCCATTGGGCTCAAAGTCGTTGGGCCAGAAAACGAGGTGGTCAACAGAGACGGGCTCAACCATCCGCTCTACCCTGACCTGATGTCATGGTTTCAGCAAATGGCTACTGATCTACAAAGGCAAGTTTTGGACACAGTCTCAAAGTGAAAAAATGACTAACTCCTCCTCTGCAGCCCTCGCTCATGCTGATAGAGCGAAAAACGGACACTCTATCTGTTATACTACTCATTGAAAATAAGTGTGCTGAGTTCTTATTAGGTACCAGAGCTGAGCTAACGTGTACAACCAGAAGCATTGCCCAAAAATGCAAAGTACTGCTGACCAATATCTGCAGATGTGCAGATGGTGCCGGAGGACAGAAAATGACTCGAACCAACACCAAACCAGTTGAATTGCAACTTGGTCCTGATCTACGAAAAATACAATTCTGGGTGGGAGACATCTCGCACCCTCTCCTTGGAAAGGATGTCGTGTTGACCCTAAACTCCACCCTTGAGTTCATGAAGGGTAAGGTCACCTGGAACCTCATGCAGCTGGTGAAATCTGAACTAACAAACCATCCATTATGGTGGAAATGGACCCTGTCAAGTTTACTGGAAAGGTGCCCCCATGTACTTACAGTATCCTCCTGACAGAACATCTATGGAAGGTATTTTACCTGTTGTCAATCAGTTGGAGGAACAAGGGATTCTTGTCAAAACTCACAGTCCATTAAACAGTCCGGTTCGGCCTGTTAATAAAGCGATTGGCACCTGGAGACTGACAGTGGATTATAGGGTTGCCAGTCAATGTACTGACACGTTAACCCCTCTAGTGGCCAACCCATCAACCATTTTCAATGCACTGAAACCATCACACAATTGGTTTACAGCTATGAATGGCCAATGGGTTCTGGTCTGTACACCCGGCGCCTGAATGTCAACCGTGGTTGGTTTTCACAGTCAATGGACAGCAATACCAGTGGACAAGCCTGCCATGGGGTTTCACAACAGCCCAACTGTCTACCACAGGGCCCTAAGGCAACATCTGAGGAACCTACCAAACATTGATCCAACTATCAAACAATATGTGGATAATATCTTGATTGCATCTGACACTGCAGACCAGCATGGACATGATGTACTCTCCTATCTATCCTCCAAGGGCCACAAAGCAAGTTTGGAGAAGGCACAGTTGCAACAAGAGGGAGTAATTTACTTGGGACAAAGAATTTCCCAAGGTAAGCAGGAAATCACCCAGGATCATATGAAGGCTATCTATTGCAGGGGTAGGAATAGAGAGGGTTAATAACCATTAAAAGAGGATGCAGTTTGTGCTGATGTGGTAACAGGGAACCACTGATAAAGTTCAACAACAGAGAGATGGGTGAAGCCGTAACTGCACCAGGGTACAGAGGCTTCATGACGATGTTGTACTCGCCACTATTGTTGTGTCCCAAACAGGTTTGCTGTTAACTAAACTAGACTTATGGATAATTAAGTACTTTATTCTGCAGGAAAATCCGAGTTTTACTGTAATTAAATCTGTGCAATGACAAATGTAACAATCAAAAAGTTTTCCGTGTAATCATGTTTGCAGAGAGTTGTATGAGGCTGTCCCGAAACCGTGTGCGGGTAGGTCAGCTTTGCCTGGTCTCCTAGTGCGCACCAGTTTTCGATAAATTGCTCGTTGTTTGGACACCAGTTCTGTGTTGCCTTCCGTGATCACTCCTGTAATTTGGTGCAGTCGGCAGGATAGCCCGCCGGATCGTAGGCGACTATCAGGCTCCTGGTTGGGTGAGCACATTTAGCACCACTCTGTTAGGAGAGGGGTAAGCACCCAGTCGATGCGACTGTAAGTTGTGGTAAAACGACCTTGGAGCGCGAGGGGTTCCGTGTCAGAGCAACGGGGGATTGGGGTGTCCGGGTAACTGGCAGGCAGGGTCCGGGTGGTTACGGGGTTGCAGTTGATTTGGGAAATCGATTGACGAACCAATTTTATTTTGAGGCACAGTCTCGGGGAACTGAAACTACAGACACAACAAGGTTTGGCTGCGGTGGAGAAAACGAAGCAGAGATCTCTGGTACAACCGGTAGCTCACTACAACCGTCAGCCGAAACAAAAATGGTGAAGGGTACGACCCAGATGGAACAATCCCCGAGCAAATTGCTTGGTGGAAGGGAGAAGAGAGGAGTAAATACGAGAAGGCTGTGGTCGCAGTTACAGCTTCAATGCACAACCACCACAGAGTCCCCATCACCAAACCAGTTCAGAACCGGGGCGAATGACAAGTCGCGGAAGTCCAAGCGCGCCCACGGGAAACGATGCCGATTGGAGCGATCTGAATGAATGACCCACTGTTAAACATAACAATGATAGCGTGCTTTGTTGGAAAAAGGTTGAAGGATCAAAGGAGGATCATCATCTGACCCCTGATGATAGACACCACCTTCTGGAGGCCGTGTTGCCCAGGCAGAGCTGGTCTACGTTGCCCGACCATGCCCAAAGTAAGAATTGGCTTAAAAGGGAAAACAATCCCCAGAGGACCGGCTGGGGACTTTACTGAGGCAGTTAAGGATGCGGTAGGTCAGGGTCAGGGAAACTGACCAAGATTGCTTTAATTAAGCAAGGTCCAAAGGAGAAAGCCGAGGATTATGCTGTGAAAGGTATATGAGCAACATCGTGGCCTAAAGGGGCCCCAATGGGATGATGACATCTTCTTACAACTTGTAAAAGATGGTATGGGTCCACATCTGACCCGAATAATAAAGATGGGGTTACCTGTGGGTCACACACTTAACCAGATTCTTCACTGGGCAATGGAAGGAGAGGCAGAGAGGGGAAAACAGGAGAATGTGCAGCCCGGTGAGGCAGGACAGGAGGTGATGTGGGATGTTTCAGGTGCGGGAGGAAGGGGCGTGTGGCCGGGCGGCGTAAGAACAGGGAAAAGGTCAAATTAGGTGCAGCAATTGTGTAAACGGGACACATTCGGGACAACTGTTGGTCCAAAGGCGGAGGGAAGGCGGACAGGGACTGCAGACTCAGCAAGCGAGGATCACCACTGCCTCGAGTGGTGGCGGAATGGGACCTGTCTTTCAAATATCTGCGGAGAAGTTGGAACGACTCCTGGCGAAATGACATATGTCGGCCCTCGGCGGGAAGGGTGGGAACCCCAGAATGTTTGTCAATGCGCGGTTAGGGGGCTGGCAATGCATGGTGCTGGGCCTCAATATTAATGAGGAATCTCAACTGACCCATTATAGGTAAAACTACAACGATCGGGGGTGGGGAGGATCCATGCTTGCTCACTTAAGTGAACCAGTCCTGATACAGAGTGAGTACTACTGCACGTATCTGGGTTTGTGACAATCAGGAAGGTAGGGATGGATCTATTGGAGTGCCTGGCAGCCATATAAAGGCAGGTACAGGAGAAGTCATTTGGGGAATTTGGGCTCACGCTTGGCGATGGAAGGGGGAATGGGATGATTTACCTTCAGGATGAGTCTCGGCCTTAAGGCCGAGTGGGCAGTGGTGGGAATGTGGGGTATTTTCAAAACGTACTGGGCCACTCACAAGCGGAACTGTGGCCTTGTTGGTCTGATGCCCTTCGGGAACAGGGTCCATCACACCCACCTCGTAGACAGTACCCCACCAAACCTGGAGCGGAGGCTGCAGTGGTAAAGTTAGTCGCAGAGCTACAGAAGCAAGGAGTGGTCCGGCTACCATTTCCCACCCCAATTGCTCTATCTGGCCGGGACACAAGTCAGACAGGCACCACCACCTGACATTGGCGATACCTCCTTGAACAAATACACCACTGGAGAATATCTGATAGTGGTGAATCCATCTGTCATTTTGAAAGGCCTGAGACCGGAGCAGGATATTTGTACTGTCCTATATATTGCAAATGGTGCTTGGTGGATCCCAGCCCATCTCGATAGTCAGGATACGCTGGCTTTGACCGTCCAGGGACAGTAGTACACTTGAACAAAGCTGTGCCAGGGGTTCCATAACAGCTCTGCCGTTTTCCATCGATGTATGGCGGAGATGGTTGCCCAAGTCCCCTTGGCAGATACCAGCAGCAACATTTTGCAACATGTGGATGATATTTTAATTGCATCCCCCGGGAGAGAAGGGACCTGCCGGTGGTCTCGATAACTTTACAGGTTATTAAGAATGCGGGACTGAAGGTAAACCCCTCCAAGGTACAGCTTGAACAGCCTGAATTGGTGTATTAGGGACACAAGATTAGACAGGGTGAGATAGTAATGCCCAAGGAACGTAAAGAAGCAATTGCCAAATTCCCCCGCCCCTACACTGCGAAGGGAATCCGCCAGACTTTGGGGGTCCTCTCAAGTACTCTTGCAAGTTTGTGGAAAATTACCCTGAGCTTACAGAACCTCTGCCAGCTCTCGTACGTGTGGGGAGGGAGGCTGTGCAAGGAGAAAGTGAAATGGACCCCAGAGATAGGTCAGGGCTTTTTTGCGTCTAAAGGAAACGTTAGTTGCTACTCTAGTTTTGGGTTTGGCAGACACGAACAGGACCGTTTCATCTTTTCTGTGACAACCAGGGAGAATTTTATCCTGCTGTGGTATGTCAGGAACATGATGACAAGTTGCAGCCTGTAGCATGTTATTTCTGTAAGACGGGGGCCCGCAGCTGCAGGAATGCGTTGGTGTGTGCGAGCGACAAACGGTGTGACTCGGGCCGTCGGAGCATCGGAACCGATGATGGGTCAGACAATCCTGCACTCACCTCATTGCATCGGCTCTCTCCTGGAGACCCGGAAACTGCAGGCAGTGTCTGGCAGCTGACGAGTGAATTTGGAGGCAGTATTGTCACCTGCTGACAAAGGATAGTTCGGGTAACCCAGTCAGTTTGATGGTACAGGATGGACCCCCATATGAGTGCAACGGCCTGAGGGGTCCGTTATAGGTGAAACGGCCTCCAGGGGAATGTGTGGACCCAGTTCGTACATGGGTTTAGGAAGTACCACCACGGGGCTCCACGAACAGGATGGGCTGTTGTAGATAAAGAGGGGAACCAAATGGCAGGAGGAAAACTCCCGGGGCACCGGTCAGAATTAACAGAGGGGCAGAGAGTGAACATTTTCACAGATGCTTTTGGAGAAGTACATGATAACATGGCAGGCTGGGCAAGGAGAGGGGATGTGACCTCCTCAGGAGAACGGACATATACGACAAGAAGCGACGGCGCAGGAGTTAGTGGAAGCTGCTGAACTGCCACAGGAAACGGCAGTTATGAAGATAAGGGCGCAGAGAAAGGAGACACCCCTGAGCAAAGGGGTTTAACCCTTGAGGGTCGGGGATAATTTCACAGCAGGCACTCTCAACCTCACCTTTGGAATTCAGCTCTTTGGTCCACCTTTGACTGAGGTTTTGCTGATCGCTGGAGACAAGTGGGCCGATCAAACCTTGGAACTGGACATCAGTGAGCAGGTTATCAGGAAGTAAGAGCTACTTGGTAGCGCTGTAAGTAACACCAATCAATCAGCTAATGATTGAGAGCAGACTAATGGCATAATTTAGATGGATCGGATTTGACCTACTTTTGTGGACAGGAGATACCTGGGCAATTACCCCCTGACTCCCAAAGGGTTAAGCTGATCAGGCAGCTAAGGTGACTGTGAAAGAGTCTGGCCCAGACCCAGTCGAGTTAACAATGGTCAGGGAGGCAAAGGAGGAAGGTTTAAAGATGATACAAGAGGGGGCGTCGTCAGAGGAAAGGCGGATTTGGGAACAGGCAGGAGCGGTGCAGAGGAAGATGGAATGTCGGGGATGGGATGGGATGTGGGGGATGGGATTGTGGGGGATGGGATGTGGGGGGGATTGGGGATGTGGGGGGGATGGATGTGGGGGATGGGATATGGGGGGGATGGGATGTGGGGGATGGGATGGGACGTGGGGGAGTTGGGATGTGGGGGATGGGATGTGGGGGATGGGATGTGGGAGAAGGTGAATGTGTGGCAGTCCCAGTGTGCATCAGACATACATCGTTAAAAACCCACATAGGGTGGGATAAGATGAGGTCCCAGTGTGAGAGGTGCTGGTGGTGGCTGGGGATGGGGAGAGAAATTGCTAAATTCTGCTCACAACGTATTTCTCGGTGTGATCCAGGAAAAGCAGTTCTAATCCGACTGGGACATTAGTCACGGCCTACAGGCCAGTGGAGCATCTTCAGATGGATGTCACAGGCCGGTACTCCAATCCACTGGTATCGCTTCAGCAGGTGGGTGGGAGCGTTGCCATGTTGGGACTGCTATGCTGAGACAGTGGCCCGTGTCCTGCAGAAGAGGTAATGCCCAGGTGGGGTGTACCGGCCAGCACTGATTCACATCAAAAGACACACTTTACTGGAAAAGTTATGAAGAGGGCTTGTGTGTTGGTGGTCAAGCTGAAGTTCCACATTCCTTCTGACCTCAGTTCTGTCGCAGTGGAGAGAATGAATCCTACTCTGAAAGGAAGCCTAATGAAGGCCTAAATGGAGGCTGGGGAAGGGAGGACCACAGAGCTTTTATGGTAAGGACTGGATTACTCAGTATGACTGGAGTTGGCCACTCATCTGGATGATCTGAAAGGGAAAGTCATTGATAGACAGAGAGCGAGACTGGGAGCACAAGAATGCCCCAGTGAAGGGGAGCGTGCCAGAAGCAGGGGTAAGGTCACGGTTAATGTTGTGCCAGTACAACCGGGACTAGAGCCCGGGTGGATGAGACCGTTTCTGGTAATCGTGACCGGAGAGACGTGTGTCCTGGTGGCGACTAAGGAAGGGCCAAAGTGGAAGCACTTTGGTACCTTGGGCGGGAATGATTTGACCGGGCAAACATATTTCCACAGGAATAGCAGACATGGAGCCCAATGAGCTATGCCAGGAAGGATCTGGATAGCTGGGTGGGTCACCCCTTCGATCTCTCTTCTGACAGCAAGTGAAATACACACTGTGAATTAATGGGATAACGCAGAGCGACGGGCGATGGAGAGGGAGGACGGTCCGCAGTTTTACATGGGGGACGTGGTCCCGTGCAGTGCTGTGAGATGGAAGTTTGACAATCGCCCGGTGCTCAGGGGGACATCGGGGGGGGGGGGGGGGGGGGGGGGGCGAGGGTGGGTGGGCGTGCGAGGGGGATCCCATGCCGAGACACGGGACCAACGAACCCTTCACACTTAGGTGCAGCAATGAAAGTGTCCGGTAACGTGACAGGGTGGCTCTGTTCAGGAATCGATGACTGCGGAGTCCACTGTTATCACAGGAGCACCACAGTGTAGCGAGGGCCAGAGGCACACGGGAGGATACAGGCAAGAAGGTCACCCTGGTACCAGGCTACAGGCAAGCTCAGGTTGTTTTTAACCCAACTGCTCTGTGACTTCCCGGCTGGTGTGGAGACGGCACTCATCGCCTTTTCCAGGATTTACTCTGTAGACAAGGTACCCATAAATGCTTAGGACAGAAAGGCGGCGGAGGAAAAGGGGTTCGATAGAATTATTAGGAGCAGGATATGCAGCGGGTGTGTCCACAGCTAACACTTTAGATACAGCAGAAATAGATTCACAACTCAGTTCCCTTTGGCAGAAGTCGAAGGGGATCAGAGGACAAAGTCATGGTGCTCTGGGACAAGCGAGTAGAGTGGGGAAGCGAGGGGCAGAGGTAGAGTTGGAAACTACCCAGTTATTGCAGCCATTAGAGGTTGTAACAAGCGAGGTTACTGATAGAGTGAACAACGACACCCGACGCCGTGTTAAAGATGCAGTTTGTACATGTGCTGCCTGGCTCTTGTCTGTGGTCGGGACAAACATTCTACAGTTCGAAGGCCACATAGTCCCGGATTAGATCTCAGACAATCCGCTGAAGGAGTGGATGGGGGGAGGCTCCCCTGTGTGTGTGCCACATCCAGGATCTCACTCTGACCAATCATGTCCTGGGAGACGGCGGAGATGAGAGGAGCCCGCCTTACGTTGCAGAGTGCATAATGTCAGAAAATACCATCAGGGAACATGGATACCTCTTAGCAATCGAGTGACACAAGTCCGGGTGGGGGGGGGGGGGGGGGGTGGACAATGCAATGTCACCAGAGGGGGAATCATTGGGCACGTCCGGGGGGTACTGTACGTAGGGGTCTGATTGAATGTGGTTTTGCTACATGTGATAACTGTTCACTGTCCATTTGCCTGTTAATAAGTGAAACCTTCCTGAAGTATACTTTGCTGGACAATATCTACTACGTCACAACATCAGCAAAAGCATATTACAAGGGGCAGTTGTAGTTCATTCTGACTAATGTCTCTATAACTGATGTCTCAACTCAATTGATGATTGCAGGACAAAGCTTATAGAACATAGGACATAGAACAGTACAGCACAGAACAGGCCCTTTGGCCCACAGTGTGTGTGCTGACAGAGCTAATCCCTCCTACCCACAGAATGCCCAGATCCCTCCATTTTCCTCCCATTCATGTGCCCATCCAAGCCCCTCTTAAAAGCCCCCAATGAATTTGCCTCCACCACCCTATCAGGCAACGCATTCCAGGCATCCATCACTCTCGCAATAAAGATCTCTTCTGAAACCACCCCTCTCACTTCTTGCCTGAGCCAGCTGCAGAACAGATACTGGAGCTGGAGCTTATGGTTTATGGTAGTGACACAGACGAAGGTCACCACAGAAGGACCACCCAGCCCACACCTTACTGCTGACTGGGAAAAGATCATCCAGGGGGACAAGAAAGTCACCCAGCACTGGGATGCAGTGTTGAAAAGGATAACGGATCATGAAAACAGGTCCGAAGTTTTGGGACAGTATTTGGAACTGGGGTTTCTCACACAATTGTTTGTAGAGCTGATTGTTTTAATGGCCTTTACAGTGTGTGTGTATGTACTGCCTGGGTGTCAGTGGCAGGGCAAACTGAGGCACTGTTGGGGATAGAATCTCATCGGCCCAATTGGCCACTTTGGGCCTGGGGGTGTGGTGGAGGGGTAGGAATACAGAGGGTTAATAACGAGTAAAATAGGATGTAGTTTGTGCTGATGTGGTAACAGAGAACCACTGATAAAGTTCAACAACAGAGAGATGGATGAAGCTGTGACTTCACCAGGGTACAGAGCCTTGATGCTGATGTTATAGCTTGCCACTATTGTTGTGGCCCAAACTTAGGTCTGCTGTTAACTAAGTTACATTTACGGATAACTGAGTATTTTATTCTGTGACAAAAACTGGGTTTTACTGTAATTAAGTCTGTGTAATGATGTAATTGGAGAAATATAACAATCAAAACTTAGTTAAGTTTCTGTGTAAATCACATTTGCAAAGAGGTGTATGAGGCTGTCCTGAAAACTGTGTTCGGGTAGGTCAGCTTTGCCTGGTCTCCGGGTGCTCATCAGTTTTCAATGAATCACTCATTGTTCAGACAACCAGCTCCGTGTCACCTTCCGTTATTGCTCCTGTGCGATTAAATCAGCAAAAACACCTGCAACTGTCCAGTAGCTCTGAGCATTTGTGTCACCACCAAAGGACATGGGTCAACAACCACTCAGCAATCTGCTGAAGGGCAGCAAGTGGTCAGCCCACCCTGTGACTCTCACTGAAGAACAATTGGAAGCATTTCAAACTCTAAAGGCAACAGTATGCACAGCACCAACATGAGGAACCCCTGACATGGGTAAACCATTCACTTTGAATGTCAATGAGAAACAAGACTACCTGACGGCAGTCTTGACTCAGGAACATGGAGACCAACAGCATCCCATTAGCTATTATTCTGCCAAATTGGATAATGTAGCACTAGGGTGGGGTTTGGTTTGTGAGAAGTGCAAGCAACATATCTGGCAGTCATGGCTGTTTGCAGCATTGTGCTCGATCAAGTCCAATGTCCTCACTCTACACATCTCCCTAACAATGAATAGGCTTTCTCAAGTAATGGCTGCTCGGTGGTCCAAATGGTCCACTGTTCTTGAGGCATCCAACATTGTCATCCAGTGAACCCAGCTGTACTGTTGCCATTGGACACGGAGGACTTTGATGACCATGACCGTGCAACGATAATAACATGCCACGAAGGTGCAAACCACCACAAAGAAATGCCCCGACCAAACCTGGATCTGATTCTGTTTGCAGATGGCTCCTCAATGATTAAAGGAGGAGTCAGAATGGCTGGATGTGTTATTGTCTCTGAAACTGAAGTGCTGGCAACATGGGTCTGGGGCCTCTGTGCAACAGGCAGAACTGAAGGCCCTGATTGAAGCCTGTAAGATGGCAGAAGAATAATCAGCTAACATCGACACAGACTCCCGATTTGCCTTTGGTGTTGTTCATGATTTTGGAAATCTGTGGAGACAAAGGGACTTCTTACAGCTGTCAGAACCTCAATCAAGAATGGGCAGTTGGTACAAGAATTAATGGATGTTATGTCAGAAATGGCTGCATTGAAATGTAAAAACCATTCCAAGGTGGACACAGTTGAAAGCAGCGGAAATGCATTAGCGGATGAAGCAGCAAATAGGGCAGCACAGGAAGGAATAAATGGAGCAACAGGAATAACTAACGTGAATCTGACAACAGCAGTTGTGAGAACAAACTTGAACTCTCCATCACACACAAACGTGCAGGATATTCGAGAAATGCAGGCTCAATGCTCTAAACGAAGAAAAGTGGTCCTGAGTGGAGAAGGGTGGGAAATTAAATAACGATGGAGCATGAAAGTATGGAACTAATCACAGATTGGTAGCCCCAGCCATGTTACTTCCTTACCTGGCACAACAGATACACTCCCTGGGACATATTGGAGTGGAAAAGATGACCAGCAGATTCTCCCACCGGTGGTGGAATCCAAAGTTCAGGTGCCAAGCCCGACAAACGTTGGAGCGATACATGACATGCAGGAAAATGAACCCCCGAGCAGCAGGGAAGTTACCACAGTTAAAGTGCTCCGGCCACACCTGGGCCATTCTTGCACCCTACATTACATTACCAAAGTGCCAAGGATACTCAGACATACTGGTAAAATAGTAGACAAGTTCTCAAGCTGGATGGAGGCTATTCCAGCAAGGGAAGCCACTGCCACGCATATAGCAAATCCTCTGATCAAGGACTACATCCCTCGATGGGGACTGCCGTGTCGTCATCACTCTGACCAAGGGACACCCTTCACAGGAGTTATGCTGACTGCTGAACATTGAATGGTCCTTCCACTGTCCTGCATATCCAGAGTCATCAGGACAGGTGGAGTGAATGACTGGAAGCATCAAACTAAGACTGACTAAGGGATTGCTGCCAGTGCCACGTGATAGTGCTCAGATCTTGTGCTGATCAGCTGGCAGAAGTATTTGCGGACATATTCAACCTCTCCCTGCTTCACTCTCAGGTTCCCTCCTGTTTTAAAAAGACCACAATCATCCCGGTACCAAAAAAAAAGCAAGATAACGTGCCTCAATGACTACCGACCAGTGGCTCTGACATCCACCATCATGAAGTGCTTTGAGAGGTTGGTCATGGCTCACATCAACTCCAGCCTACCAGACAACCTGGATCCATTGCAATTTGCCTATCACCGAAACAGGTCTACAATGGATGCCATCTCCCTGGCCCTACCCTCAACTCTGGAACATCTGGACAGTGGGGCAGCACGGTAGCGTAGTGGTTAGCGTGACGCTATTACAGCACCAGCGATTGGGGTTTGATTCCCGTCACTGGTCTGCAAGGAGTTTGTACGCTCTCCCGTGTCTGCATGGGTTTCCCCCAGGTGCTCCAGTTTCCTCCCACATTGCAAAGATGTACGGGTAGGTTAATTTGGGTTTAAAAATGGGCGGCGCAGACTCGTTGGGCCAGAAGGTCCTGTTACCACGCTGTAAATAAAACTTCTTAAAAAATTGAAAAAAAAATTTAAAGACACATACGTTAGACTATTGTTTATTGACTACAGCTCTGCCTTCAATACAATAATCTCAAGCAAGCTTGTCACCAAACTCCGAGACCTAGGACTCAACACCTCCCTCTGTAACTGGATCCTTGACTTTCTAACAAACAGACCACAATCAGTTAGGATAGGCAGTAATACCTCCGGCACGATTAGTCTCAACACTGGTGCTCACAAGGCTGTGTCCTCAGTCCTCTACTCTACTCCCTATACACCCACGACTGTGTGGCCAGATTCTGCTCTAACTCCATCTACAGATTTGCAGATGATACCACCGTTGTAGGCCGTATCTCAAAACAGCGATGAGTCGGAGTACAGGAAGGAGATAGAGAGCTTAGTGGAATGGTGTCATGACAACAACATTTCCCTCAATGTCAACAAAACAAAGGAGCTGGTCATTGACTTCAGGAAAGGGGGCGGTGTACATGCAACTTGTCCTACATCAATGGTGCTGAGGTCGAGAGGGTTGAGAGCTTCAAATTCCTGGGTGTGAACATCACCAACAGCCTGTCCTGGTCAAATCACGTAGATGCCACGGCCAAGAAAGCTCACCAGTGCCTCTACTTCCTCAGGAGGCTAAAGAATTTAGTTTGGTCCCTTTGACTCTCACCAACTTTTTACCGATGCACCATAGAAAGCATCCTATCTGGATGTATCACAGCTTGGTAAGGCAACTGCTCTGCCCAGGACCGCAAGAAGCTGCAGAAAGTTGTGGACACAGCCCAGCGCATCACGGACACCAGCCTCCCCTCCTTGGACTCTGTCTTTACCTCTCATTGTCTTGGTGTAGCAGCCAGCATAATCAAAGACCCCACCCACCCGGGACATTCTCTCTTCTCTCCTCTTTCCAGCGGGTAGAAGGTATAGGAACCTGAGGGCACGTACCACCAGACGTAAGGACAGCTTCTACACCACTGTGATAAGACTATTGAACGGTTCCCTTATACAATAAGGTGGACTATGACCTCACGATCTACCTTGTTGTGAGCTTTCTCTGTAGCTGTTGACACTTTGTACTGTTACTGTTTTTAACCTGTACTGCATCAATTCACTTTGTACTAACTCAATGTAACTGCACTGTGTAATGAATTGACATGTACGATCAGTTTGTAAGACAAGCTTTTCATTGTACCTCGGTACAAGTGACAATAATAAACCAATACCAATAATACCAATACCAATAGTGAAGGCAGGAATAGGAGGAGATGGCAGATGAATGTGTGGTTGAGGAGTTGGTGCAGGAGGGAAGGTTTTAGATTTTTGGATCATTGGGATCTCTTCTGGGACCTGTACAGAGAGGATGGGTTACACCTGAACCCGAGGGGGACCAATATCCTTGCAGGCAGGTTTGCTAGGGTGGTTCGGGAGGGTTTAACTAGTTTGCGAGGGGGAAGGGAACCAGAGGGGTAGGTCAGAGGAAGAAGGGGATGGGGAAAAGTCAGATCGGACAAGTAGAGAGGCTTTGAGGAAGGAGAAGCAGAGTACAAGGTATAAAAGTAGTAAGGTGGATGGGTTAAAGTGCATTGACTTAAATGCAAGAAGTATCAGGAATAAGGGAGATGAACTGAGAGCTTGGATAAGTACATGGGACTATGATATTGTGGCTCTTGCAGAGACTTGGCTGTCACCAGGGCAGGAATGGATACTGAATATTCCTGGATTTCAGTGTTTTAAAAGGGATAGGGAGGGGGGAAGGAAAGGAGGAGGGGTGGCGTTACTGGTCAGGGACACTGTTACAGCTGCAGAAAGGGTGGATAATGTAGAAGGATCCTCTCTAGAGTCAGTATGAGTGGAAGTTAGGAACAAGAAAGGGAACAATGACTCCACTGGGATTATTCTATAGGCCCCCTGGTAGCAGCAGGGATACTGAGGAGCAGATCGGGAGGCAGATTTTGGAAAGGTGCAAGAATAACAGGGTTGTTATCATGGGAGACTTCAACTTCCCAAATATTGATTGGCACCTGCTTAGTGCTAAAGGTTTAGATGGGGCAGAGTTTGTTAGGTGTGTCCAGGACGGATTCCTGTCACATTATGTTGACAGGCCGAATAGAGGGGATGCCATATTAGATCTAGTATTAGGTAATGAACTGGGTCAGGTGACAGATCTATCGGTGGGTGAGCATTTGGGGGACAGTGACCATCGCTCCCTAACCTTTAGCATTGTCATGGACAAGGAGAGGAGCAGAGAGGACAGGAAGATATTTACTTGGGGAAGGGCAAATTATGAGGCTGTAAGGCAAGAACTTGAGAGTGTAAATTGGAATGACATTTTTGAAGAGAGATGAACTATGTAAATGTGGTCGTTGTTCAGGGATCTCTTGCAGGATATTAGGGATAAATTTGTCCCGGTGAGGCAGAGAAAGAATTGCAGGGTGAAGGAACTGTGGGTGACAAGAGAGGTTTGTTGTGGAAAAGGTTCTTTCGGGTCTCAAAGACAGAGGACTATGGACACAGTCTTGGATGTTAAAAAAGGATTTATTTACAAAGACAAACACGGGAATAGAATGAATGGGAACGGATGCGCACTCACACACACGCACTCGGGTAATCGCGACACGTGAGGGCAGTCGCAATAGGGGTGAAGTGCGCGCGCACACACACACACACACACACACACACACACACACACACACACACACACAGAGTAAGTTTGTTACAAATGGTCAGGGAAAAACGCAATACGGTGCCTGAACCCTCCCTGCCTCTGGACAAGCAACAGCTCTACACTACTGGGAATCTACTTAAAAACGCCCCTAAACCCCTGGACGCGCACACTCTTACCAGTGGTCCCTTGGTGTAGTTTCGACCCCGGCAGCAATCAAAAGAGGAAGAGCTGGAGAGCTGGGTGGAGCTAGCTCAGGTAATTCAAGAAGTCCAATGAGTCATGGCCAGGTATGAGATGTATGCACGGGGGACAATGGTCAGAGTGTGCTGCTAATGGCTGGGTAGAGATAGACCTTGATTGACAGTGGTGTTACTTTCGACCAGTATTTGATGGTGTCACATGACAGCCATGACCTTTCACATTACGGAGGTGGAACAACTAGTTAGGAGGAAGAAGGCAGCATACATTAGGTGTGAGCAGCAAGGATCAGACAGGGCTCATGAGGAATATAGAGTAGCAAGGAAGGAACTTAAGAAAGGGCTGAGGAGAGCAAGAAGGGGACATGTAAAGGCTTTGACGAGTAAGGTTAAGGAGAATCCCAAGGCTTTTTTCACGTACATGAAGAGCAGAAGGATGACGAGAGTAAAGGTAGGACCGATTAGAGACAAAGGTGGGAGGATGTGCCTGGAAGCTATGGAAGTGGGTGAGGTCCCACGGGCCTGACGGAATATTTCCTAGGCTGCTCCGCAAGGCAAGGGAGGAGATTGCTGAATCGTTGGCTAGGATCCTTGAGTCCTCGTTGTTCACGGGAATGGTACCGGAGGATTGGAGGGTGGCAAATGTTGTCCCCTTATTCAAAAAAGGTAGTAGGGATAGTCCAGGGAATTACAGACCAGAGTGCCTTACGTCTGTGGTGGGCAAGCTGTTGGAAAGGATTCTTAGAGATATGATCTATGAGCATTTAGAGAATCATGGACTGATTAGGGACAGCCAGCATGGCTTTGTGAAGGGAAGATCATGTCTCACAAGCCTGATAGGGTTCTTTGAGGAGGTGACCAGGAATATTGATGAGGGTAGTGCAGTGGATGTGGTCTACATGGATTTTAGTAAAGCGGTTGACAAGGTTCCACATGGTAGGCTTCTTCAGAAGGTCAGAGGGCATGGGATCCAGGGAAGCTTGGCCGTGTGATTCAGAATTGGCTTGCCTGTAGAAAGCAGAGGGTTGTGGTGGAGGGAGTGCATTCGGATTGGAGGGCTGTGACTAAGGGTGTCCCACAAGGATCGGTTCTGGGACCTCTACTCTTTGTGATATTTATTAACAACTTAGATGAGGGGGTGGAAGGCTGGGTTAGCAAGTTTGCAGATGACACAAAGATCGGTGGTGTTGTGGATAGTGTGGAGGGCTGTCGAAGCTTGCAGAGAGATATTTATAGGATACAGAGCTGGGCTGACAAGTGGCAGATGGTGTTCAATCCAGAGAAGTGTGAGGTGGTACACTTTGGAAGGACAAACTCCAAGGTGGAGTACAAGGTAAATGGCAGGATTCTGGGCAGTGTAGAGGAGCAGAGGGATCTTGGGGTTCATATCCACAGATCACTGAAAGTTGCCTCGCAGGTGGATAGGGTAGTTAAGAAAGCTTATGGGATGTTAGCTTTCATAAGTCGGGGGATCGAGTTTAAGAGCTGAGAAGTGATGATGCAGCTTTACAAAACTCTGGTTAGACTTGGTTATTGTGTCCCATTCTGGTTCGCCTCATTATAGGAAGGATGTGGAGGTGTTGGAGAGGGTGCAGAGGAGATTCACCAGGATGCTGCCTGGATTAGAGAGTATGGATTATGAGGAGAGACTAAAGGAGCTCGGGCTGTTCTCATTGGAGAGAAGGAGGATGAGGGGAGACATGATAGAGGTGTACAAGATATTGAGAGGAATAGATAGAGTGGACAGCCAGCGCCTCTTTCCCAGGGCACCAATGCTCAATACAAGAGGACATGGCTTTAAGGTAATGGGTGGGAAGTTCAAGGGAGATATCAGAGGGAGGTTTTTCACCCAGAGAGTGGTTGGTGCATAGAATGCGCTGCCTGGGGTGTTGGTGGAGGCTGATACGTTGGTCAAGTTCAAGAGATTGTTAGATAAGCATATGGAGGAATTTAAGATAGAGGGATATGTGGGAGGAAGGGGTTAGATAGTCAGGTGAGGTTTAAAGGTCGGCACGACATGGTGGGCCAAAGGGCCTGTATTGTGCTGTATTGTTCTATGTTCTATGGTTCTGTGAGGAGTGTGTACCATGGCCTATGGCCCTCCCCCTGGTCTTATGCAGCATCAGAGCAACCCCAAACAAAAAGTCCAGACTGAGCCCATTTGAGGTGGTAACAGGACGACCCATGTCACTACCCAGAGCTATTGACCTCAGAGAGGCTGATGTACACATTGTGACAGATGGCTTGTTTTGGTGAAACTTACCCAAGCTGTTCAGTCTGCTGTTCAACAGGTTTCTGCTTGGAGGGATCCAGCAGAAGGAGGACACACCTTGGTTCCTGGTGATTGGGTCCTGATCAAGAAACCACATAAAGAGCCATTAGGCGCTCAGTGGGAAGGACCCTATCAGCTGTTGATTACTAATTCAGCAGTAAAGGGCAAAGGGAAAGGTAAGTCTCTGCAAGCAAGTGAAGGCAGTACCAGGAATTGAAGACGGAGACAGCAAGGCCTGAGGTTAATGTGCTGGGCTGCGGTGAATAAATCACTAACCAGCCAGAAGATGTCAAGCTAACCACTGGAAACGATGAAACATACACTCAACACTGGGACCGCAAGATTTCCTACCTCTGAGTTTTCAGGCGTACTGATTCAAAATGTTAGATTTAGAATCGGGGGCGGAAGGTGGGAGACTCTTGGATAAGGGTCCAGATTGTTGTTTATCTTGCAGTTTTAGTTTTCTTTATACTTACTCATATGTTTGTATAATCACCTGTCTGTAAACGTTCAGTAACGTGTGGTATCGTTGGCTCGGTATTTCTGTATTTTCTCTGTCTGTACACCTGAAGTGTCAGGGCAGTGTAACTCAGACAGCACCTTTACACTGATGGCCTCATCAGAAGACCCCCTCATCTCTGACCAGTTTAGACCGGTTTGCAGTGTGAAGGTAGAGCACGAGGACAAGTTCTTTGTTATTTTGTTTTACTTGTCTTTCCTACTGGTACATGGTGACACTGCTTGACCTGTACTTTGATGAACATGTAATAAAATGGCTGTAATCATAAGATTTGTGCCTTGTTCTTGACTTCTGAAGAACCTTCAGGATAACATAATCTCCAGATCTAACAACTTGACATAGTCGGCGGGACAGTTGAGAGGATTAAGGACGTGGGAGAACCCCAGGTGAGACGGAAAGTTTCAACATGTGTACTTAACAGGAGGTAAGACCTTCCTCCTCACTCTCCCCAATCATCGGAAACACCACCATGAGGGACCTTGTCAAATGCCTTATTAAAATCCACACAGACAACATCCACAGCTCCAGCTTCATCAATCACATTCGTCACCTCCTCAGAAAACTCAATCAAGTTGGTGAGACACAACTTACCCACCACACAAAGCCATGGTGACTGTCCTTAATTAGGCCATGCTTTTCCAAATGCTCATAAATCCTATCCTTAAGAATCCTCTCCAATAGCTTCCCTGCCACTGATGTGAGACTCACTGGTCTATAATTTCCAGGATTATCTCTATTTCCTTTCTTGAACAATGGAATATCATTAGTTACTTGCCAGTCCTCTGGGACCTCACCTGTGGCTAGAGAGGACACGGAGATCTTGGTCAAGGGCCCAGCAATCTCATCTCTTGCCTCTCTCAATAACCTGGGGTATATCCCGTCAGGCCCTGGCCATCTTATTGTTTCTTCAGGAGACCCAACACAAGCTCTTTCTTTATCTCAAAATTCCCGGCATATTAACACAATCCCTACTGAAAAGGTCTTGGCAAGTAGGGTTAGGGAGAATCCCAAGGCATCTTTCACTTACGTGAAGAGCGGAAGGATGACGAGAGTAAAGGTAGGACTGATTAGAGACAAAGGTGGGAAGATGTGCCTGGAAGCTGTGGAAGTGGATGAGGTTCTCAATGAATACTTCTCTTCAGTATTCACCAAGGAGAGGGGTCTTGATGACGCTGAGGACAGTGTTGGTAAGGGTGATGTTCTAGAGTATGTAGATATCAAGAGAGAGGATGAGTTGGAGCTGTTAGAAAATATTAGGATAGATAAGTCCCCGAGGCCTGATGGAATATTCACCATGCTGCTCCGTGAGGCGATGAAGGAGATTGCTGAACCGTTGGCTAGGATCTTTGAGTCCTTGTTGTCCACGGGGATGGTACCAGAGGATTTGAGGGTGGCAAATGTTGTCCCCTTATTCAAAAAAGGTAGGAGGGATAGTCCAGGG
The DNA here is from genome assembly GCF_009764475.1 of Pristis pectinata. Taxonomy (NCBI): domain Eukaryota; kingdom Metazoa; phylum Chordata; class Chondrichthyes; order Rhinopristiformes; family Pristidae; genus Pristis; species Pristis pectinata. Next base: position 713,385 of record NC_067430.1, on the reverse strand, counting down.
AATTACAGACTAGTGAGCCTTACGTCTATGGTGGGCAAGCTGTTGGAAAGGATTCTTAGAGATTTTATGGGCATTTAGAGAATCATGGTCTGATCAGGGACAGCCAGCATGGCTTTGAGAAGGGCAGATCATGTCTCACAAGCCTGATAGGGTTCTTTGAGGAAGTGACCAGGCAGATTGATGAGGGTAGTGCAGTAGATGTGGTCTACATGGATTTTAGTGAGGCGTATTACAAGGTACAGCATGGTAGGCTTCTTCATAAGGTCAGAGGGCATGAGATCCAGGTAAGCTTGGCTGTGTGGATTCAGTGTTGGCTTGCCTGTAGAAAGCAGAGGGTTGTGGTGGAGGGAGTGCATTCAGATTGGAGGGCTGTGACTAGTGGTGTCCCACAAGGATCGGTTCTGGGACCTCTGCTTTTTGTGATTTTTATTAATGACTTGGATGAGGGGGGTAGAAGGGTGGGTTGGCAAGTTTGCAGATGATACAAAGATTAATGGTGTTGTGGATAGTGTGGAGGATTTTCAAGATTACAGATGGACATTGATAGGATGCAGAGCTGGGCTGAGAAGTGGCAGATGGAGTTCAATCCGGAGAAGTGTGAGGTGGTACACTTTGGAAGGACAAACTCCAAGGCGGAGTACAAAGTTAATGGCAGAATTCTGCATAGAGTGGAGGAGAAGAAGGACCTGGAGGTTCATATCCACAGATCACTGAAAGTTGCCTCACAGGTGGATAGGATAGTTAATAAAGCTTATGTGATGTTAGCTTTCATAAGTCGGGGGATCGAGTTTAAGAAGCTGAAAGGTAATGATGCAGCTCTACAAACTCTAGTTAGACCACACTTGGATACTGTGTCCATTTCTGGTTGCCTCATTATAGGAAGGATGTGGAAGCATTGGAAAGGGTGCAGAGGAGATTTACCAGTATGATGCCTGGTTTAGAGAGTATGGGTTATGAGGAGAGACTAAAGAAGCTAGGGCTTTACTCTTTGGAGAGAGGGAGGATGAGGGGAGACATGATAGAGGTGTACAAATATTAAGAGGAATAGATAGAGTGGACAGCCAGTGCCTCTTTCCCAGGGCATCAATGCTCAATACAAGAGGGCATGGCTTAAAGTAATGGGTGGGAAGTTCAAGGGAGATATCAGAGGGAGGTTTTTTACCCAGAGAGTGGTTGGGGCATGGAATGCGCTGCCTGGGGTGGTGGTGGAGGCAGGTACATTGGTTAAATTCAAGGATTGCTTGATAAGCATATGGAGGAATTTAAAATAGGGGGGATATGTGGGAGGAAGGGGTTAGCTAGTCTTGGGCGAGGTTTAAAGGTGGGCACAACATTGAGGGCCTGTATTGTGCTGTACTGTTCTATGATTCTTTGACTCGAAGATCTCACTATCCTCCACATCCCTTTTCCTTGGTAAATGTTGACACAAAATACACATTAGGACCTCACCTACATCCTCCGCTTCCAAGCATATGTTTCCTCCTTTATCCTTGAGTGGTCCCTACCCTCTCCCTAGTTATCCTCTTGGTCTCAATATAAGTGTAGAATGCCTTTAATCCTACTTGCCAAGGGCTTTTTCTAGCCCCTCTTCGCTCTCCTAATTCCCTTCTTGAGTTCTTTTCTGGCTTCTTATAATCATTATGGGCTTTGTTGATTTTAACATCCTAAACCTTGCATACACTTCCTTTTCCTTCTTGACTAAATTCACAACCTCTCTCCTCAGCCAAGGAATGAACATTTAGGAAGCAGTGATCACAGCTCCTTACCCTGCCATCCTTGTCCTTCCTTCTGACTGGAACACACTGGTCCTGTACTCTGTGCTGTTGGTCATGTGGTCATGTAAAATGTGGACTTTCCTAAAACCCTGTTCCAATTAACTCTCCCTAGCTCCTGCCTAATACTCTCGAAATTTTCCCTACCCTAAATTTAATACTTTCCTGCAAGGTTCATACAATCATAACTATCTTAAAACTTAAGGAGTTGTGATCACTGTTTCCTAAATGTTCCCCTACTGAAAGTTCAGTCACTGGCCGGGCTCATTTCCCAACACCAGCTCCAGTATGGCCTCTCCTCTAGTTGGACTATCCACATACTGATTTAAGAAACCTTCTTGATGCATTGAACAAATTCGACCCTCTTGTGCTAAGGATGTTCTATTCTATATTGAGGAAGTTGAAGTCGCCTATGACAACAACCCTACTGTTTTGACACTTTTCCCTCATCTGACTGCATATCTGTTCTTCAATGTCCTGGTGGCTATTGTATAATCCTGGTCTGTAATATAATCCGATCCGAGTGATTACGCCTTTCTTATTTTGAGTTCTGCCCATATAGGTTCAGTGGACGAGCCCTACATTATGTTGCCTCTGAATCCAGCTGTGATATTGTCCCTGATGTATAGTGCACCTCCCCCCCTACCTTTTACCTCCTTCTCCATCTCTTCTAAAATGTCAAAACCTTGGAATATGAAGCATCCAGTCCAGTCCCTCTGTCAACAAGTTTCTTTGATGGCCACAACATCATAGCTCCATGTACTGAACATTGCTCTAATCTCATCACCCTTAATACTCCTAGCATTAATGTACACACACTTCAACCCATCTGTCTCATCACGTCTATTACCTTGCTCCTGCCTGTCCTTCGTTACAGATGTACTGGTCATGACATCTACCTTCCTCTCAATTCCCTCACTTTCTGACCCGGTGCTCTGGTTCCCATCCCCTGCCAAACCAGTTTAAACCATCCTGAGTTTGTTAGGTGTGTCCAGGAAGGATTCCTGACACAGTATGTGGACAGGCTGACTAGAGGAGAGGCCATACTGGACCTGGTACTGGGCAATGAGCCTGATCAGGTTTCCGATCACTTGGTGAGAGAGCATGTCGGAGACAGTGACCATAACTCCTTGACCTTTACCATAGCCTTGGGGAGGGATAGGAGCAGATGATATGGGAAAGTATTTAACTGGGGGAGGGGGAATTATGATGCAATTAGGCAGGAACTTGGGGCCATAAATTGGGAACAGATGTTCCTAGGGAAGTGCACAACGAAATGTGGAGGTTGTTTAGGGAGTACTTGCATGGGGCTCTGGATGGATTTGACCCATTGAGGCAGGGTAAGGATGTAGAGTGAAGGAACCGTGGTTGTCAAGAAGAAGAAAGAAGCTTTAGAAAGCATGATCAGACAGGGCTCCGGAGAGTTACACGGTAGCCAGGAGGAAGCTTTAGAATAGACTTTGGAGAGCTAGAAGGGGGCATGAGAAGGCCTTGGCGAGTAGAATTAAGGCAAACCCCAAGGCATTCTACATGTATGTGAATGACTAGATTGAGTTTAGGACCGATCAAGGATAAAAGAGGAAACATGTGCCTGGAGTTGGAAGAGGTAAGGGAGGTCCTTAATGAATACTTTGCTTCAGTATCCACCAGAGACAGAGACCTTGACGTTTGTGAGGATGACGTACGACAGGCTGATATGCTAGGGCATGTCGATGTGAGGGAAGAGGATGTGCTGGAACTTTTAAAAGCATTAGGATAGATAAATCACCGGGGCTGGACGGGATATATCCAAGTTCATCATGGGAAGTGAGGGAAGAGATTGCTGTGCCTTTGGCAATGATCTTTGCGTCTTCACTGCCCGCAGGAGTAGTGCCAGATGATTGGAGGGTGGCAAATTACTGGAGAAGATTCTTAGAGACAGGATTTATGGGCATTTGGACATATGATTTGGACATTTATGGGCATCTGATTAGGGACAGTCAACATGGCTTTGTGAGGGGGAGGTTGTGCCTCATGAGCCTGATTGAATTCTTTGAGGATGTGACAAAGCATATTGATGAAGGTAGAGCAGTGGATGTGGTGCACATGGATTTTAGTAAGGCATTTGATAAGGTTCCTCATGGAAGGCTCATTCAGAAAGTCAGGAGGCATGGGATCCAGGGAAACCCGGCTGTGTGGATTCAGAATTGGCTCACCCATAGAAGACAGAGGGTGGTGGTAGATGAAGCATATTCTGCCTGGAGGTTGGTGACCAGTGGTGTTCTGCAGGGATCTGTTCTGGGACACCTGCTCTTTGTGATTTTTATAAATGACTTGGATGAGGATGTGGAAGGGTGGGTTAGTAAGTTTGCTGATGACACAAAGGTTGGTGTTGTTGTGGATAGTTTAGAAGGTTGCTGTCGATTACAATAAGACATCGATAGGATGAAGAGCTGGGCTGAGAAGTGGTAGATGGAGTTCAACCTGGAAAAATGTGAAGTGATACACTTTGGAAGGTTGAATTTGAAGACAGAATACAAGGTTAATGGCAGGAGTCTTAGCAGTGTGGAGGAACAGAGGGGTCTTGGGGGTCCACATCCATAGATCCCTCAAGGTTGCCGCGCAGGTCAATAGGATTGTTAAGAAGGTGTATTGTGTGTTGGCTTCATTGGATGGGGTATTGAGTTCAAGAGACACAAGGTGATGTTGCAGCTGTATAGAACTCTGGTTGGACCACACTTAGAGTATTGTGTTCAGTTCTGGTTGCCTCATTATAGGAAGGATGTGGAAGCTTTGGAGAGGGTGCAGAGATTTACCAGGATGCTGCCGGATTGAAGAGCATGTCTTATGTGAATAGGTTGAGTGGACTTTTTTCCCAGGGTGAAAAAGGCTAACACGAGGGGGCATAATTTTAACGTGCTTGGAGGAAGGTATAAGAGGGTGTCAGAGGTAAGTTTTTTACACAGAGAATGGTTGGTGTGTGGAACACACTGCCGGCAGAGGTTGTGGGGGCAGATACATTAGGGGCATTTATGAGACTCTCAGATAGGCACATGACTGATAAAGAAATGGGGGGCGATGTAGGAGGGAAGGGTTAGATAGATCTTAGAACAGGATAAACTACCGGCACAACATTGTGGGCCAAAGGACCTGTACTGTGCTGTAATGTTCTTTGAGTACCATCAATGTACTTCCCGGCCAGGATATTGGTTCCCCTCCAGTTGAGGTGCAACTCGTGCCTCTTGTACAGGTCACCCCTGCCCCAGAAGAGGTTCCAATGATCCAAGAAGCTGAAAACCTGCCCCCTGCACCAGTACCTCAGCCACTCATTCATCTGTTCTATCTTTCTATTCCTGCCCTGACTAGCACGTGGCACTGGGAGTAATCCAGAGATTATCAGCTTCGGGGTCCTGCTTTTCGGCTTCTTTCCTAACTCCCTATACTCACTGCGCAGGACCTCTTCCCCCTTTCTACTGACTTCAGTGGTACCAACATGCACCACGAGCTTTGGCTGCTCACCCTCCCCCTTGCAAATGTTCTGTAGTCTCTCCGAGATGTCCTTGACCCTGGCACTCAGGAGGGAACACACCATCCTGACGTCTTGTTTGCTGCCACAGAATCTCCTGTCTGTCCCCGTAACTATTGAGTCTCCTATCACGATTGTCCTGCCTGACTTTACCCTTCCCTGTTGAGCCTCAGAGTCAGTCTCAGTGCCACCGACCTGGCTGTTGCTGCTGTGCCCTGATAGGTCACACCCCACCCCCACCCCCTGGCAGTATCCAAAACGATTTGCTTGTTTTCATGGGGAATGGCCACAGGGGGACCCTGCACCGTCTGCCTGCTACCTCTACCTTTCCTGGTGGTCACCCAGCTGTCTGCAGCCTGCACCGTAGGTGTGACCACCTCACTGAAACGCTGATCTATGATGCTCTCAGCATCCCGGACAACACTGGCAGTCTCCCAGATTGCCCCCATCCTGCAGGAGGAGCATACCACTGCCCTAACTGGCATCCCAGCTACTCTAATAGGATGAGTAATTCCAAGGGAAACCTTACTTGCTTTTACCTGCTCAGCCTCTTCTCACCAAAGCCTCTTGATTCAAAGCCTTGCACCTACACTCCAGCACTGCATGTCCAGCTCAAACACGGCCACTCCCAAATATGGCAGCTCCGCTAAGCTTGACTCTTTTATTTGCTGACGGGGGCTGTCTCTGCCTCTGAACACTTACTGAACACAGTCCAAAGTCTCCATATCCTTCCTGGAGTGTGGCAACCAGAAGTACACACAACACTCCAAGTGTAACCCAGCAAAAGCTTTATGCGGCTGCAAGATGACTTCCTAACCTTTATACTCAATGCCCTGACGAATGAAGGCAAACGTGCCCTGTGACTGCTTTACCACCTTGTCCACTTGTGCTGCCACTTTCCGGGAGCTACAGAGTTCTGCCCCAAGATCCCTCTGTACATCTGCTCCTGAGGATCCTGCCATTTTTTCTGCACTTTCTTCTTGCATTTGACCTCCCAAAGTGCACACTTGGACAGATTAACCCCACAATTCCCTGCGGACCAGACCCTGACTTCCCTGCCCTGGTTTTCCTGCTCCAACCCTATGATCGCCCAAGGCCATGCAGATCCCCGCTTCTCTTGTTGTGACGTTGCTTGAGCCACAGGACACTGAAGCTGAAGGTGTTCCGTCAACACAAGCCGACACACAAAGGAGAAATGTGGGAGATTGTCCTGAGAGAACCTCTCTGAAGAATTTTCCTGAACGCAAAGTACATGAGCTTTGATACTCTTTAAGAACAGAGGTAATAGCAGGTGACTGAATAAAATTTAAGCAGTTACCATTGCACAGTTTACTTCAATATTTTGTGTGTGAACAAATGGTTCCATAACATTACATATTTACAAGGCAAGCACATCTTTACTGGTAGGACCATCAAACATCTCTTTTATCACAGTACTGAGACGTACTGTGGAACACAATGCTCCAATCATTGTCTGACAGGATAATTGTTGCCATGTTTGATGTGTTAAGTTGCAAGATAACTAGTCTGGAACCTTTCTTGATCTCCGTCAAAATAATGCAACATATCTTAGCCGAAGATGTCTGGTGCCTGGTTTGATGGACACTAGGCCCTATTCCCTAATCTCAAATACACTTGCCCGGTGCATGTGAGAATATATCATAGTCGTGTCAATTTCCAAACCAAATCATTTAAGTTGCCTCCAACTCCAAGTTGGTCATTTATTCATGGTGTTTATTCATGCAGTTCTCCTTGCTTCAGTTTGAAGATAGGTTCTTGTTTGTATTACTAGCAGCTATTCCTGTAACTCCTGATTAAAGTTGCCCAACAATCCCTAACACTTGCAATCTGCCACCCCGACCCAAATGTCACTAAAGGCCTCAGGCTCAGGTCCCCTGCCCCAGCCATCCTGCACTGGAGGCCACAGTACAGCCCTGACTGGCTCATAACACGAACCTTCCCAGCACCTGGCTACGTCTTGGAGCACAGCTTTGAATGACAAAATGTTTATTGACCAGTCAGGTTAACGAACGTTTTGATAAGGAGAGCTATGACACACTCACACCAGCTCCCACATCTCTGGACGACCCTGTAATCTTGGTCTCAGGCTGACATCCGGGCATCCTTCAACAGGGTGAATCCACGAAAGGTGTCTGGTCCAGACAGCGTACCTGGCTGAGTACTAAAAATCTGTGCAGACTAACTGGCTGGTGCATTTATGGACATATTCAATGTCTCGCTCCTGTGGTCTGAGGTTCCCACCTGCTTCAAAAAGGCATCTATTGTACTAGTGCCTCAATGACTTAGTGCTTAGAGCAACCGTAATGAAATCCTTCAAGAGGCTGGTTTTGGTGTGAATCAGTTCCTGCCTCAGAGATGTCCTCAATCCAGTCCAATTTGCCTATCACCACAACAGGTCAATTTCTCTGGCTCTTCACTCTGTTCTGGACCATCTGGACAACAGGAACTCGTACGTCAGGCTGCTGTTCATCGACTACAGCTCAACATTCAACACAATCATCCCATCCAAGCTCATCACCAAACATCCAAACCTGGGCCTCTGCACCTCCCTCTGCAACTGGATCCTCAACTTCCTCATCAGCAGACTTCAGTCAGTGTGAATTGGTAACGACATCTCCTCCTCGCTGACCATCAACAGAGGTTCACCTCAAGGCTGTGTGTTCAGCCCACTGCTCTGTTCTTTATGCACATGTGGCTGTGTGGCTAAGCACAGCTCCAATGCCACATGAAAATTCGCTGATGACACCAGTATTGTTGGTCACATGTGGTGATGAGTCAGTGTTCAGGAGTGAAATGGTATACCTAGCTGAGCTGTGCAGCAACAACAGCCTCTTGCTCAGAGTCAGTATAACTAAAGAATTGATTATTGACTTCAGGAAGGGAAGGAGGCTGATAATGTGCCAGTCTACATTGGGGGATCAGTGGTGAAGAGGGTCAGCAGCTTTAAATTCTTGGGCATTAACATATCGGATGACTTGTCTGGGCCCAGCACGTAAGATGCAGTCAGAAGGAAGGCACGCAAACATCTTTATTTTCTTAGAAGGTTAAGGTGCTTCAAGAGGTTGGATATGGCTAGAATTAACTCCTGACTGGACCTGCTGCAATTCGCCTCCCTCCACAGCACTCACTCTCCAATCGGCTGTGGAGCACCTAGACAATCACAAAGCATACATCAGGCTGCTGTTTATCGATTACAGCTCAGTGTTCAACACCATCATCCCCTCAGTACTAATCAACGAGCTTCAAAACCTGGGCCTCTATACTTCTGTACCGCAGATCAGTAGTAACGTCTCCTCCTCACTGACAATCAACACAGGCGCACCTCATGGATGCGTGCTTAGCCCACTGCTCTACTCTCTCTACACTCATGACTGTGTGGCTGGTCACAGCTCAAACGCCATCTATAAATTTGCCGATGACACCACTGTCGTTGGCAGAATCTCAGATGGCGATGAGGAGGTGTACAGGAGGAGTTGAGCTGTGTCACAACAAAAACCTCGCACTCAACATCAGCAAGACCAAGGAATTGAATGTGGACCTCAGGAAGGGGAAGTCGGGAGAACACACACCAGTCCTCATTAAGGGGTCAGTGGTGGAAAGGGTGAGCAGCTTCAAGTTCCTGAGCATAAACATCTCACGGGATTTATCCTGGGCCCAACACATTGAGGTAATCATGAAAAAGGCATTCTAATTTGTTGGGAGTTTGAGGAGATTTGGTCTGTCACCAAAGACTCTTACAAATTTCAATAGATGTACGGTGGAGAGCATTCTGACTGGTTACATCACTGCTTGGCACGGAGGCTCCAATGCACAGGATCACAAGAGGCTACAGAGGGTCGTAGACTCAGCCAGCTCCATCACGGGCACAGCCCCCCACCATCGAGGACATCTTAAACAGGCGGTGCCTCAAGAAGGCAGCATCCAAGAAGGCAGGACTCTCACTATCCGGGACATGCCCTCTTCTTGTTACAACCATCGGGGAAGAGGCACAGAAGCCTGAAGTCCCACAAAACCTGCTACTTCCCTTCAACCATTCAGCTCTTGAACCAAGACTTGAACCCAGATCATGACCTCAGTATAGCAATACTGTGACCACTTTTCACTAAATTGGACTTAGGATTTTTTGTTCTAGTTGTGTTTTTTCTTGTAAAAAATTATGTATAATTTATGTTTTTCTTGTGAATGCTGCTTATCTGATGCTCTGTGCCCGTGGTGCTGCTGCAAGTAAGTTTTTCATTGCACTATGCACACATAGACTTGTGTGTGTGACAGTAAATCTGACTTTGATTTTGGATTCCCTTTGATCTTTGGGCCTTGGGTCTAATTGATGTGTGGAGGACAATGAGCCACCATAATCTCACTCCTACCAGATACTTCCATATGCGCTGGAACTTCTGGGCCAGAATATTATGACACTGGACTGACTGTGGGCCTGCTACTGAGTCCCAGTAACCTTGGAAAAGGTCCAGACGTACCTGAAGTTGGAGGAGAAAGTTCAAGCATAATTTAGAAAAATAAAACTGATTTTCCTGAGTCATTCAAGGTTTTGGGAAGGCTTCACAGGCGAGCTGCTGAGAAACTGCTCTTCTGGCAGGAGAGCCCAGACCAGGGGCAGATGCTCAGCAGAAGGGCATTATTTAGGGCTGAGAAGAGGGGAGATTTCTTTGTGTAGAGAATAACAGGAATTCTTTACTGTAGGATAAAGTTCGCTCAGTTACTGGGTACATTCAAAGTCATTACTGGACAGAGAAAGGTCTGGGGGAAAGCTGGCAAGGTGCTGAACTGAAAGGTGGTTTGAGTAGTTCTGCTTCAATTTGTTTCATTCCTGTGTTTCCTGTGCTTCACCACCGTCCAATGCTGGGATAGGATTCCCTTCTCTCCTGCACCTTGTCTTTCAAGATCTTTCGTGAAAGCTTGAAGCAGCCTGGATGGTTCCTTGGCTCTAGCGATCCGACAGACCCAGTTCACCCTCCCAACTTCCTGTAAAGTTGCTGTGAAACTCACATGCGAGCCAAGATTTCCTGCAGCAGAACGCTGGCGTGCTGACACCATCTTTGCTTTCTATCAACACCATTGTACCTCTGGTTTTGAAAACATCGAGCTCCACAACTTCAGCTGCAATGGGGACCGCAGAACCTCAGACTTCTCTTGTGCCCCTTCTCTGATACTTGGCGATGTAAGAAATGTGCCTGTTTTGTCGCTGAAGAGAATTGCTGATTTACCGTGAATATTCATATTCAGTTCTGAGAATATCCATCTGTTTTGCTGTATCAGGCTGCCACTGAGTATTTTTACAGTGAACTGTAATACACTGCACACTGAACAATTATCATGTTCATATTTTCACTAAATATTGAACACATTTCTTTAAAAGGTAGAGTGAAACCTGAGACGATGAGGATCATAGGCACATATAGTTGCATTTTGAGACATCAGTCTGGAGGCTGATTTGCATCTTATGGGCCACCTTCACCATTAATTTATTGATTGAACTTGGCATCACTGAAGCAACTGTGACTCAGAACCAGAAACATCAGGCAGTGAACAAAATCTTCAGTACAAGAACTTTTTATTGAACATTTCCTCAGTAATGCAGTCGTGCACATTTCGTATGTAGGAATAGATTTTGGTAACAAGCATTGAAAATAAAGTAATTGACAAGTGATGACTTCTCTCTGCATTTCCCACCACGTTACTGGAGTGACCACTCCCACAGTAACGAGACACAACACCTGTTCACGAGAACGAGACTTTCAGACAGACATTGATCCTTCAAAGTTCCTATTGAAATATGCAGGTATTTACGTGACAGAATATGATAATATATTCATTGTGCAAGTAGGACATCCTTCTCATCACATCTTATATTGTATGCATGATATAATCTGTCAACAATAAAATTGTGAACTTTATTACTGAAGGACAACACAGAATTGTAAATTGAGAGATTATCAATATATCTGAGGGATATAATTTGCTTCCAGGACAAGTTGTTGACTGAAAATCACTGCAGTAAGGAGCAGACTCATGGCAGCTTCTGCAGTGTTAGTAAAAAGGGCAGAGACACAGACCCAGACTTCTGAGTGGGTGGTGTTGGGGCTGGGGTTGGGGCTGGGGTTGGGGCTGGGGTTGGGGTTGGGTTTGGGGTTGGGTTGTGAGTTAGAGGGCAGTGGGAAAATTATCCCTCTTGTGTTCATTGATCTCATTACTGGAGATTCAGTCTCACTGTACCCTGCCACTTTGATTGGCTCATGGGTTCATGATCTTGGTCTGGTTCCACTCGTCTTTATTGTGATCTGTGCCTTATTCCAGAATCCATATCTTAATAGGGTGGGAAATTGTACTTGTGCAGGGTCATTACTAGTGAGGGTGTTGGTAAGGGTTAGTTGGGCTGTTGGTAAGGGTTAGTTGGGCTGTTGGCTTGTGTAATGTTAGGTTTAGGGGAAGGGGCTGGGGGAAGTGGTGGTGAATTTGGGACCCGGTTGTAAGTGTTTGGGGGGAACGTACGTGAGTGTATGTGGGATTGGGAGGGGTGCCCGTTGGCTGGTCTGTGTGAGGAAGCTGTCTGTGATCTGTATATCGGGATGCATGTCGTGAGTGTGTGTGTGGTCAGAAGGGGTGAGTGTTGCCTGGTCTGTGTTGGGGGACAAAAGTTGTCTTCGACCCTAACTTAAATGTATCGGGAGGAGTGTGGGATGAGGGGGTGGTACATGTGAGCTGGTCTATTGGGGGTGGGTTCTGTCTGGGTCAGGGTGTGGGAGTGTATGTCAGTTGAGGGGGAAGAGGGGGAAGATCTTTTTTTGGGATTGGGTCCCCAGTCAGAGTCAAATTCATCGGGAACGTGTGACCCTAATCTTTTTAAGCCTGATTTACTAGGCCCGATTCTGAATTTTTAAAGTTTTTATTTATTTATTTTTTTAGCCTTGGTTTAGACCGTTTGGGGAGTGGGTTTGTAATAACTCAATCCATTTCTTCTCTGCTCTCTTTTTCTGGGAGCTTGATCAGTTCAGGTTTGTTTCCAGGCCCAGGATCTCTAAAGACTGGATCCCGTGCTGCTGGAAATGCCTGCTGACAGGTCTGCTCTGCTCTTGCCCTGTCATCGTACTCAGGTGCCCTGTCAGTCGCACCCTTAGGCTGTTACCTGTTTCCCCTATGTATAAGATGTGGCACTCTTTACACTGGATGGCATAGACTACATTCTCCTGCCCACAGGTTATCCTCTGCTCCATCCGTGCCCATTTTTCTGTCGCTCTGTTGTGGATGCTTTTTGCTATTTTTAAATGTTTACATGCTCTGCAGTGTCTCCCGCCACAGTTCGGAGCTGTGTACAGTTTGCTACTAACTAAGGGGTCTCTCAGATTCTTGGCCCTTTGAAAAGCTGACACTATCGTGTATGCCCCCAGTGAGCTCACCTCTCCCTTCAGTTGTCAGAAGCGGCTTTAATTAGTGTGTGGATATCCATGGCCGTCCTACTGTACCCTGTTATCAGTGGAAGCTTGGCTGTTGCCCTATTCTGCGCTCTGGGGTCTGTCAGGCCTCTCAAGAAATCGGATTTGATGTGTGTGAGTCTGCGTTTACTGTAACCTCTCTGTCTAAGAGCCGTGTAGAGAATAGTCGTGGCCTGCTTGAAATCCTCCTCCCTGCTGCAAATGGGGTGGAAGCGGCTCAGTTGTGATTTGACGATGCCCTTGAAGGTGTGTTTGGGGTGATGGCTCGCCGTGTGCAGGAGGGTGTGAGTGTCCGTCAGCTTGAAAAAGACTTTAGTCGCTAGTTTCTGCCTACCATTTTCTGCTGCTAGTTTAAAAATGGTGGTGTCTAGGAAATCCACTTTCTCTCTACTCATGACGGCCTTCACTTTTATGGAGGGGTGATGTGTGTTCAGGATTTTGATGAATCCCTCTAACTCTCTCTCAGAATGTGTCCAGACACCCCAGATGTCATCTAGATATCTGTGGAGGCACATGGGTTTTTTGGGACATTTCGGGAAGACTGTCTCCTCCCACTTTGCCAAGTATATGTTGGCGTAAGCTGGGGCAAATTTCTTTCCCATTGCCGTGCCTTTGACCTGTAGGTAGAATTCATCATTGAATTCAAAGTCATTCTTTGTCAGGCTCAGCCGGAGGAGTTTGATTAAAGCCTCGTCTGACCTCTCCGGGTCTGGGTATTTCTGCAGGACCTCTCTGACTGCCTCGATGCCCCTGTCCGTCTCTATATTTGTGTACAGGCTTTCAAAGTCCATGGTGAAAAGTATGGTGTCGGGGGCACTGAGAGGGAATTGACTAGGTTTGTGGTTGGGGTTGGGGCTGGGTCGGGGTTGACTGAATATCTCCAGGTTATACCATGCCTGTGATTTCTTTGATTAATGCCTCATTTGCTGTGGATGGAAGCAATACTGACATGTTTCCCCCCTGGGATTGGCTCATCAGCTGAATCAGCCGAGTTATTTATCTGCAAAGTGGTAAACCGTGGGTGTTGTAACCGTGGGTGTGGTAAGTACTCAATGTAATTCAAAGTTCAGCTTCTCAAACAGGCAACCAGCAGTTTCCCAAGCCATGTGTGGAACTTATCTCACACATCTGCATCTTACAGTGATTTCTTGGATTTGCTGTTTGTCTGTTCTTTGGCAGGGAATCTGTATGGTTCCAAGGCACAAAATCCATTCACTTTTGGACATGAATCAGAGAAGGAAGCTCACATTGTGTTGGTTTTAATAAGCAACTGTTTTATATAGTAAAGACAATCTGGTATAATTTTCAACAGAGTATTTGGTCAAAGATTTCCCTTCAGTCTTTGAATTCTTAATCTGGAAAGAGAAGGAACCCACTGAAGACACTGTCATGATCTTCTTTCCCCATTAAGGCATTGTAATCTGTTGCCTCGAGCCAGACCTTGTCATTGGCCATCAAATGAAGCACAATACCCCCTGAGGAGACCTGATGAAATTCCCCGTGACTGCAGAAGCCAGCTTTCTTCACACCATTCATATTCAGGTTCATGCACAGGTTATTATCTGAAGTGGCATAGAACACAAAGTAATAATGGCCCGTAATGTTGCAGGTGAAGATTCCTGTGTTGCTGTCGTAGTGGCCTTGGTCATTAGAGATGACTTTACTGAACCTGATGGGTGTGTCTCGAGGTGGGTATTCGTATCCACCCCTTTTTGCAGAAAAGGCAGATTTCAATGTGCTCTTGTGGTCTCCTGAACTTCCCTTCTCCCCTTTCTCTCCTCGGATGCCGGGATCGCCTTTGTCACCAGATGGCCCCCTCCGACCTCGTTTCCCGACTGGGCCCATGATTCCTGGATCTCCCTTGTCACCGCTCTCGCCCCGAGTACGGACCGAACCAGGGAGCCCTTCCCAGAAAATAGATCAGCTTCATTTTTGAGAAATACAAGTCCAGTGCAATTATGTGACGTGTGGGATGATTTTGCAATGTGATGAGATGTTACATAAATGTAAACATTTCTTCTGATGGTCAAAGACTCACCCAGATATTGAACGGCACCTGTAAAGTTGTGATAAGATCTCGGTGGGCAGTGAGAATTCTGTTGGAGAGTTTATTATGTGCAGTTCTGGTCGCCCTCTCCCAGGAAGGATGTGGAGGTTTCGGAGAGGGTGCAGAAGAGGTTCACCAGGATGCTGCCAGGATTAGAGAGCATGTGTTATGAGGAGAGGATGGACAAACTTGGGTTGTTTCTCTGGAGCAGTGGAGGCTGAAGGGAGACCTGATAGAAGTTTATAAAATTATGAGAGGCAGAGATAGGGTAGACAGGCAGTCATTTTCCTAGGATGGAAATGTCAAATACCAGAGGTTATTACTTCAGGGTGAGAGGGGGAAAGTTTAAAGGAGATGTGTGGGGCAAATATCTTACACAGAGAGTGGTGGGTGCCTGGAACGGGCTGCCAGGGGAGGTGGTGGTGGCGGATACGATAGCAATGTTTAAGAGACATTTCGACAGGCAGATGAACGGGCAGGGAAGGGAGGGATATGGACCATGTGCAGTTTAATTTGGCATCATGGTCGGCACAGACATGGTGGGCCGAGGGGTCTGTCCTGTGCTGTACTGTTCTGTGTTCTACAAGTGTGCTGCTGTGATATTCTGTAGCATACATGTCCCAAAGTGACCTGTACTACAGGATCAAAGGCCTTTCCAGCACAGACATTCGACAAGTCATGGGTCTGTGCCCGCGGGTGTGGGTTACAGGGGTACTAGAGGTGCCAGTCAGAGAGCCCTGCGACCACAAGAATTGGGTAAAGTCATGAGAAGGGCAGACATGATTAGCCTCCTGGGTTTGGGCATGTATCAGTAGGAGGCATCAGGGCAACAGTTCTCTGGGAAGGTTCAGGCAGCCAACTGATGTAGAAGGGTTAGGTGAGGAGTCAACGACAGGGGCAGGTGTAACGGAGGTTTGATAGACCAAGACGTGGCGGTCATGACCAGGGGCAGGGCGATGGGCTGAGGGACGGCTTTGGCCAGATGTGAGAATTTCACCCAAACATGGCCCCAGCCAGGAATCTCCTCAGTTAGGTCTCCAGTGACCAAATGGAGCTTCCAAGCATGGTGAATGTTTCTCCCATGTGAGGAGTCTTAATATCCGTGGTCTCTGCATTCAGGCACCACAAATATGGTGCTGAGTGTGTCTGTCCACGTGGGGGCTCCTTGTGTATGTTACCAGGTAAAGTACAGGGACCTTTGCTGTATGTAACAGATGAGAATGATTTGACAGTGAATGTTGGAGACATGGTCAGTAAGTTTGTGAATGACACAAATGTTGTGGAAGGTAGTGGACAGGGTGATGTCCACGTGTTGGGGAAATGGGCTGAGAACTGGCAGAGGGAGTTTAACCCTGATCACTGGGAGGTGATTTTTTTGGTTCATTTTCGTAGGTCAAATATGATGGCAGAGTATAGTATTAATGGTAGGACTGTTGGTAGTGTGGAGGATCAGAGGGATCTTGGGGTCCGAGTCTATAGGACGCTCAAAGCGGCTGCACAGGTTGACTCTGTGGTTAAGAAGGCATATGGTGTATTTTCCTTCATCAATCGGGGAATTGAATTTAAGAGCTGAGAGGTAATGTTGTAGCTATATAGGTCCCTGGTCAGACCCCACTTGGAGTACGGTGCTTAGTTCTGGTCACCTCACTGCAGGAAGGATGTAGAAGCCATAGAAAGGGTGCAGAGGAGATTTACAAGGATGCTGCCTGGAATGCGGAGCATGCCTTATGAAAACAGGTTGAGGGAACAACGGAGGATGAGGGGAGACCTGATAGAGGTGTATAAGATGATGAGAGTCATTGATCAGGTCAGAGGCTTTTCCCCAGGGCTGAAATGGTGGCCACAAGAGGACATAGGTTTAAGGTGCTGGGGAGTAGGTACAGAGGAGATGTCAGGGGTAAGTTTTTTACTCAGAGAGTGGTGAGTGCATGGAATGGGCTGCCGGCAACGGTGGTGGAGGCGGATACGATAGAGTCTTTTAAGAGACTGTTGGATAGGTACATGGAGCTGAGAAAAATAGAGGGCTATGGGTAAGCCTAGTAATTTCTAGGGTAGGGACATGTTCGGCACAGCTTTGTGGGCCGAAGGGCCTGAATTGTGCTGTAGGTTTTCCATGTTCTATGTTCTGTGATGTATTTTAGGAGCACTAATAACACACTATGCACGGTAGGGTCCTGGAGAGCACTGTGGAACAGAGGGAGCTTGACGTGCAAGTCCAAAGACCCATGAAGGTGTCAATGCAAGTTGGTCATGTGGTTTATAAGGCAGATGGGATACTGGCCTTCATTAGATGGGGCATTCAGGATAAAATCAGGGAGCTTTTGGTCCAACTTTATAAAACCTTGGTCAGACCTCAGCTGGAGTACAGTGTGCAGATCTGTTCACCACACTGTAGGGAGGATGTGATCGCACTGGAGAGGGTGCAGAGGAGATTCACCAGGATGTTTCCTGGGATGGAGTGTTTCAGTTATGAGGAGAGACTGGAGAGGTTGGGTCTGTTCTCCCTGGAGTGGAGAAGGTTAGGCGGGGACATGATTGTGCTGTATCAAATTATGAGAGGTATAGATAGGGTAGACTGCAGAAAACTTCTCCCCAAAAGTGGGGTGGATACAACGAGAGGACAGAGATTTAGGGTCAGGGATAAGAGATTTTGAGGACGTTTGAGTGGGATGTTTTTCACTCCAAGTGGTGAGTAGCTGGAACACACTGCCTGAGAGAGGGGTGGAAGCAGCGTCACTGACAGCATTGAAGAAGCGTCGGGATGAGCGTTTCGAAAGCAATGAGTCCAGTGCTCACCTGTGGAACTAACAGAGATGGGTGCCCATTGGTTGGCATAGAGCTGGTGGGAGGAAGGGGCTGTTTCCGTTCTGTATGAATCCATGACTCTATGGATCTGTACAGAAGGACTTCACTGAGCCTGCAATGTTCAAAGTTTTCCTTTGTCGTTTATATTTTATTCAAATCAAATTGACCACAGAAAGTGGGGCCACGCCACTCACTGCCTTCCCACTTGTGTTGCCATCATGCTTTGACGCTCAGACTTGTTCAAAGTCTGGGTGGGATGAAGTTCAGGAGCCCTTTATCTAACTGAAGGCACCAGATGGCTGAGAAAGGAAAGGAATCCATTGTGGCAGAACATTAATGATTGTTGAACCACTGAACTGGTTCATTATCCAGGAAACGAAGTTGCTTTGGGCAAGGAGTGCTACCCTTGGAGTAGCACGAACATCTGTAGCACGTCCAACAGGACCTTGTTCCCATTCTCTGAAACGTGGAAGACCAGGTCGTATTCCCACAGAATGGAAGGTACGGGGGCTGTTCCCAACTCTATGTCACTGTTGGATAAGACAACTGCAAGAACCATCCTGAGATCTGGGCAGTGATTTCCTTGCTTGAAGGAAACAGCAAAGTAGACAGTTTCAACATAAACTTCAGTGGTGGTGACTGGAATGAATCTGGCATCAGGAAAGCCAGGAGTAGGAGTGATAAACGGAATAATTCGAGATTATCCACATCAGACATTGAGATCAATGCCGCAGGTGGAGTATGTGGATTTATCGACTGCAGTCCAAGGGGGAGGCTAGGGCAGTGGGAAATCCAGTCAAGACACAGGTGTAAATTGATACCTTCAGTTTTAGAGCTGGGAGTAAACTAGGATTATCCCTTCCAGGTTTGGGAGTAAACCTAAAATGGTGACACTGGTCTCTGCATTTTAATAATCTGCAGTTTTATTACCAGCAATGAAGAGACTGACCCAGGTCAGTGAAATGTCATTGGCTCTACCTTATTTCTGACTGCACCGTCTGCTTTCTCACCAGATCTCCCAGTAACAGCTCTTCAAAAGCACATATTGTTGTCTCTTCAGTTCCACCACTGACTCGGGAGGTTTTCTTGGTTTTAGAACATAGAACGTTACGGCACAGTACAGGCCCTTCAGCCCACAATGTTGTGCTGACGTTTTATCCTGCTCTAATATCTATCTAACCCTTCCCTCCCACATAGCCCCCTATTTTTCTGGACTCTTTTCATGCATGTATTCATGTGTCTACCTAAGAGTCTCTTAAATTTCCCTAATATATCTACCCCCACAACCTCTGCTGGCAGTGTGTTCCACGCACCCACCACTCTATGTGTAAAAAACTTAACCCTGACATCCCCCTTATACCCTCCTCCAATCACCTTAAAATTATGTCCCTTTGTGTTAGCCATTGTTGCGCTGGAAAAAAAGTCTCTGACTGTCCACTCAATCTATGCCTCTTATCATCTTGTACACCTCTATCAAGCCACCTCTTATCCTCCTTCTCTCCAAAGAGAAAAGCCCTAGCTCACTCAACCTATCTTCATAAAACATGCTCTCCAATCCAGGAAACACCCTGGTAAATCTCCTCTGCACTCTCTCTAAAGCTTCCACATCCTGTCTATAATGAGGTGACCAGAACTGAACACAATTTGTGCCCATTATACCTCTGTATCAGAGTGGAAGAGAGAAGGAAGCTCACAATGCTGGTCCTTTGAATGAAACTTCTAATTAGTTCCATTGCTTGCATGTCCTTTGCATCTTGTATCAGTAAAAGTTTCTTCCACCAGTTTCCTGAGTGTCCTGGTGTTTAGCAGACAATTTATCCAGGTTGAAGTTCTGCTGAATATTTGGGACATCAGCTCCCTGACTTCAGCTCCTCAGTACATTTCTGTGCCTTCAGGAAGGTAAACGTGGCCAAAGATTTATCGGGCCCAAACCTTCAGGGTTAGAAACGGCCTTCAGGTTTCTGGATGAGTATCCCACATGGAATGGGAAAAACTTCAAAGAGCTTCCTAGCTATTTTCATGCAAAAATGAGCAAAATTCAATTAAGAGCAAAGGGTGCAGAGTGTGAGATTGGTTTCCATGGAACATCAGGAATGATCTAACAGAGGCCTTTAAGATATCAGAGAACAAAATGATTTTCTGCAGTGAGTCTGTACCCAGAGGTGTCAGGTACGTTGTTTATCGTCACAACCGGACTTCGTGCTGCACCTGGGTTTGAATCCTTATTAAGGAGAATGACAGAACACTGGGAGAGCAAAACATGATCCGGAAACGGGGACAAACAGTAAAAAAACTGCATATTCTGGAAATCTGAAATAAAACCATAACATGCTGGAAACACTTAGCAGGTTGGACAGCATCGGTAGAGAGAGAATCTGAGGGAACGTTTCGGGTAAACAAGGTGCGAGATTGTGAGATGTGAAGATGGGGAAGTGTCAGAGGTGGAGAGTGTGGGGTGTGGGTGTTGGGTGTGGGTGTGGGGTGTGGGTGTTGGGTGTGGGTGTGGGGTATAGGTGTGGTTGTGGGGTGTGGGGTGTGGTTGTGGGGTGTGGGGTGTCAGTGTGGGGTGTGGCGTTTCGGTGTGGAATGTGGGGTGGGGGTTTGGGTGTGGGGTGTCAGTGCGGAGTATATGGTCTGTGGTGTGGGCTGTGGGGTGTGAGGTGTGTGGTCTGGGGTATGAGGTGTGGCTTGTTGGGCACGGGTGTGGGGTGTGGATTGTCGGTATGTGGTGTGGGGTGTGATGTGGGGTGCTGGATGTGGCGTGGGGTGTATGGTGTGGTGTGTGTGTGGGTTTGGTGTGTGAGATGTGGGTCTGTGGTGTGGGATGTGGGCTGAGGGGTGTGTGTGAGGGGTGTGGAGATGGGCTGTGTGTGGGGTGTGGGCATGGAGTTTTGGGTGTGGGTGTGGGGCATGAGGTAAGGGGTCCGGGGTGTCTTGTGCGGGGTGCTGGTGTGGAGTGTGGGTGCAGTGTGTGGGGGTGTGAGGCTTGGGGTGTAGCGTGTGGGCTGTGGTGTGTGGTGCGTGGGGTGTGGGGTATGGGCTGTGTGTGTTGGTGTGGGGTATGGGGGGTCGGTGTGGGGGGTCAGTGTGGAGTTTTGGGTGTGGGGTGTGGGGTATAGGTGGGGGTGTGGGATGTGGGTTTGTGGGGTTTAGAGCGTGTGGTGTGTGTGGTGTAGGGGCTGGGTGTGGGTGTGGGGTGTGGTTTTTGAGGTGTGGGGTGTAGTTATGGCGTGTTACGTATGGTCTATGGGTGTGGGTGTGAGGTGTGGGGCGTGGGGCATGGGTGTGGGGTTTGGGTGTGGGGTGTGGAGATGTGGTGTGTGGTGTGGGGTGTGGGCTATGGGGTGTGGTGTGTGTTGTGGGTGCAGGGTGTGGGTTTGGGTGTGGGCCATGGGTGTGGGGTGTGGTGTCGGGTGCGGCTGTGGGTGTGGGGTGAGTGGTGTAGGTGTGGGGCGTGGGTGTGCGGTGTTGGGTTTTAGGTTGCGGGGTGTGGGTATGAGTGTGTGGTGTGGGTGTGGTGTGGGTGTGGGTGTGGGTGTGGGGTGTGGGTGTGGGTTGGGGTGCTGGGTTTGGGATGTGAGGTGGGGGTATGAGTGTTGGGATTAGGTGTGAGGAGTGGGTGTGGGTGTGGGTGTGGGGTGTTGGTGTGGGGTGTTGTGTGGGGTGTGGGGTGTTGGTGTGGGGTGTGAGTGTGTTTTGTGTGGTGTGGGTGTGGGGAGTGCTTGTGGGATGTTTGTGTGTGGGCGTTGTGTGGACTCTGTGTTTGGAGTTTGGAGTGTGGGTGTGGGTGTAGGGAGTGTGTGTGGGGTTTGGGGTGTGAGTGTGGGGTGTAGGTGGGTGATTTGGGTGTGGGGTGTGGGTGTGGGTTGCGGTTCTGTGGTGTGGGTGTGGGGTGTGGGTGTGGGGAGTGTGTGTGGGGTTTGGGGTGTGAGTGTTAGGTGTGGGTGGGTGTTTTGGGTGTGGGGTGTGGGCACGGAGTGTTGCGTGTGGGTGTGGGCCGTGAAGTAAGGGGTTTTGGGTGCAGGGTGTTTTGTGCGGGGTGCTGGTGTGGAGTGTGGGTGTGGTGTGTGGGGGTGTGGGGTTTGGGGTGTGTGGTGTTGGCTGTGGGGTGTGGTGTGTGGGGTGTGGCTGTTGGTGTAGGGAGTGGGCTGTGAATGTGGGGTGTGTGGTGTGTGGGGTGTGGGTATGGGTGTTGTTTTTGTGGTGTGGAGGTGTGGTGTTTGGGGTGTGGGTTGTGGTGTGTGGGTGTTGGTGTGGGGTTTCGTTAGAGTGTGGGTGTGTTGTGTGGGGGTGTGGTGTTTGGGGTGAAGCATGTGGGCTCTGGTATGTGGTGTGTGGGGTGTGTGGAGTTTGGGGTGAAGCATGTGGGCTCTGGTATGTGGTGTGTGGGGTGTGTGGAGTATGGTGTGGGGTGTGTGGTCTTGTGGGTGTGGGCTGTGTGTGTTGGCGTAGGGTGTGCTGTGGAGTGTCAATGTGGAGTTTCGAGTGTGGGGCATGGGTGTGGGGTGTGGGGTGTAGGTGGGCGTGTGGGGTGTGGGTTTGTGGAGTTTGGAGTGTGTGGTGTGGTGCAGTGTAGGGGGAGGGTGTGGGGTGTGGGAGTGTGGGCTTTAGGGAGAGGGATCTGGGCTGTGGGGTGTGGTTGGGGTGTGGGGTGTAGTTGTGGGGTGTTATGTATAGTCTATAGGTGTGGGTGTGAGGTGTGGGACGTGGGGTATGAGGTGTGGGGTGTCAGGCATGGGTGTGGGGTTTGTGGTGTGTGGTGTGGGGTATGGGCTCTGGGGCAGGGTGTGGGCTGCGGGGTGCGGTGTGGGTTGTGGGTGTGAGTATGTGTTGTTGGTGCAGGGTGTGGGTTTCGGTGTGTGTTTGGGGTGTGGGGTGTGAGTGTGGGATGTGGCTGTGGGTTGTGGGTGTAGGGTGTGGGGTATGGATGTGTGGTATGAGTGTGGGGTGTGTGGTGTGTGTTGTGGGTGTGGGGTGTTCTTTGTGGGTGTGGGGTGTTCTTTGTGGGTGTGTGGTGTGAGTATGGGGCATGGGTGTGAGTGTGGGGCGTGGGTGTGGGGTGTTGGGTTTTGGGGTGTGGGTGTGGGTGTGAGTGTTGAGTGTAGCTGTGGGGAGTGGGTGTGGGTGTGCAGTGTGTGTATGGGTGTGGATGTGTCGTGTGCAGTGTGTGGTGTGGGTGTAGGTGTGGGTTTGTGTTGTGGGTGTGGGGTGTGGGTGTGGCATGTAGGTTTGGGTGTGGGGTGTGGGTGTGGGCTGTTTGTGTGGGTGTGTGGTGTGGGTGTGGGGTGTGGGTGTTTGGTGTGAGTGTTGTTTCTGGGGTGTAGGAGTGGGTGTGGTGTGTGAGTGTGGTTTGTGGGATGGGGGTGTGGGTGTGGGTGTAGGGTGTGGGTGTGGGTGTGGGGTGTGCTTGTGGGATTTTTGTGTGTGGGGTGGTGTGTGTGTGAGGTCTGTGGTTGTGGGATGTTTGTGTGTGTGGAGACTGTGTTTGGAGTGTGGAGTGTAGGTGTGGGGTGTAGGTGTGGGGTGTAGGTGTGGGGTGTGGGTGTGGGGAGTGTGTATGGGGTTTGGGGCATGGCTGTGGGGTGTGTGTGTGGTGTTTGAGGTGTGAGTGTGGGATGTGGGTGTGGGGTGTGAGTGTGGGGTGTGGTTTGTGGGGTGTGGGATGTGGGGTCTGTGTGTGGGTTTCAGTGTAGGTGTGGGGAGTAGGTGTGGGATGTGGGTGTGTGTATGGGTGTGGGGTGTAGTTCGTGTGGTGTGGGTTGCGGGGTTCGGGTGTGGGTTTGGATGTGGGTGTGGGGTGTTGTTAATGGGGTGTGGGTTGTGGGGTTCGGGTGTGGGTGTGAGTGTGGGTTGTGGGGTGTGGGTGGGGGTGTGTGTATGGGTGTGGGGTATGGGGTTTGGGTGTGAGTGTGTGGTGTGTGGTGTGGGGTTTGGGGTTTGTGTATGGGTGTGGGTGTGTGGTGTGGGTTGTGGCTTGTGGGGTTTGGGTGTGGGTGTGGGTATGATGTGTGGGGTGTGGGGTGTGGGTGTGGGGTGTGTGGTGTGTGGTGTAGGATGTGGTTGCGGGTGTGGGGTGTGGGTGTGGGTGTGATGTGTGGGCTGTGAGGATGATCCTCTCGTGGGTGATTCTCAAACTGCTGCCACTGGTGTCAGCTGGAGTTGGACCCAGAGGTGCAGCAGCCTTCCGTCTCCATCTCACCTCTGCACACCCTCCCTCCCTCTTCACCCTGTTCCCCCTCCAGCCCACCCCGTCCCTCTTCACATCCCTCATGCTCTCCACCCCTCCCCTTCCCACTCCCCTTCCCCCTCAGTCCCCACCAACAGGTAGGTACAAGAGGTCAGGGATGATCTGGGAGTTTGTGCTGCGGTTCTGCACAGTGAGGTTAACTTTCAGCTGTGTGAGCAGGGACAGTGCCGTCCAATATTGTGTTTGTGAACCTGTGTGGCCCTGGTGCACTGGCCACCGCTCCCGCTCTGTGTTCGGAGTGGAGTGACTGAGGAATTCTCTGGGGTGTTATCACCCCCACCCCCAGCGGTTTCATTGTGGTCTTACCTGGTTCTCCTTTTGCTCCTTTTCTGCCATCTCTGCCATCTCTGCCTGGCACTCCTGGTGTTCCATGACACCCTGATATCCCAGGGATTCCCGAGGTAGGCTCTAAACCTGATATCAGTGATCCCAGCACTGCCAACAGCAGCAACAGGGAGATGCAGTTGGATTCCATGGTGTAGTTGTCTGTGGAGTGAAAAACAGGGACAATCGGATTAGACCAGCAAACCTCAAGAAGCGGAAGCACTTGTTCATGGTGTAATCATCAAAAACATGGGGACTGAATGAAATGTGTCAAACTTTGCAAGGTTCAATGCTTACTTGTGTCATTAATGAAATGAGGAACCAGTCATGAATCGGCCAGCTGGCCACATTTCTTGCTGTGGTTTGCTCCGCCTGTGCTCCTCCTGACTGTCCAACTGAAGGCTGACAGAACTAAAGCCAGCTGAAGGCAGACATTCTCCAAGGCACCTGAGCACCTGCAGTTCTACAGGGTGGGGACCAGACTTTGGGCAAAAACCCTGAAGCCACAGTTCCAGAGCAGCTTCTACAGTCCTGCAGACATGTGCACTGGGGAGCAGGCAGCAGAGTTACTAGCATTTTGCTGGGATTAGAAAGCTCTATCAGGGAAGGGTGGTGGGGGTGTGGGACTCTCTGGCTGGAAAGGTGGGAGATGCACAGACCCTCGGCGATGTGCCCCTGAAGAGACGGGCTCAGTGTGGGAAGCTGGTGCAGGTGGGGAACTGTGTCACTTGGCACAGACACACCCGGATACCTGATCCCCTTCCCCAACATAAACTTTTCATGGTTTTGTGACGTTCTTCCCATCTGACATCAAGGACAGAAGGAGGAGACATTGTGCTCAGAGCAAGGGACTGGCTTGTGGAGTGGGGGGAGGGGGGAGGGAGGTGTTAGTGTGGGAGGGGGGAATGGAGAGAACCATGAAGCATGAGAGCCCAGCACTGTGGGCAGTGATCACGGGGGAGGTGGTGAGTGGAGAGACCACACACTGAGAGATCACATGGAGTGAACACACACCAGTCCTCACTGAGGGGTCAGCGGTGGAAAGGGTGAGCAGCTTCAAGTTCCTGGGCATCAGCATCTTGAAGGATCTGTCCTGGGCCCAATACATTGATGTAATCACGGACAAGGCACGCCAGTGCCTTTAATTCATTTGGAGTTTGATTTGGTTTGTCACCACAGACTCTTGCAAATTTCTACAGATGTACAGTGGAGAGCATTCTGACTGGTTGCTCCACAGCCTGGTGTAGAGCCCCAATGCACAGAATCACAAGAGGCTGCAGAGGGTTGCAGACTCAGCCAACTCCATCATGGGCGCAACCCTCCCTGCCATTGAGGACATCTTCAAGAGATGGTGCCTCAAGAAAGCGGCATCTGTCACTGAAGACCCTCCCCACCTGGGACATGCCCTCTTCTCATTACTGCCATCAGGGAGGAGGTACAGGACCCTGAAGACCCACACTCAACATTTTAGGAACAGCTTCTTCCCTCCGTCATCAGATTTCTGAACCGTCCATGAACACAACCCTGTTATCTGTTTGTTTTGCACTGTTTTATTCTGTAATTCATAGTAAGTTATGTCTTTGTGTTGTACTGCTGACGCAGAACAACAAATCTCATGTTATTGTAAGTCAGTGATAATAGATAATAAACCTGATTCTGAACACGGGTGGGGAGATCATAGATGGAGCGATCATGGATGGAAAAGTGGCAGGTGGAGAGGTCAGGTGTGGAGAGGTCACAGGTGGAGAGGTCACAAGTGGAGAGGTTAAAGGTGGAGAGATCACGGGTGGAGTGGTCACGAGTAGAGAGGTCACAGGTGCATTTATCACAGGTGGAGAGGTCACAAGGGGGTTAGGGGTTGAGAGGTCACAGGTGGAGAGGTTGCAGGTGGAGTGTTCAGAGGTGATGATGATACAACACGAGACGTCCTCCTGGGGAATGAGGTCGGACAAGTGGTGGAAGTGTCTGTCGGCGAGCACTTTGGGTGACTGACCATAATTCTATTGGTTTTAAAACAGTTATGGAGAAGGATACGACCGGTTCACAGGGTAAGGTCCTGAACTGGGGCAGAGCAAGTTTTGGAGCCATTAGACAGGATCTTGCAGAGGATGACTGGGCGAGATTGTTTGCAGGGAAGGGAGTGTCTGCTGAGTGGGAGCTTTTAGACGTGTGATGTCAGGAGTTCGGGGCCTACATGTTAGGGTGAAGGACAAGGCTGGCAGATTTTGGGAACCATGGTTGATGAGAGATAGTGAGGCTCTGGTTAAGGAGGCATATACTGCGCATAAACAATAGGGAACTAGGGAATTTCTTAATGACCACAGGAAGTGCAGGAGTGCACTTAACAGAGAAGTTGGGAGGGCAAAGAGAGGGCACAAGAGGGATCTGGCGGCCAAGGTGAGGCAAAATCCCAAAAGATTCGATAGGTATATTGAAAGTAAAAGGGTGGCTAGGGAGAGAATAGGTCCCCTTAAAGATCAGCATGGCCGTCTGTGTGTGGAACCAAAGGAAATGGGAGAGATTTTTAATGAACATTTCTCTTCAGTTTTTACTGTGGAGAACACGATGGAAGCTAAGGAAATGGGGGAAATGAGTGGTGATGTCTTGGACCAGATACAAATTAGCAGGGAGGAGGTGTAGGAGGCTTTAAAGTGCATTAAGGTGGATAAATCTCCAGGGCCTGGCCTGGTGCATTCTCGGACCTTGTGGGAAGCTAGAGAAGAAATTGCGGAGGCCCTTGTAGAGATTTTTGCTTCATCTCTGGCCACAGGTGAGGTTCCAGAGGATGGGAGAGGGGCTGATGTGGTATCTTTGTTTAAAAAGGGTGGCAAAACATGCCAGGAAACTACAGGTCAGTGAGTCTGACATGGGTGTTGGGTAAATTGCTGGAGGAGATTCTGAAGGACAGGATCTACCAACATTTGGAGAGACAGGGTCTGATTCGGGACAGTCAGCACGGCTTTGTGCGTATGAAGTCGTGTCTGACAAATCTCTTGGAGTTCCTTGAAGTAACCAAGAGTGTAGGGCAGTGGATGTTGTCTGTATGGACTCTAGCAAGGCCTTTGACAAGGTCCCTCGTAGCAGGCTAGTCTGTAAGGTTAGATCGCATGGGATCCGGGGGAGAGGGCGGATTGGATTTAAGCAAAGGTGGATGGTCGAGTGTTGTTTCTTGGACTGGAAGCCTATATCTAATGGTGTCCCACAGAGGATGCCACTGGGACCTTTGTTGTTTGTAAATTATATTACAAATTTAATTACTAAATTATATTAAACGACTTGGATGTGAATATACAAGACATGGTAAGTTTGCAGATGACACTAAAATAGGTTGTGTTGGAGATAGTGTAGAAGGTTATGAAAAGTTATAGGGGGATCTTGATCAGCTGGGGATGTGGGCTGAGGATTGGCAAATGGCTTTCAATCCAGATAAATGTGAGGTATTGTATTTTGGGAGATCAAACCAGGGTAGGAATTATACAATGAATGATAGGGCCCTGGGGAGTGTTATGGAACAGAGGGACCAAGGGTTGCAAGTCCATAGTTCGCTGAAAGCGGTGTCACAGGTAGACAGGGTGGTGAAGAAGACATTTGGCACACTGGCCTTCATCAGTCAGGGCACTGAGTACAGGAGTTGGGAAGTTATGTTGCAGTTGTGCATGACATTAGCGAGGTCACACTTGGAGTATTGTACACAGTTTTATTCACCCTGTTATAGGAAAGATGTTACTAAAGATTGCAGAAAGGATTTACCAGGATGTGGCCTGGATTTGGGGGCCTGAGTTACAAGGAGAGGTTGTGGAGACTCGGAGTTTATTTCCTGGAATGTAGGAGATTGAGGGGTGAGCTGATAGAGGTATATCATGAGGGGCGTAGACAGGGTGAAAGCACATAATCTTTTTCCCAGGGAGGGGGTGCTAAAAACAAGAGGGTGTAGGTTTAAGATCAGAGCCGAGAAATTTAAAAGATACATCAGGAGCAGCTTCTTCACGCAAAGTGTTGCGGGTATTTGGAATGGGCTACCAGAAACAGTGGTTAAAAGCCATCTAGATAAGTCCATGGATAGGAGAGGTCTAAAGGGGCAGATGGGGCTAGCTCGCTGGGCAACACAGTTAGCATGGACGAGTTGGGTCGAAGGGCCTGTTTCCATGCTGTGTGACTCCGTGACCCTACAAAGAAAGAACAAATGGAGTGATCGTGGCTGGGAAGATTGGTGAAGGATGGTGATGAGGTAAGAGTGGGGGGGTAGGGACTGGAGCCAATCGGAAGGGTCACCAGGCCAGTACCAGGCCCAGGCCTGTCCTGTGTTTTGTGTGTCTCTGTGTGCGATAGAGTGGTGATTATCCGCTGGTGGTTCACAGTCAGGATCACCGTCTGGCGGTCAGTGTAAATTAACTATAATGCTCAGCTTCTTCAGGCTATCTCTTGGCAACACATCTCGTGCTTTAAACAGCACTCTGCTGAGCCCTGCTCCAGTGACAAACTTGTGCTGTGCTTACACAAGTAAGTCCCATTAAGTCAGAGATCTGTTGTTTGCAGATTGTAGATCTCTGAAACCGGTTCACAGACAATTTATAGTTTTCATTGCCTAAAGTCAACAGTCACGTTTTAATGCTAAATTACGTAGCAGCACTGGCGGAAGATGGTCCAACTGTTTCCACATTTAACATTAACAATAACCTCTGGAACATTTCCCTCACGTATAACATCATGTTTCACACCAACATTTCACAGCAAAGCTTTCATTTAGTGTTGAATGGGTTACTTTTTCTCAAATTTTGTATCATGAATCATTTCAATATAACTAGTTAATTAAATATTAGAATATTTAAGCAGATTTATTCTTTGGAATTTTATGCAAAGATTTGAATTCTTACCTTATTTTCAAATGACCCTTTAGAAAGACAATACAAAGAAGCAGACTTTAATGGAGCCCAGTGGGTTTGAACAATTCAGAACTTTGTCGATGAACATGTAGCTTTTGACAGGGAGGGAGGGAGGGAGGGAGAGAGGGAGGGGTTAGACAGGAAGTTTGATGTATGTGCTCTGGTTCTCAAACTGACTTCTGTGCCTGAACAAGGGTGCCAACTTTCACTTCCCTTTTTCTTACTGGCACTGAAATTGTTTGTGAAACATTTATTGTCTAGTGCAATGTTAGGATGAGAAAAACATGTTGAGTTCAAGCCAATGGTGTCACGCCAACCTCTTCACTTCATGGTGTTCACTGTGTAAAAAACTGAAAGTGAATACATGCAAACAAAACATTGATTGATTTGTGAAATACAGAGGCTGACAGTTTTAATTAACAACATCAGATGTTACTAAAATATTTACAGAGGTTGTTGGGATATTCAGAAGTAACCTTGCCCTGTTTCACAACTTTGAAAAGAAGTTTGGATCACACTGATGTAGTTGCTCCATAAACTTTGTGGCCTCAACTAAGAAACGCACAAAGCATTTATGGTGATTTTCTGCAATCTGAGTTGTAGCACTGAGGGTTGTGCCCACTGTGGAGCAGCTGTGGACACTGTGGACACTGTGAACTTGCAAACTTACTAATCCACCCTTCCACATCCTCATCCAAGTCATTTATAAAAATCACAAAGAGTAGGGGTCCCAGAACAGATCCCTGTGGAACACCACTAGTCACTGACCTCCAGGCAGAATACACTCCATCTACCACCACCCTCTGTCTTCTATGGGTGAGCCAATTCTGAATCCACACTGCCAAGTTTCCCTGGATCCCAGGCCTCCTGACCTTCCGAATGAGCCTTCTATGAGGAACCTTATCAAGTGCCTTACTAAAATCCATGTAAACCACATCAACTGCTCTACCTTCATCAATGTGCTTTTTCATGTGCTAACTTCATTGATGTGCTACCTTCATCAATGTTATATTACTGGGGGATTTCAATTTCCCAAAGGTTCACAGGGATAAAAGGCTCAGAGGGGTCAGAATTTTTGTGATGTGTCCAGAAAAGATTTTTGATACAGTACGTCAGTAGATCAGTGAGGGAAGGAACATAACTGGTCCCTGACCTGGGGAATGTAGCCCATCAGGTGGAGGGAGTGTCAGTGGGGAGCAGTTTGGAGATAATGACTGTAACTCTGAATGTTTCAAAGTATTTATGGAAAAAGGATATGGATAGACCAGGAATTATTGTCTTAAATTGGGGAAAAGCCAATTTCATTAAGATAAGACAGGATATGGCAAAGTAGATTGGTGTCTACTTGCAGGTAAGTCTTCCTGCACAGTTGGAAGCTTTCAAAGGAGAACTGGCAAGAGTTCAGGTTCAGCATGTTCCTGTGAGGTTGACAGCCCAGGGTAACATGGACACGGAACCCTGGACGTCGAGGGATATTGAGTTGGATAAAGAGACAAAAGGAAGCATATGTCAGGTGTGGGGAACTGGAGGCCATTCCCTGGACCTGCTGTACATTTCCTTCTATCTCTTTATGAAAAGGAAGGTGATAAAAAGGAAGTCAGGAAGGAAAAGAGGTATCACAAGATATCACTGTCAGACAGGACTAATGTAAATCCAAAGTTTTTTTTAGTATATTAAAGGCAAAAGAATAACTAGGGAAAGATCAGGGTCCATTAGGAACAACATGAGCAATCTCTACGTGGAGCCAGAGATAGAGGTGAGGTCTTGAATGAATATTTTTCATTGGTATTCACAAAGGGAACAGACTTTGTAGTTGGAGAACTCAGTGATGGGGAAGGTGAAATTCGAGTGCGGCTCTCCATAAATAAAGAGGAGGCACTCGACGCCTTGGTGGGATTGAAGGTGGATAAATATCCAGGGACGGACGGGATTTACCCCAGGCTGCTGTAGGAGGCGAGGGGAAAGATTGCTGGGGCTCTGACTGAGATTTTTAAATCTTCATTGACCGCAAGTGAGGCACCAGAAGGCTGGAGGATGGCAACTGTGGTTCCCCTTTTCAAGAAGGGCTGTAGGGAAAAGCCTGGTCATGACAGACCGGTGAACATGACATCAGTGGCAGAGAAGTTATTGGAAAACATTCTGAGGGACAAGATTAATGATCACTCGGAAAGGCAGGGACTGATCAGGGCAGATCAACAGCAGCCCCTGTCTGACCAGTCCGATTGAATTCTTTGAAGAGGTAACGATATGTATTGATGAGGGTTGTGTAGTGGATGCGGTTGACATGGACTTCAGTAAGGCCTTTGACAAGGTTCCAGATTGAGACTGGTCCAAAACGTTAGGGTTCATGGGATCCAGGGCAAGTTGGTAAATTGAATACAAAATTACCTTGGCAATAGGAGACAGAGAGTGATGGAAGAGGGTTGTTTTTGTGACAAGTTGTGTTCCATAGGGATTAGCACTGGGACCCTTGTTGTTGGTGATAAGTGTGAATGATTAGGATGTGGATGTGGGAGGTGTGGTCATTCACAGATGACGTGAATACCGATGGTGTTGTTCATGGTGTGGAGCAGAGAAACAGGCCCTTTGACTCAAGATTCCCAACTAAGCTCATCCCGTTTGCTCGCATTTGTGCCATATCCCTCTAAACCTTATCCATCCATGTACCTGCCCAAGTGTCTTTGAAATGTTGTTAATGTACCTGCCTCAACTACTTCCACTGGCAGCTCTTTCACCACTCTCCAGGTGAAAAGTTGTCCCTCAGGTTCCTATTAAATCTCTCTATTAACGTCCTCTCATTTTTGATTCCCCAAACCTGGAAAAAAGACTGTGCGCATTCACCCTATCTATGCCCCTCATGATTTTATACATCTCCATAAGGTCAACCCTCATTGTCCTACGCTCCAATGTAAACTGTCCCAACCTGCTCAACCTCTCTCCATAACTCAGTCCCTTGAGTCCCGGCAACATCCTCATAAATCTCCTCTGCACTCCTTCCAGCTTAATGCCATCTTTCCTATAGCAGGGTGACCAAAACTGAACAGCCTCACCAACCTCTCGTACAATTGCAACAAAACATCCCAATTTCTATACAGTGCCTGACCGATGAAAGCCAGCATGCCAAACGCCTTCCTCTCCACCCTGTCACCTGCAATGCCAGTCACAGGGAACCACGTACTTGTACTCCAAGGTCCCTCTGTTCTACAACACTCCTCAGCCCCTATCATTCACTGTGAAAGTCCTACCCTCACTTGTCTTCCCAAAATGCAACACCTCGCACTTATCCAAATTAAACTCCATTTGCCATTCCTTGGCCCACCTAACCAGCTGATGAAGATCCCTGTGTAAATCTTGATACCCTTGTCACTGTCAAGGACACCACTTATTTTAATGACATTTGCGAACGTACTAACCCTGCCTTGTACATTCTCATCCAAACCATTGATGTAGATGACAAATAGCAATGGGCCCAGCACCGACCCCTGGGGAACACAACTAGTCACAGGCTTCCAGTCCGAGAAGCAACCTTCCACCATCACCCTCGCCTTCCTACCATCAAGCCAATTGTGTATCCAATTATCTAGCTCTCCCTGGATACCATGTGATCTAACTCTCCATGGCAGCCTACCATGCAGAACCTTATCAAAAGCCTTACTGAAGTCCATATTGACCATGTCTACCGCCCTGCCTTCATCAGCCTTCTTGGTTACTTCTTCAAAGAGCTCAATCAAAATTCATGAGACATGATCTCGCATGCACTTTTGTAAATTCCTGTCTAACGGTGTCAAAATTTGCCCCACCCAAATTTAGAACTTCTTGTTCTGTGGACCAGGTCTGTCCCTTTCCATAACTATATAAAAAGTAATTGAACTATGGTCACTGGTCCCATGCGCTCCCCCACTGACACCTCAGTCACTTGTCCTGCCGTGTTTCCCAAGACTCAGTCAAGCTTTACCCTCTCCCTGGCAGGGCCTTCTATATATTTCCTGAGGAACTTTCCGAAACACACTTAACAAATTCCACCCCATCTAAACCCTTTGCACAATGGCAGTACCAGTCTATATTTGGAAAGTTAAAGCCCCCTACCATGTCAACCTTATTATTCTTGCACCTTTCTGGAATCTCCCTGTAGATTTGTTCCTCTAATTCCCGTTCACTGTTAGGGGGTCTATAGTGCAATCCCAGCAAGTGATCAACCCCTTCTGATTTCCCAACTCCACCTATAAAGCCTCACTGGATGATACCACAGTAATTTCATCTCAGACTACTGCCGTGATGTTCTCCTTAATCAGAAATTCAACTCCCCTCTCTCTTTGTTCCACCTCTATCCCAGTTGGACCCTTTCAGTTATGAGGAGAGACTGGAGAGGCTGGGTCTGTTCTCCCTGGGGCAGGAGGTTAAGAGGGGACATGACTGAGGTGGATAACATGACGAGATATGTAGATCAGGTTGACTGCAGGGACCATTTCCCCATATCGGAGGTAGATAAACTAGGTTTGGGGTCAGGATTTAGAGCAGATTTGAACAGCAGTGAGTAGCTGGAAAACACGATGGTCCATTTCCATCTGAGTGCACCATTTCCGTCTGTTGTTTCAGGTCAGGTACTTCTCACACTTGAGTCAGTATTTAGGCATGTTGTGGATCTATTTAGCAACAGTGCTGTTGGTCAGATAAACAGATCCACATCATACAAAGACGAGAAGATAGGAGCAGGACTGGGTCCCTCAGTCCTGCCCTGTCATTTAACGTGCTCATGGTTGATCTACGCCGGCCTCTTCTGTACCATTTCCCCACAACCCTCAAATCCTCAACTTTTCAAATATTTATCTGTTTTCAACTGAAATATATCCAGTGATCTGGTCTCCACTGCCCTCGGGGCAGAGAACTCCAGAGATTTACCACTCACTGAGAGAAGGTGTTTTGATGAGAATAGCTTGAGTTTGCCTGCTTTTTGAAGAGGTGGTGAGAGAGTTTGTCCCAACAGTGGGAAACATTCCATAAGGATGAATCCAGAGGTTTTGGATCCAAGGTGGATCGATGGATTTCAGAAGCACAGACAGACACACCGCAGGTGGAAGCAGAGAGACGTGAAATACAACAAATATCTGCAAGCACCCTCACCCCTCCCCCACCTCTCCCCCACCCCTCCCCATCTCTCCCCCACCCTCCCCCACCTCTCCCCCACCCCTCCCCCACCACTCCTCCACCACTCCTCCACCCCTCCCCCACCTCTCCCCCCACCCCTCCCCATCTCTCCCCCACCCTCCCCCACCACTCCTCCACCCCTCCCCCACCACTCCTCCACCACTCCTCCACCCCTCCCCCACCTCTCCCCCCACCCCTCCCCACCTCTCCCCCACCCCTCCCCATCTCTCCCCCACCCTCCCCCACCTCTCCCCCACCCCTCCCCACCTCTCCCCCACCCCTCCCCATCTCTCCCCCACCCTCCCCCACCACTCCTCCACCCCTCCCCCACCTCTCCCCCCACCCCTCCCCACCTCTCCCCCAACCCCCACCTCTCCCGCACCCCTCCCCCATCCCCACATCCCTACCCTCCCCAACACCCAAACCTTCCCCCTACCCACCAACACCACCTCCCTCACCCCACCACTCCCCTCCTGACCCCACCCCTAACCCCCTCCCCACTCCTTCCCCACCCCACCACTCCCCCAGCCCCTAACCCTTCCCCACACCTCCATACCCCACCCATCCCTCCTACCACCACCCTCCCTCTCCCCACTCCTACCCCATCCCACTCCTCCTCTACCTCCACCTCTCTCCCACCTTCCCCCACTCCTTCCCTACCCCACCCACACCCCACCTCATTCCTTCCCCACCCCACCACTCTCCCCTCCCCAGCCCTCCCCCACCCCCACATCTTTGCCCACCACCACTCCCACCCCTCCCTCCACATGCCAACCCTCCCCCACCCCAATCCTACCCTACCTCACCCTTCCCCATCCCCTACCCCTTCCCCACTCCTCCATACCCACCCCTCCCTCCCACCACCGCCCTTCCCCTCCCCACTCCTATCCCATCCCCTACCTCCACTTCTCTCCCACCCTTCCCCCACTCCTTCCCCACCCCCACCCCTCCTCCACCCCCGCCCCTCCCCCCACACCCCAAATCTTGTCATGCAGTTACTTAAATGTGAGAGGACTGACAGAGAAGGTGGATTAACTTTGGGCATTGACAAGTACGTGGGATTGGGATATTGTCGTCATTACAGAAACATGGGTAAGGAGGAGGCAGGAGTGGCAGGTTCACGTTCTGTGGTACAAGTGCTTCAGGTGAGGTAGAGGTGGAGGGAAGAGAGGACGAGGAGTTGCTTTTTTGATTTAGGGGAATATGTCGGCAGTCATTGGAGATGATATTACTGAAGGACCATCTGGTGAGGCGTTATGGGTGGAACTGAGAAATTCGAAGAGGATGATCACCTTGTTGGGATTGTACTACAGGTCCCCAAGTAGTCCTGAGGAATTAGAGGAACAAATGTGCAGGGAGCTTGGGGCAAGTTGTAAGAATAATAGGGTTTCATCGCAGGAGATTTTAACTTTCTTAACATTGACTAGGATTGCCAGAGTGTTAATGGTCTAGATGGGGTGCAATTTATTCAGTGTGTTCAAGGAAGTTTGCTCAGGTAGTATATAGAGTGTCCTACCAGGGAGGGGGCAAAGCTTGATCTACTCCTGGGAAATAAGGAAGGACAAGTGACTGAGGTCACGGCAGGGGAGCACTTTGGGACCAGTGACCATGGTTCCGTTAGTATTAGAACAGTTATGGAAAGGGAGAGAACTGTTCCGCAGGTTCGAGTTCTGAATTGGGTCAAAGCAAATTTTGACAGTATTAGACAGGAGCTTGCAAAGGTTGAGTGGGCTGGTTGTTTGTGGACAAAGGGACATCCGGCAAGTGGGAGGTTTTTAAAAATGAAGTGGCAAAGGTTCAAGGACTACATGTTCCTGTTAAAGCATTGTAGCATAGCGGTTAGCGCAACATTATTACAGCGCCAGCGATCGGGGTTTGATTCCCGTCGCTGTCTGTAAGGAGTTTGTGTGTTCTCCCGTGTCTGTGTGGGTTTCCTCTGGGTGCTCCAGTTTCCTCCCACATTCTAAAGATGTACAGGTAGGTTAATTTGGGGGTTTAAAATGGGCGGCGCGGACTTGTTGGGCCGGAAGGGCCTGTTACCACGCTGTAAATAAAATCTAAAAAAATTTTTTTAAAAATTCAAAAGACAAAGCCACTGGGATTTGGGAACCCTGGATGTCAAGGGATATTGTAACTCTGGTCAAGAAAATGAGAGCAGCTTGGGTCAGATACAGGCAGCTGGGATCAAGTGGATCACAGG
The DNA here is from genome assembly GCF_009764475.1 of Pristis pectinata. NCBI lineage: Eukaryota > Metazoa > Chordata > Chondrichthyes > Rhinopristiformes > Pristidae > Pristis > Pristis pectinata. The sequence goes on along the minus strand of NC_067430.1, from coordinate 676,988 downwards.
AGGTATATGGAGGATGCCGGAGTATACTCAAGAAGGAAACTATGATGGCCAAGATGGATTTGGCAGAGAAAAGTAAGGAGAATCCTGAGAGATTTTTTAGGTATATTAAGGGAAAAAGGGTGACTAGGGAGAGAATAGGTCCCCTCAAAGACCAAGACAGAAATCTATGTGTGGAGCCGCTGGAGATGGGCAGAGTTCTCAGTGATTATTTCTCCTGTTTTTACCATGGAGAAAGATGTGAAGACTTGGGAACCTGGCAAAGTTAATGGAGATGTTTTGGGAGCAATCCATATTACAGTAGAAAAGGTGTTGCATGTGTTAAGATGTATGAAGGTAGACAAATCTCCAGGACTGGATGAGGTATATCCAAGAACACAGTGGGAATCTGGAGGAGAAATTGTAGGAGCCATCGCTGAGATATTTGCAACATCACTATCCTCTGGCAAGATGCCGGAAGGCTGGAGGATAGCAAATGTTGTGCCTTTATTTGAGAAGGGTTGTAAGGGTAGACCTGGTAATTATCGACCTGTTTGCCTAACATCCGTGGTAAGTAAGTTGCTGGAAAGAATTCTGTGGGATAAGATGCACTTACATTTGGAAAGGCAGGGGTTGATTAGGGGTAGCCAGCATGGCTTCGTACGTGGGAGATCTTGTCTTGCGAATTTGATTGAGTTTTTTGATGAAGTGACATGACAGCATAAGAAATAGGAGCAGGAGGAGGCCGTCTGGCCCGTCGAGCCTGCTCTGCCAATGAATAAGATCATGGCTGATCTGGCCGTCGACTCAGATCCACCCACCTGCCTTTTCCCCATAACCCTTAATTCCCCTACTATGCAAAAATCTATCTAACTGTGTCTTAAATATATTTAATGAGGCAGCCTCCACTTCTTCCCTGGGCAGAGAATTCTACAGATTCACTACTGTCTGGGAAAAGCAATTCCTCCTCATCTCCGTCCTAAATCTATTCCCCCGACTCTTGAGGGTATGATCCCCTAGTTCTAGTCTCACTTACCAGTGGAAACAACCTTCCTGCCTCTACCTTGTCTAGTCCTTTCATAATTTTATATGTTTCTATAAGATCCCCTCTCATTCTTCTGAATTCGAGTGAGTATATTGCCAGACGACTCAATCTCTCTTCATAGGCTAACCCCCTCATTTCTGGACTCAACCTGGTGAACCTCCTCTGAACTGCCTCCAAAGCCAGTATATCTTTTCTCAAGTAAGGAGAACAGAACTGCACGCAGTACTCCAGGTGCGGCCTCACCAGTACCCTGTACAGTTGCAGCATAACCTCCCTGCTCTTATATTCAATCCCTCTAGCAATAAAGGCCAACATTACATTTGCCTTCTTGATAACCTGTTGCACCTGCAAACCAACCTTTTGCGATTCATGCACAAGCGCTCCCAAGTCCCTCTGCACAACAGCATGCTGCAATCTTTCACCATTTAAATAATAATCTGATCTTCTATTTTTTCCTTCCAAATTGGATGACCTTGCTTTTACAGTGATGAGGAAGGTTGACAAGGGGAAGGTAGTAGACGTAGGATATATGGATTTCAGTAAGGTTCTGCCTGTAGGCTGCTCTGGGAGGTTAGATCGCATGGCATCCAAAGAGAGCTAGCAAACTGGGTACAGAATTGGCCGGATGGTAGGAAACAGAGGGCGATGGTGGAAGTATGATTCTCAGACTGGAGGTCTGTGACCAGTTGTGTTCCCTAGGGGTCAGTGCAGGGCCCATTGTTATTTGTCATCTATATTAACGATTTGAATGAGAATATACGAGGAATAGTTAATGTTTGCTGATGACACTAAAATAATTAGTGTCATAGACAGTGAAGAGGGGTATCAAGAATTCCAGCAGGATCCTGATCGACTGGGGAGGTGGGCTGAGGAATGGCAAATGGAATTCATTCTCAGGAGTCGGGATGTGGTGTGAGAGGAGGAGACTTTAAATGAGGCAAGTCTCATTAATTGGCTAATTAGCCAAATAACAGCAGCCAAGAGAATGAAGGATGGCAGTCAGGGCAGTGGAACACTCCTCCTGAAAGATGTGACAAGTCAGGGAACCTCGCAGTCTCCCTGACGACTACATCTGTGGGAAGTGCACCCAGCTGCAGCTCCTGACAGACCAGGTCAAGGAACTAGAGCTGCAGTTGGATGGACTCAGGATCATCTGGGATGCTGAGAGCATCATCGATGAAACTTTTACTGAGCTGGTCACACCTCAGGCGCAGGCTACAGATGGATGGGTGACCACCAGGAAAAGTAAGGGCAGTAGGCAGTCAGTGCAGGGTTTTGGGGGATTCTTGGGGGATGGTCCGGTGAAGCTGTATGGGTAGAACTTAGAAACAAGAAGGGGAGGGTCACTCTAGTGGGGCTGTATTATAGACCCCCCAATTGTCAGAGGGAACTTGAGGAGCAGGTGTGTAGAGAAATTGTCCATAGTTGTAAGAATAACAGGGTTGTATTAGTGGGAGATTTTAATTTTCCCGGTATTGACTGGACCACCCAGAGGGTTTTTTAACAATATTTTTATTAAATCCACGAAAAAAATACAAAGTACATGCATCAAAAAAGAGAGTAAATATACTACTGAATACATTGTGTTAAATCATACTTAAGATCACAATACTCTGAATTAATAATCACAGGTAATAGCTAATAAAGGAAAAATTGGAATATTTTGTTATATAAAAAAAATCTACTCCCACTACCAAAAACCGAAGCTGTTTAATAAAAAAAACAAGGAAAAACCCTTGAAATGTAACAATGTCAGCCAACGTCTGTATTTTAGTCCCCAAATCAAAGGTTTTGAAAATAATTCAAAAAAGGTCCCCACAGGGTTTGAAAGTCTAAGTTAGATTCAAAAACTGAACAATGAATCTTCTCTAGATTCAGGTAAGACATAATGTCCCGTAACCATTGAGCATGATTGGGCAGAGTAACTTCCTTCCATTTAAGCAACACGGCCCTCCTGGCTACAAGAGCCAGAATATGTAAATCAGAAGCCTTCAAAGTTATATCTTTTTCTCCAGTGATCCCAAATAGTGCAGTCAAAGGATTAAGTTTAAAATTTATTTTGAAAAGTACAGAAAAAGTTTGAAAGACCTCTGTCCAATATTTTTAAAGACTCTGACACGTCTAGAACATGTAAATTAAAGAAGCCCCTCCATTATTGCATTTGTCACAGTAAGGAGATATATCAGAATAAAAACGGGATAGTTTATCTTTAGACAAGTGAGGTCTATGGGCCACTTTAAATTGGAGGAGAGAATGACAGGTGCATAATGACGAAGTATTAACCAATTTAAAAATTTTATTCCAAGTTTCCTCAGAAACTGACATCTGCAAATCTTGTTCCCAAGCGTTTTAAATTTTATCTAATGGCACCTTACTCATTCCTAGTAACATGTCATAAGTATTAGATATTGAGCCATTGTGAAAAGGTTTCAAATTAAAGATTACATCTAATAAATTTTTATAGGAAAAGAATGTAATTGAGATCAAAGAAAATCTGTAATTTGTAAATATCGGAAAAAATGAGTTTTTGGTAAATTATACTTGGTAGACAATTGTTCAAATGGAGAAAGGTTTCCTCCAACAAACAGATCCTGAAAACAAGTAATACCTAATTTGTCCCACTCTTTAAAAACTACATCAGTCATAGAAGGTTTAAAAAAATAATTAGAGAAAATGGGACTGGACAAAGAAAAACTCAATAAACCAAAATCTTTTCTAAATTGTAACCAAATCCTCAAAGCATGTTTAACTACTAAATGATCTGTTAGTTTATTTAATGATAAAGAAAGTGAAGAGCCAAGCAGAGAAACAATAGAAATTTTTTTAACAGAGTTAGCTTCTGAAGAAACCCATACTGGACAAGCCTCTTGATTAATGTAATGTAACCAAAACGTAAGATTTCGTATATTGACTGCCCAGTAATAAAACCTAAAGTTGGGTAAGACTAAACCTCTGTTCTTTTTAACCTTCTGAAGGTGAACTTTATTTAGTCTGGGATGTTTCTTGTTCCATATGTAAGAAGATATAATTGAATCAAGAGAGTCAAAGAAAGACTTAGGAATAAAAACAGGTAAAGCCTGAAATAGATATATTTTAAAATATATTTTAAAATTGTAAGAAATCATTTTACCTATCTGGGGGTGTCAATTACTAAAAATTATAAACATTTATTTAAAGAAAATTTTTTCACCTGACTGCATTATGTGAAAAGAGTTTTATCAAGTTGGTCTCCCCTTTCGAAATCATTGATTGGCCGAATTAATGCTATTGAAATGAATATTTCACCGAGTGTGTTAAGGGCCTGGATGGGGTGAGATTTGTGAAACGTGTCCAGGAAAGGTTCCCTTTATATTCCCTATATAAAGGCCCCTACTCGGGAGGGTGCAACACTGGACCTTCTGTCAGGGAACGAGGCAGGGCAGGTAACTGGAGTGGCAGTCAGGGAGCACTTTGCTCCAGTGACCATAATTCTATTAGTTTTAAGACAGTATTGGAAAAGGATCGGAAAGGTCCACAGGTCAGGGTCCCAAACTGGAGCAGGGCTAATTTTGGGGGAGTGAGGTAGGATCTAGCAGAGGTCGATTGGGAGAGCCTGTGTGAAGGGAAAGGAACGAATGGCAAGTAGGAGGCTGTTAAGAGTGTGATACCAGGAGTCCAGGGGCAGCATGTTCCTGTTCGGGTGATGGGTAAACCTGGAAAGTTTAGGGAACCTTGGCCAACAAGAGATATTGAGGCTCTGGTCAAGAAAATGAAGGAAGCATACATTGGGGTTAGGAGGTCTGGGACGGGGGAATCCCTTGATGACTATAAAAAGAAGCATATGGTGTATTGTCCTTCATCAACTGGGGAATTGAACTTAGGAGCCGAGAGGTATTGTTGCAGCTATATAGGTCCCTGGTCAGACCCCACTTGGAGTACTGTGCTCAGTTCTGGTCACCTCCCTGCAGGAAGGATGTGGAAGCCATAGAGAGGGTGCAGAGATTTACAAGGATGCTGCCTGGAATGTGGAGAATGCCTTATGAAAGCAGGCTGAGGGAACTCGGCCTTTTGTCCTTGGAGAGATGGAGGATGAGGGGGGACCTGATAGAGGTGTATAAGATGATGAGAGGTATTGATCGGGTAGATAGAGGCTTTTCCCCAGGGCTGAAATGGTGGCCACAAGAGGACATAGGTTTAAGGTGCTGGGGAGTAGGGATAGAGGAGATGTCAGGGGTAAGTTTTTTACCCAGAGAGTGGTGAGTGTGTGGAATGGGCTGCCGGAAACAGTGGTGGAGGCTGATACGATAGGGTCTTTCAAGAGACCGTTAGATAGGTACATGGAGCTGAATAAAATAGAGGGCTATGGGTAAGCCTAGTAATTTCTAGGGTAGGGACACGTTCGGCACAGCTTTGTGGGCCGAAGGGCCTGAATTGTGCTGGTTGTTTTTCTATGTTCTATGTTCTATTATGAATACTCTTAAGAGGGAAATCAGGAGGGCTAAGAGAGGGCATGAGATGGATCTGGCAGGTAAGGTTAATGAAAATCCCAAGAGATTCTACAGCTATATAAAGAGTAAAAGGGTATCTAGAGAGATAGTAGGTCCCCTGAGAGATCAGCAGGGCCTGTTTCAAGCTGCAGGAGATGGGCGGGATTTTTAATGAATATTTCTCTTATGTGTTTACTGAGGAGGAAATCATGGTTGCTCAATGGTTAAGAAAAACAAGCTGAGATGTTTTGAAGAACATTCATATTACCGGGGGGAGGTATTTGCAGCCTTACAGCACATTAAGGTTGATAAATCCCCAGGGCCTGACCGAGTGCATCCTCAGACTTTGTGCCAGGTGAGAGAAGAAATTGTAGAGGCCCTTCATCATATTTGCTTCATCGTTAGTCACTGGTGAAGTTCCCGAAGACTGGAAGATGTCTGATGTTGTTCCATTGTTTAAGAAGGGCAGCAAGGACAAGGCAGGGAACTACAGGCCAGTCAGCCTTATGTCAGTGGTGGGGATGTTACTGGAGGGAATTCTGAGGGATAGAATCTACCAGCAATTTGATAGACAGAGTTTGATTAGGAGGAGTCAGAGTGGTTTGTGTGTGGAAAGTCGAGTCTGACAAATCTTTTGCAGATCTTTGACAAGGTAACCAAAAGGGTAGCTGAGGGTAGGGCTGTGGATGGTGTCTATCTGGATTTCAGCAAGGCCTTCAGAAAGGTCCTGCATGGCAGGATGGTCTGGAAGGCTAGGTCCCATGGAATCCAGGGAAAGCTAGTTAGGTGGCTGGCTCAGAGGTAGGAAACAGAGGGTGGTGGTTGAAGGGAGTTTCCTGGAATGGAGGCCGGTAACTAGTGGTGTGCCACAGGGGTCGGTGTTGGGACCCTTGTTATTTGTTATTTATATAAATGATTTCGATGCGAATGCACAAGGCTTGATCAGTAAGTTTGTGGATGACACGGAATTAGGAGCTGTTGCTGATAGTGAAGAAGGTTATTGTAGATTACAGGGGGATCTTGATCAGTTCGGGAAGTGGGCCGAGGGAGTGTAATGGAACAGAGGGACCTCAGAGAACAAGTCCATAGTTCGATGAAAGCAGCATCACAGGTAGACAGGGTGGTGTAAAAGGCATTTAGCATGCTGGCCTTCATTAGTCAGGGCACTGAATGCAGGAGTTGGAACAATATGTTGCAATTGTGTAAGTCGTTGGTGAGGCTGCACTTGGAGCACTGTGGTCAGGTTTGGTCACCCTGTTATTGGAAAAGACGTGGTTAAACTGGAAAGACTGCGGAGAAGATTTACGGGGATGTTGCCAGGAGTCGAGGGCCTGAGTTATAGGGAGAGGTTGGCCAGGCTGGGTCTTTATTCCTTGGAATGTACGAGAATGAGAGGCAACCTTATGGAGGTGCTTCAAAATTTTGAAAGGCATAGATATGGTGGTTCATAGCAGTGTTTTCCCCAGGGTAGGGGAGTCCAAAACTAGGATGCATAGGTTTAGGGTGAGAGGGGAAAGATTTAAAATGAACCTGAGGGCCAACTTTTTCATTCAGAGGGTGGTGAATCTATGAAGTGAGCTGCCAGAGGAAGTAATTGAGGCAGGTACAATAGCATCATTTAAAAAGCACATGGAGGGGCAGGGTCTGGTGATTTGAGATTTCAATGTGATTCCTGAGTGGGATTATTGGCCATTTTCTACATTTGCTACAGACCCAACACCACTCCATCAGTTGTATATAGTGTTTTATGTGAACTTGATTCACTTTCTCTACAATCCAACACTGCATAAAATGATCAGATTTATTTAATTTTAAAAATAAGTATACTGCAACCTTTGTTTACATTGCAGTTTCTGGTTCTTTGTAACAAATTTTATAAATTGCTTGGTTACCTTGACAGATATTGGATACTGATGGCTAAGTCAATGCTGCTAATTTACATACCACAAATGATAAGTTTTACTCAATTTTCAGATTGATTTATTACAAGGAGATTCAAAGAAAAATGGAGATCTACAACTTTTATAACCTGACACCATTTCATTTGGCACATGCACACAAACTTTGGGTATGAATGACAAGAAATATAACAAGACGATCAATCAATTTTAAAATAATCTGGCATTAGGTTAAGTGATCGAAGAAAGGACAATTGTTGCAATGACATTTCTGAGGCCTTGAAGGAAAGCAGTAGGATTGGGACAGTAGTACTTCAAACAGGAACGCTTTCCTCCAAAATCTCTTTGCCAAAGGCAATAAACATCCTCATTAATGTTAAGCAGAGAAATTTCAGACACAGGCATTAACTGTTCACTACTGTTATTTCAAATCCTAGTTTTTTAAATATAATTTTTAACTTATCTTCCACAGAGATTTTATTGGTATATTAAGAGTAACTGGGTGGCTAGAGAGAGAATAGGTCCCTTTGAAGATCAGCTTTGCTGTCTATGTGTGGAGCCACAGGAGACAGACAAGTTTTTTAAAGAATATTTTGCATCAGTTTCTACTGTGGTGAAAATTATGGATGCTTAAGAAATGAGGGAAATGAGTGATGATTCCTTGGACCACATCTGAATTACCAAGGAGGAGGGATTCATAGCCTTAAAGCTCATTATGGTGGATAAATCCCAAGGACCTGACTGAGTGCATCCTCGGACCTTGTGGGAAGCTAGAGAAGAAATTGTGGAGGTCCTTGCAGAGATATTTGCTTCATTGTTAGTCACAGGTAAAGTTCCAGAAGACTGGAGGGTGGCTAATGTTGTAACATTGTTTAAGAAGGGCAGCAAGGACAAGGCAGGGAACTACAGGCCAGTGAGTCTGACATTGGTGGTGGGGACGTTACTGGAGGGGATTCTGAGGGACAGGATCTCCCAATATTTGGATGGACAAAGTCTAATTAGGGATTGTAGGTGGGAAATCGTGCCTGACAAATTTGTTAGAGTTTTTCGAAGAGGTAACCAAGAGGGTAGATGAGGGCAGAGTAGTGGATGGTGTCTATATGGACTTTAGCAAGGCCTTTGATGAGGTCCCTCATGGCAGGCTGGTCTGGAAGGTTAGACCCCATGAAATCCAAGGGGAGATAATGGATTGGAAACATAATTGGCTGCTTGGTAGGAAGCAGAGGGTGATGGTTGAAGGCTGTTTCTCAGACTGGAAGCCTATATCTAGTGGTGTGCCACAGGGGTCAATGCTGGGACCTTTGTTGTTTGTTATTTATATAAACGATTTGGATGTAAATATACAAGGCGTGGTTAATAAATTTGCAGATGATACTGAAATAGGTGGTAGTGTAGATGGTTATGAAAAATTACAGGGAGTCTTGATCTGCTGGGTAAATGGGCCAAGGACTGGCAAATGGTTTTCAAATTAGATTAAGTGTAAAGTGTTGCATTTTGGGAAGTCAAGCCAGGGTAGGACTAATACAGTGAATGGTAGAGCCCTGGGGAGTGTTGTGGAACAGAGGGACTTAGGAGTAAAAGTACATAGTTCACTGAAAACAGCGTCACAGGTAGACAGGGTGGTGAAGAAGACATTTGGCACGCTGGCCTTCATCAGTCAGGCACCGAGTACAGGAGTTGGGACGTTATGTTGCAGTTGTACAAAACGTTGGTGACACCACACTTGGAGTACTGTGCACAGTTTTGGTTGCCCTGTTAAGGAACGTTATCATTTAACTGGAGGGAGCGCAGAGAAGGTTTACGAGGATGCTGTCTGGGCTCGAGAGCTTGAGTTACAGGGAGAGGTTGAGCAGGAGAGGACTTTATTCCTTGGAACGTAGGAGACTGAGGGGTAACTTAATGAGGTGCATAAAATCATGAGGGGTAAAGATAGGGTGAATGCACACAGTCTTTTTCCCAGGAAGGGGAACCAAAAACTAGGTAGCATAGGTTCAAGTTGGGAGGTGAGAGATTTAGAAGGGATCTGAGGGGCAACATCTTCGCGTGGAGGGTGGTGGGTGTATGGAATGAACTGCCACAGAAAGTGACTGAGGCAGATACATGAACAACGTTCAGAAGACACTTGTATAAGTGCATGGGTAGGAGGGTTCGGAGGGATATGGGCCAAACGCAGGCAGATGGGACTAGTTTGGTGGGCACCATGGTCAGCTTGGATGAGTTGGGCCGAAGGGCCTGTTTCTGTGCTGTATTACTCCACGGCTGTGACTCTATGAGACAACTATGATCAAATAGCCAGTTAGCCTATTAATCAGGAAAGATGAGGAACCCATTGAAGACACTGTCAGTTTCCTCCATTCCTCGCATCGAACTCTTCTCCGTTGCTTGGAGATAGACAATGTCATTTTGATTCAGTTTAAGGACGACCCCTCCTGAACTGACTTGGAATGTGTTGAGAACCTGGTCGCAAAAGGTGACCACCCTTTCTCTGTTATGCATAAGGTTGACACACAGGAATCCCTTGGAAGTCGCATGGTATGTGAAGTAGTACAAGCCTGCGATACGACATGTGAATCTCCCTGACCGAGGAAAGTAACTTCCTTGTTCATTGCTGATCTCCTTTTCAAAAGTTATCGTGTACCCTTTCCTCAGCGACTTATCGCTACTTCTTGCCATGGAAAAGGCAGACTTCAGCGTACTCAGGTGGCCTCCTACATCTCCTTTCTGACCTTTCTCCCCCGCCGCACCCTTTTCTCCCTTTTCTCCTCTCTCACCATCAGGTCCGACTTTTCCGGTGGGGCCTTCAATGCCTTGCTCACCCTTCTGTCCTTTACTGCCAGTCATCCCAACCGATCCAGGAGGACCTGTCAAAATTACAATACCCAAAGGTAGTGACTGAATTACCTGTTTGGATCCTTTTGGCAGTAACTGTTGGGAAAGTAGAGCCAGTCTACGAGTCGAATTGGGCTTGAACACCATACTCAGGTAAGAAGAAGGACTCATTCTCTCATGTCTCCCCTGGCCCCTTGGATGGGGATTTCCTGTGAATCTTCAGGGGAAGAGTAGGGTCAAACTGACAAACTCCAGCCCACATTCCAGCAACCTACTGGGTGTCACGGTAGAGCAGCGTTTAGTGTAACGCTATTACAACGCCAGTGACCTGGGTTCAATTCCACCATTGTCTGTAAGGAGTTTGTACGTTTTCGCCGTGTCTGTGTGGGTTTCCTCTGGGTGCTCCAGTTTCCTCCCACATTCCAAAGACGTACGGGTTAGGAGCTGTGGGAATACTATGTTGGCGCCGGAAGCATGGTGACACTTGCGGGCTGCCCCCAGAACATTCTCAGTAACGCAAAAAGATGCATTTCACTGTGTGTTTTGATGTACCTGTGACTAATAAATAAATATCTTATCTTATCTTAAGTGGCTGACAGGGAGCAGTGTCAGGGGGCAGGCTGGAGAATGGTCATATGCTGCAAGTGCTCAGCAAGTCAGGCAGCATCTGTGGAGGGAGAAACAGAGCGACCTTTCATCTGATGGCAGTGCAAAGCAAAAAAGATTAATGGGATAAATAAATAAAGAAACAAAGGATGAGTCTTTTGGAAGAGTGTTGAGTCTGGAAGTTTATATTTTGTTTGATCAGAGCAACTGAAACCATTCTCTGGTTTGCAAGTTTTGTGAAGACCTTTAGGCTGGAAATGCTGTTCTCCTCGACCTTTGCCCAGGGTATGTTCCCAGCAGGGGAGGGAGCAGGGCTCTGTATCCACTTACTCTTCATTCAGATCTTCACAGGTGTGAGTTCAGCCAGTTCTTTGATACCGTACATTCCCGCTGGGAGAGCATAATTAGTTTGCTTTAGTTTCTCCAGTGTCATCATTTTGACCAAAGGAGGTCTAGATACCTGGACATCAGTGAATTACCTGGATTTCCTTTTTCCCCTGGGAATCCATCCGAGCCATCTTTCCCAGGAAGTCCAGGAATCCCAGGGCGACCGGGAGTCCCATGAATTTTAGAAGAGGCTGGACAAGTGTCTTGAGAAGTCGGCACCATGAGGACAAAAAGGAGAAGCAACCCCAGGTGATGCACTGGATGTGACATTGTCATATCGGACTACACTGTAAAAACAAAATAACACCGAGTATAAAAATCAGAAAGACATGTTGCAGTTATATTAAACTTTGGTTAGACCGCACTTTGAGTGTTGTGTTCAATTCTGGTCGCCCCAGTACAGGAAGGATTGCGATTGGTAATTGTAGTTTTGTAGTGGTTGCTACTGTGGAATAAAACAAGACTCTACTCGGAGGATTGCCAAACAGAACTGGTTTATTTTCCCGCCTTGCGCGGGCCCTTTAAGGGAGAATGTTCCCGCCCAAAACAACCGGCAATGACGTAAGTCCTACGTCATCAGGACTTTCCCGCGCGCGGGTTCTCCCCGTCGCTCTGGAAAGACGAGGCCCGCCGCCATCTTGGGCCTCATCGCTCCGACGCCTCGCGACCCGACTGCCGAGCCGGTTCGCCCGACTAGACGGTGAGTCGCCACACAACCCCCCCCAGAACCGGCGAGACAGTCCCCAAGGTCCGTGGGCTGTGCCAGCTGCTGCTTAGGTGGGCGGCCTCTGCGTCGCGGCGTGGCAACCTTGACAGGCTGTTGCAGATCCAAATGGGCCGGTTTGAGGCGGTCCGCCGTGAAAACCTGTTCCCTGCCTCCAATGTCCAAAATAAAAGTGGATCCGTTATTCCGTATGACTCGGAACGGTCCCTCATATGGTCGTTGCAATGGCGCCCGAGGTGTGCCCCTGCGAACGAAAACAAACTTACAGTCCCGTAGTTCCTTGGGCTGGCAGGATGGGGCTTGACCGTGCCGTGAGGTGGGAATCAGGGCCAAGGCGCCAAGCTTCTCGCGCAGTCTTTGTAGGACTGCTGGGGGTTGTTCCCCTTGGTCCCGAAGGGCAGGTATGAAATCCCCGGGGACAACTAGTGGCGCCCCGTATACAAGCTCAGCTGACGAAGTGCGGAGGTCTTCTTTGGGGGCAGTGCGTATGCCGAGCAGGACCCGAGGCAGCTCGTCAACCCAGTTAGGACCCTTCAGGCGGGCCATCAAGGCCGATTTCAGATGGCGGTGAAAACGTTCCACCAACCCGTTTGATTGAGGATGGTAGGCTGTGGTGGTGTGCAGCTGCGTCCCTAGCAGGTTCGCTAATGCAGCCCAGAGACTGGAAGTGAATTGGGTGCCTCTGTCTGAAGTGATGTGGGCCGGAACGCCAAAACGTGAGACCCAAGTTGTGAGCAGCGCCCGGGCGCAGGAATCAGTTGTGATGTCAGCCAGGGGGGCTGCCTCAGGCCACCTCATGAACCGGTCCACGATGGTAAGGAGGTACCGGGCTCCTCTTGAAAGCAGCAGAGGGCCCACGAGGTTGACGTGTATGTGGTCGAACCTCCTACAGGTAGGCTCGAACTGCTGTGGTGGGACCTTGGTGTGTCGCTGGATTTTTGACGTCTGGCAGTGCGGACAAGTCCTGGCCCACTCACTGATCTGTTTGCGCAGGCCATGCCAGACAAACTTGCTGGCGACCAGTCGGACAGTAGATCTGATGGACAGGTGTGCCAACCCATGTACCGAGTCAAAAACGCGTCTCCGTCAGGCTGCAGGGACTATAGGGCGGGGCTGACCAGTCGCAACGTCGCAAAGTAGGGTCCGCTGACCTGGACCAACCAAGAAACCTCGGAGCTGCAGACCCGAGACTGCGGTTCTGTAGCTGGGCAGTTCGTCATCGGCTTGCTGTGCGTCAGCTAGAGCAGTGTAGTCAACACCCAAGGATAGGTTGTGGATGGTTGGTCTGCAAAGTGCATCAGCAACGACATTATCCTTTCCGGAGACATGTTGGATGCCAGTTGTGAACTCGGAAATGTAGGATAAATTTCTCTGCTGACGAGCTGACCAGGGTTCGGAGACTTCGGAGAAGGCAAAGGACAGAGGCTTATGATCGGTGAAAGCGGTGAAAGGCCTGCCTTCTAGAAAGTATCGGAAATGCCGGACCGCCAGATACAGCGCTAGAAGTTCCCGATCAAAAGCGCTGTACTTCAGTTCGGGCGGTCTAAGGTGCTTGCTGAAAAATGCCAAGGGTTGCCAGCGGCCTTCGAGTAGCTGTTCCAGTACCCCACCCACCGCTGTGTTGGACGCGTCTACCGTGAGGGCAGTCGGGACGTCAGTCCTGGGGTGTACCAGCATCGTGGTGTCTGCCAGGACGTCTTTGGCCTTAACGAAAGCAGCCGCAGCCTCATCAGTCCAGGTGATGTCCTTGCCCTTACCAGCCAGCAGCGAGAACAGAGGGCGCATGATACGGGCTGCTGCAGGGATGAAACGATGGTAAAAGTTGACCATCCCAAGGAATTCCTGTAGGCCTTTGACTGTGTCGGGGCGGGCAAAATGGCAGATAGCATCCACCTTGGCGGGTAGGGGTGTTGCCCCATCGCTGGTGATTTTGTGGCCGAGGAAATCGATAGAGTCAAGTCCGAATTGGCACTTGGACGGGTTAATCGTGAGGCCGAAATCGCAGAGGCGGGAATACAGCTGGCAGAGGTGGGAAAGGGTGGTTACGGCTGGCGATCAGTATGTCGTCCAAGTAAATGAACACGAAGTCCAGGTCTCGGCCTACCGCGTCCATCAGCCGCTGGAAGGTCTGCGCGGCGTTCTTAAGGCCGAACGGCATCCGAAGGAATTCGAACAGGCCGAATGGGGTGATAATCGCAGTTTTGGGGACGTCATCCGGATGGACCGGGATTTGGTGGTATCCCCTAACGAGGTCCACTTTGGAAAAGATGCGGGCCCTGTGTAAGTTCGCTGCGAAGTCCTGGATGTGAGGGATGGGATAGCGGTCCGTGGTGGTGGTGTCATTCAGCCTGCAGTAGTCGCCGCAGGGCCTCCACCCTCCAGTGGCTTTGGGAACCATGTGCAGGGGGGAGGCCCAGGGGCTGTCTGACCTGCGAACAATCCCCAGCTCCTCCATGTGACGGAACTCTTCCTTTGCCAGGTGGAGCTTGTCTGGAGGTAATCGTCGTGCTCGGGCATGAAGGGGTGGCCCTGTGGTAATGATGTGGTGTCGTACCCCGTGTGTGGGCCTAGAATTTGTAAACGAAGGTGCCAAAATCGATGGGAATTCGGCTAGGAGCTTGGCGAAATCGTCGCCAGAAAGGAAAATGGAGTCCAGGCGCGGGGCTGGTGGGCTGATTTCTCCCAGGGGATAGGTCCGGAGAGTGCTAGAGTGGACTAACAGCTTCCTTCGCAGGTTGACTAACAGGTTGTGGGCCCGAAGGAAATCGGCTCCTAGGAGTGGTCGGGCGACGGTGGCAAGGGTAAAGGTCCAGGTAAAACGGCTGCCGCCAAAGTGTAATTGAAGCGTACGGGTGCCGAAAGACCGTATTGTTGTACCGTTGGCGGCATTGAGTAGAGGACCTGGTGGCCTGTCACGAGTGTCGCGGCCTGTCGGGGGCAAAATACTGACCTCCGCTCCAGTATCAACGAGGAAATGCCATCCAGATTTCTTGTCCTGAACGAAGAGGAGGCTCTGTCAGTGGCCAGCTGCCGTAGCCATCAGCAGCGGCTGGACCTGGCGTTTCCCTGAAACTTACAGGGTGGGCGGCATCGACGGGCCTCCGCACCCCACCTCTGATGGTAGAAGCACAGCTGGTCACCCGTGTCGTCGTCTGCGTTCCTGGGGCGTGGCTGCTCGGTTGCTGGGGCCGGGCGAGGTGGGCGTTGGGCTCGCGGCCTGGTGATTTGACTGAAGGACGAACCGCTCTCGCGCTTGGCCCTCCACAGGACATCTGCCCGGGCGGCCACCTCACGGGGGTTGCTGAAGTCGGCATCAGCTAACAACAAGTGGATGTCATCGGGGAGTTGTTCGAGGAAGGCCTGTTCGAACATCAGGCATGGCTTGTGTCCCTCGGCCAATGCCAGCATCTCATTCATTAGGGCGGATGGGGATCTGTCCCCCAGGCCATCCAGATGAAGCAGGCGGGCGGCGCGCTCACGACGGGAGAGGCTGAAGGTCTGGATCAAAAGGTCTTTGAAAGCCGGGTACTTATCTTCCTCCGGAGGCGACTGGATGAAGTCTCCAACCTGGGCGGCTGTCTCCTGGTCCAGAGAGCTAACCACATGGTAGTACTTCGTGGAGTCGGAGGTGATCTGCTGAAGGTGGAATTGCGCTTCGGCCTGGTCAAACCAGACGCTGGGCCGAAGTGTCCAAAATGTGGGCAGCTTGAGGGCCACTGCGTTGGCTGCTGCGCTGTCGTCCATTTCGCAGGTCCAAAAGCCGTTTGGACCGTCGGGGTCACCAATGTAGCGGTTGCTACCGCGGAATAAAACAAGACTCTACTCGGAGGATTGCCAAACAGAACTGGTTTATTTTCCCGCCTTGCGCGGGCCCTTTAAGGGAGAATGTTCCCGCCCAAAACAACCGGCAATGACGTAAGTCCTACGTCATCAGGACTTTCCCACGCGCGGGTTCTCCCCGTCGCTCAGAAAGACGAGGCCCGCCGCCATCTTGGGCCTCGTTGCTCTGACCCACCCGACCCGACTGCCGAGCCGGTTCGCGCGACTAGACGGTGAGTCACCACAGTTTGTTTATTATTGTCCCATGCACCGAAGTACAGTGAAAAACTTTGTTTTGCATGCCATCCATGCAGATCATTTCATCACATCAGTGCATCAAGGTAGTACAAGGGAAGGCAGTAATTGAATGCAGAATATTGCATTAGTGTTACAGAGAAAGTGCAGTGCTGGCAGACAATAAGGTGCAAGGGCCACAATGTGGTAGGTTGTGAGGTTAAGAGCCTATCTTATTGTACAAGAGGTCTGTTCAATAGTCTTTTAACAGTGGGATAGAAGCTGTCCTTGAGCCCAGTGGTATGTGTTTTCAAGCGTTTTGTATCTTCTGCACAATGAGAGGAGGGAGAAGAGAGAATGTCTCTCTTGAGAAGAGAAGGTTGGGAGGGGTATTTGATTATGTTGGCTGCTGTAGACAGAGTTCATGGAGGGGAGGCTGGTTTCCGTGATGTGCTGGGCTGTGTCCACAACTCTCTGCAGTTTCTTACGGTCTCAGGCAGAGCAGTTGCTGTACCAAGTCGTGATGCGTCCAGGTAGGATGCTTTCTATGGTGCATTGATAAAAATCAGTGAGGGTCAAAGGGGACATGCCAAATTTCCTTAGCCTCCTGAAGTAGAGCCTGAGGCACTGGTGTACCTCCTTGGCCATGGTGTCTATGTGGTTGGACCAGGACAGGCTATTGGTGATGTTCACTCGTGGGAACTTGAAGCTCCCAACCCTCTCGACCTCAGCACCGTTGATGTAGGCAGGTGTATGTACACCACCCCCTTCCTGAAGTCAATGACCAGCTGTTCTGCTTTGCTGACGTTGAGGGAAAGGTTGTTGTCATGACACCATGTCACTAGGCTCTCGATCTCCTTCCTGCACTCCGTCTCATCATTATTTGTCATTCAATCCATTATGGTGGTGTCATCTGCAAACTTGTAGATGGAGTTAGATCAGAATTTGGCCACGCAGTCATGAGTGTATAGGGAGAAGAGTAGGGGGCTGAGGACGCAGCCTTGTGGGGCACCAGTGTTGAGGATAATTGTGCCGGAGGTATTGCTGCCTATCCTCATTGATTGCGGTCTGTTGGTCACAAAGTCAAGGATCCATTTGCAGAGGGAGGTTTGAGTCCCAGGTTTTGGAGTTTGGAGATGAGTTTGCTTGGGATTATGGTATTGAAGGCAGAGCAGTGGTCAATAAACAATAGTCCATCGTAGGTGTCTTTACTGTCCAGATGCTCCAGAGATGAGTACAGAGCCAGGGAGACCTCATCCGGTGGTAGGTGAATTGCAGTGGGTGGTGGCTGTCTGGTGGGCTGGAGTTGATGTGTGCCATGACCAGCTTCTTGAAGCACTTCATGATGGTGGATGTCAGAGCCGCTGAGTGCTAGTCATTAAGGCACGTTACCTTGTTTTCCTTAGGTACCGGGATGATAGTGGTCTTCTTTAAGCAGGTGGGAATCTGAGATTGAAGCAGGGAGAGGTTAAAAATGTCTGCAGATACCCCTGCCAGCTGATCAGAACAAAATCTGAAGACACGGCCAGGGACACCATCCGGACCAGATGCTTTCTGTCGGTTCACTCTCCGGAAGACTGATTTTACATCCTCAATGGTGACCATGGGTTCAGGTTCATTGGAGACTGGCAGGGTGGGTGGTGACAAACCACTCCTCTTCTGTTCAAAATCTGCATAGAATGCGTTAAACTCATCAGAAGGGATGCGCTATTGGCGATGCTGCCCGACTTTGTTTTGTAGCCTGTTACAGCATGTAAACCCTGCCACAACTGACGGCTGGTCCGGGGCTCGATTTTGGACTGATATTGTCTCTTGGTATCTCTGATAGCTTTACAGAGGTTGTGTCTCAATTTCTTGAAAATGTCAGGGTCACCTGATTTGAATACTGCAGTCCTTGACTTCAGTAGGGAGTGGATCTCCCGGTTCATCCATTGTTTCCGGTTTGGGAACACCCTTATTGTCCTCTTCGGTACACAGTCCTCCACACACTTGCTGATAAAGTCCGTGATGGTGGTGACACACTCACCAAGGCTGGCAGCTGAGTCTTTGAACAAGAACCAGTCCACTGACTCAAAGCAGTCACGTAGAAGCTCACCTATTTCCTCAGACCAGCACTGCATGACTCTCTGTACCGGATCCTCACGTTTCAGTTTCTGTCTGCATGCAGGGGGGAAGGAGCACAGGCTGGTGGTCTGATTTCCCAAATTGTGGGTGGAGGGGGGGCATGGCTCGAGAGGCATCTTTCATGGTTGTATAGCAGTTGTCAAGGGTGTTATCACCCTGGTGGGACAGGAGACATGGTGGTAGTATTTTGGTAACACACTCTTGAGATTGGCCTGGTTGAAGTCACGAGCAATGATGAAGAGGACCTCGGCATATCCTGTTTCAAGACTGCTGATTACTGAGTATAGTTCACAGAGTGCACGCTTCACGTCCACTTGGGGTAGGATGTAGACTGCTGTCAGGATAGCTGAAGTGAACTCTTCCGCTCATGCCTCCCCTTGGGATGATATTTCAGTTTAAATTAGGCCCGGTTCTTTCCTGTTCAAAACAGCAAACCAGTATCGGGAGAAGGTGCGGAGGAATCGGCAGCAGGACAGCTGAGTGGATCATGTTGTGCTTGCCCTTGTCTAATTCCTGCCGGAAAGGAAGTGTTAGAATGAGAGCTCAAAGGTCTCACCATTTAGTGATATCCCTTTTCCAGCTCAAGGATGTCATTAAACTGGAAAGGGTACAAAAAGGTTCAAGAGGATGTTGCTGGGACTGAAAGGGTTGAGTTATCAGGAGAGGCTGGGTGGACTGGGACTTTTCTCCTTGGAGCAGAGGAGCTGAAGGGTGACCCTATGGAGTTTATAAAACGATGCGGGTCACAGATAGGGTGAATGGTCACAGTCTGTTCCCCAGACTAGGGGAGTCCAAAACTAGAAGGTACAGGTTTAAAGTGAGAGCAGAAAGGTTGAAAAGGGACGTGAGAGGCAGCTTTTTCACACAACAGGCAGTGGGTGTGTGGAACGAGCTGCCAGAGGAAGTGGTAGAGGCAAGTACAGTTACAACAGTTAAAAGACATTTGGACAGGTCCATGGATGGGAAAGGTTCAGATCAAATGGGACTAACTCAGTTAGGCAACTTGGTCAGCATGGATGAGTTGGACCGAATGGCCTGTTTTCCCTGCTGTGTAGTTCTCTGACTCTGTCAGAGCAAATGCAAGCACCATCAGAGCATTGGCTGTGAGTGCTCCAAGTCATTGGTTCATCTTCTGAAACTGTGGTGAATACAACAAGGCTTTTGTCATAACCCACCCTGTTATCAGGTGAGAGAAATACATGAAGAAGTCATCAGCTGCTCTCTGTCATCATGAAGGGAGCCTAGCAAATGCTTCACCTTGGAGTGAAGGGAAGCACTTCTTCCACCAAGACCATGGAAGGAATGTGTGCAAGGAGACCCGAACCTCATTAACAGAGCAGACCACCTGCTCTTGTTGCCTTTGGCATCACCAATGTTCCAGACTGGTGGTGGTGAGGGGGAGCCTGAAGTCAGCTGGGATTCCAGTTCCCAACTACTGCCAGAACATGCTATTTGCTGTGTGGGCACCAAAACCTTCCACAGTCAAACTGCCTCCTGTTTATGCTCGTGTCACAGTTCATGCATGAACAATAGCAACGTTCTCAGTGGAAGTAGACCAGGCACAGGGTCCATTCCTGCCCTGGACCCACATTATAACAGCCATATGACAGTCATTGATGTGACAAAGATATAACGACCTGAAAGAAAAATTATAATTCCAAATATAGGATCACTTACTTCTGAATAAGGAACAGTTGCATTTGAAATATTTCATAATCTAATGACTTTCTTTTTATTTTATTTCAGCTTGATTTCAGGAGCACAGGCTTCCTCCAAAATGCCAAAGATTTCTTAAAACAAAATTCTGAACAAAACTCTGAATCAACACAATTTGCTCAATAAAAATAACCGACTCATAGTTCTCACCAAATAAAGAAGTTTGTTGACTCGTTTTTCTACCCAGTGTCTGAAATATCAAAATACATGGAGTGTTAGGTTAAACAATTGAGGTTTTGCTGCATCCTACCTTGAACGCTGTGTGAAGGCTGAAAGTTTAATGAAGGAATAAATCCAGTGGAGTGTGTAAACTAACTTTTAAAGAAAGTACTGCAGCACTGAGAAGGAGGGTTCGTGCAGCTTGCATGAAACCATCTGGCAGAGATGAAGCCTTCCAAATGAGACCCTGTGTTCAACCAACACCACTGCCAAGTTTCACTTCCCCATCAGAAAAAAAGCTGGAGAATTGAACTTTAACTGCACTTTGCTGTTAAAGATATGAGAAAAACAATGTAGAATTTGAAATTAATTGAAATGTTCTCCGAGAACCAGAGTAAGTGAGAATGAATGATTTCACGTCCCTCATGGCTGATTCCCTCTGAACGGGCAACATTCCAAGAGAATCAGGAACCTTGCTGAAAGTTACACAAAGTATGAAACAACAGAGGGAAAGAAGAACAAATTATGATTGGCCAATCCGCAGTGTGTCTGTGGTGGGGACAGACTGCAGTGTGAGTCTGTGACGGGGACAGACTGCAGTGTGTGTCCGTGGTGGGGACAGACTGTAGTGTGTGTCTGTGGTGGGGACAGACTGCAGTTTGTTTTGAGGTGGGGACAGACTGCAGTGTGTGTCTGTAGTGGGGACAGACTGCAGTTTGTTTTGAGGTGGGGACAGACTGCTGTGTGCGTCTGTGGTGGGAAGACTCTCCAGTGTGTGGCTGTGGTGGGGAAACTCTCCAGCGTGTGTCTGTGGTGGGGACCGACTGCAGTGTGTGTCTGTGGTGAGGATAGTCTGCAGTATGTGTCTGTTTTGGGGCACACTGTAGTGTGTATCTAGCGCCTGTAGACACGTTTTGTATCCGGAATCCGAAGACACTTCCCACCATTTACAAGTATGATAGTCAGGTTGTGGTGCATTTCGCTCCACTTACCTGGATAGCTGAAGCTCCAGCAATACTCCAGATGTTTGGCACCATGCAGGACCCTGTGGGCTGTTGCGATGGGATTCCAAGCCCCTTCTCGACGTCACTCCCTGCTGTCCCGAGGGTTCTGGCTGCAGTCGATCTTTCAAGTGCACTTCACAACCCTGCAACCTTTGCCACCTGGAAGGACAAAGGTCGCATCCACCACGGCTCTAGGGGACCACTATCTACTCACTCTCCTCTTGGAACTCTCGTCACCATCCCAAAAAGCATCTTTACCAACGGACCAACAACAGAAGATAATTCATCATCAGCTTCTCAATGGGAATTAAATGTGGGCAATACAATCTGGCCTCACCACCTGCCCACACCCTGAAGAAATGCATCCTGTCTCTGCGGTTACCCAGGCCCAACAACAGGAGGAGCAGTGTTTCTGTTAGTGGGTACTGGAGTGTAGAGGTTAAGTTATTAGCGTAGCAGTTAGCACGATGCTATTACAGCACCAGCGACCCGGGTTTGATTCCCGTCACTGTCTGTAAGGAGTTTGTATGTTCTCCCGTGTCTGCGTGGGTTTCTTCCGGGTGCTCCGGTTTCCTCCCACATTCCAAAGACATACGGGTAGGTTAATATGGGGGTTTAAAATGGGTAACATAGACATGTTGGGCCGAAAGGGCCTGTTACCACGCTGAAAATAAAATATAAAAAAACAGGTCTGGGATATCGATCTGGAGGAGAGAGTTCAAATCCCATCAATGCAGCTGAAGAATTTAAATTCAATTAAAATGATTGTCATAACTTGGTTATCAGGTGCGAGATGCTCTCAGGGCCACTGTACCTGGTGCAGGTGTGGCCTGTTCCTTGCTCCACTGCCTCAGTAATCACGCGGGACATCTTCCAGTTTATCTGGGGTCCAAGATGGAGTGGGTCTGATCGGTCACAATGCACAAATCCCCTGAGAATGGGGGCAAAAGTGTACCCAATGTTGCCCTCATCCTGATGACCACCTTCATGTGTGGCTGTATCAGTCGGTGTGTGGACCCAAAAGATGTGGGCACCAAGTCTTACTACGTGCTGAGGTTCTACCTGTTCCTGGTGTTGCGGAGGATGGGCCCGGCCCCTCTACCGCCCAACGCCCCAATCAGCTGGACATTGCTGCACTACCTGTCCTTTGTGGAAGACTTCTTCCAAATAAATACCTTTGACCAAGTTCATCAGCCAGAGGTCAGTACGGAACATCCGGCAGATAGTGCAGGACAGGGACACTATGGATACTGTGGAGTGGTTCCCTGAGCAAACCATCTAGCAGAATGCCTCATCACCAGATCTGACCAACAAGCAGCAAAACCTCGCTTGGCTGATTGAGAAAAGGGCCTCCCAGTCAGAGCTTTCCTGTACTGATGACACATCACCCCCAACGCATGCTGCCCTTGGGACGGCTGCAGTGGGGAGGAGACGGTCACCCAACTCTTTGCAGACTGTGGATTTGCTAAGAGGGTGTGGAGAAGGATGCGAGGGTCTGTGTCCCGGTTCATCCCCAGCAGCTGCGTGACAGAGACTCTCTGATCTCCGGGCTGTTCCTGGGACACACACAGAGACAGACATCAGTACTGCTGGAAGTTCATCAACTCAGTGAAAGACGCCCTTTGGTCTGCCCAAAACCTGTTGGTCTCCCAGCGCAGTGAGGTGTCAGTAAGGGAACGCTGCTGACTGGCACAGTCCAGGCTGCAGGAGGACGGGCTGAGGGACGCACTGAAGCTCGGGGCAGCCAATGCAAAGGCTCTCTTGGGAAGGTCCACAGACTGAGCTCCTTCTGCTACTGCACATGGAGGGGCTGAGTTGGTGGGGAAGCCCTCAAACAATGAAAGAAGTATCACCCCAGAGGGCCATGCGAGTGGCAAAGGTGCTATGTTTTTTTGGTTTTCTTTTGCAAAAAGTTTGCATGACTGAATGTATCGACCATGAATGTAAATTATCTTTGCACTGTTTCTTCTTTTGTATATATTTTTATTATGAATAAGTTTATTTTGAAATAAAACAAAACTGACTGCCATCTTTCCCACATTACCACAACAGTGAATACTCCTCAGAAGTACCTGACTGGTTGTAAAGTGCTCTGAATGTTCTGAGACAGTGGGAGGTGTTGCAGATATAAATGGCGAATATGCCTCCAACCCTTGCCGGGTTCTATGTCACAAGTATAAGCCTCAGGAAGTTAGAGTGTAAGAGTTGGGAAATCATATTGCAGCTGTACAAAACTTTGGTGAGGCCACACTTGGAGTATTGTGTGCAGTTCTGGTAACCCCATGACAGGAAGGATATGGAAGCTTTGGAAAGGGTGCAGAAGAGGTTCACCAGGATGTTGCCTGGATTAGAGAGGTTGGACAAACTTGGATTGTTTTCTTTGGAATGTTGGAGGCTGAGGGGAGACCTGATAGAGGTTTATAAAGTTACGAGAGGCATAGATAGGGGGGATAGTCAGAGTTTGTTTCATGGAGTCATAGAGCAATAAAGCATGTATACAGGCCCTTCAGCCCAACCAGTCCATGCCAACCATTGTACCCACCCAGCTAGTTCCAATTTCCTACATTCGGCCCCTATCACTCTAAGCCCTGCCCCTCCATGTACCTATCCAATTGCTTCTTAAATGACACTATTGTACCTGCCTCACCCACTTCCTCTGGCAGCTCGTTCCAGATACTCACCACCCTCTGCTTGAAAAAGTTGCCCCTCAGGTCCCTTTTAAATCTTTCCCCTTCACCTTAAACCTATGCCCCCTAATTTTGGACTGCCTAACCCTGGGGAAAAGACTTTTATTCCCTCGTACCCTACCATTCATAGTACAAGTCCTACACTGGTTTGACTTTCCAAAATGCATCACGTCACACTTATCTGTATTGAAATCCATTTACTACTCCTTGGCCCACTTCCCCAACTGATCAAAATCCCCCTGTAATCTATGATAACCTTCTGCACTATCAGCAACACCTCCTAATTTCGTGTCATCTGCAGACTTACTGGGCAAGTCTTGTGTATTTTCATCCAAGTCATTAACAAGGGTCCCAACACCGATCCCTGCGGCACACCACTAGTCACCAGCCTCCATTCTGAGAAACAACCTTGAACCACCACCCTCTGCTTCCTACCTCTGAGCCAATTTTGAATCCACCTAACTAGCTTTCCCTGAATTCCATGGGACCTAACCTTCCAGACCAGCCTGCCATGCGGGACCTTGTTGAAGGCCTTGCTAAGGAACTCTAAGAGATTAATCAAACATGAATTCCCACGCATAAAGCCACGTTAACTTCTCCTAATTGGACTCTTGTCTATCCAAACACTGGTAGCTCCTGTCCCTTAGATTTCCCTCCAGTAACTTCTCCACCACTGATGGCAGGCTGACCAGCCTGTAGTTCCCTGGCTTGTCCTTGCTGCCCTCCTTAAACACCGGAATAACATTATCCACTTTCCAGTCTTCGGGAACTTCACCGGTTACTAACAATGAAGCAGATATCTCCGCAAGGGCCTCTGCAATTTCTTCTCTAGTCTCCCACAAAGTCTGAGGATGCACTCAGTCAGGCCCTGGGGATTTATCCACCTTAATGTGCTGTAAGTCTGCAAATACCTCTGCCCTGGTAATATGAATGTTCTGCAAAACATCTCCACTTGTTTCCCTTAACTATTGAGCAACCATGATTTTCTCCTCAGTAAACACCAAGGAGAAATATTCATTAAGAATCCCACCCATCTCCTGCTGATCTCTAAGGGGACCTACTCTCTCCCTGGACACCTTTTCACTCTTTGTATATCTATAGAATCTCTTGGGATTTTCCTCAACCTTACCTGCCAGATCCATCTCATAGCCTCTCTTTGCCCTCCTGATTTCCATTTTAAGAGCATTCATAATCTTTTTGTAGTCATCAAGCAATTCACTCATCCCCGACCTCCTAACCCCAATGTGTGCTTCCTTCTTTTTCTTGACCAGAGCCCCAATATCTCTTGTCAGCCAGGGTTCCCTGAACTTGCCAGGTTTATCCTTCACCCTAACAGGAGCATGCTGCCCCTGGACTCTTGATATCACACTCTTAAAAGCTTCCCACTTGCCTTTCCCTTCAAACAGGTTCACCCAATCGACCTCTGTGAGATCCTGCCTCACTCCTCCAAATTAACCCTGCTCCAGTTTGGGACCCTGACCTGTGAACCTGTCCTATCCTCTTCCATCATAATCTTAAAACTAATTATGGTCACTGGAGCCAAAGTGATCCCTGACTGCCACTTCAGTTACCTGCCCTGCCTCATTCCTGGACAGGAGGTCCAGTATTGCACCGTCCCAAGTAGGGACTCAGGAAAATGTGTCCTTTCCTGGACACATTTCACAAATTCCGCCCCGTCCAGGCCCTTAACCCTCTGGATCGCCCAGTGTTGTGAGTGAGAAAACAGATTCGATGGGTCTCAAAAGCAAGGACTCTGAACACAGACTGGCAGCAAATGATTTATTTATAAAAGACGAGCATGGGAAAATGGTAACGGGAGTAACACACGAGCAGACAGTTTATAGTGAATGTGGGAAATTGCACCAGGGATAAAACACACACACATATACACAATGAACTAGGCGCATACAATCAAAGAAGAACAATACAATACCCACTACCCCTTGACTCAGTGCAGGCATGGCTCTATACTACTAGGGACACTAACTAGAATGCCCCAACCCTTTAACAGTGCACATATTACCAACGATTTCTCCAGCACCATTCCAGAGTAGTCGGCCTGGAGTGAAGCAGGGTGGTCCCTCGAAGATGGCAAAAGAGACAGAGCCGAGCACACGTGGCGCCCTTTCTGGTGCTGGAGGGCTGGGGGCGTCCAGCCCAAGTAGTTTACAGGGGGTGAATGCTCGGTGCCAGCAAGGACTAATCGACTACAAAGGCCAATGGCCCAAGGCCAAGTACAAAGGTACTTAAAGGGGCCAATGGTCAGGTGTGCACTGATGGGTGAGGCAGGACCAAACCTTGATTTGCAGTCGTGTGTCTTCCGACCAGGTAGTAGACAGTGCTGTCACATGACAGCCATGACTCTCCACAATACACCCTGTCAATACTGGGGAAATTAAAATATTCCATCAAATCAACCATAATCCATGCATAGAAATGTCAAATACCCGAGGGCACAGCTTTAAGGTGAGAGGGGTAGGTTTAGGGGAGATGTGCAGGGCAAGTTTTCTACACAGAGGCTGCTGGATGCCTGGAATGTGCGGCCTGGGGTGATGGTGGTAGCAGATGCAATAATGGAATTGAAGAGTCATTTAGACAGGCACATAAACAGGCAGGGAATGGAGGGATGTGGACCATGTGCAGGCAGATGGGATTGGATTAATTTGGCGTCATGGTTGGTACAGACATTGTGGGCCGAAAGGCCTGTTCCTGTGCTATGCTGTTCTATGTTCTGGTTTGACGTTACCTTGAAATATTAACCCTATTTCTCTCTTGTTTGTGCGTGTGTGTGTGTGTGTGTGTCTGTCTGTCTGTTTGTGTGTGTGTGTGTTTGTGTGTCTGTTTGTATGTCTGTGCATGTGTGCATGTGCGTGTGCATGTGGGTGTGTGTGCGTGTGTGTGTGTATTCTTGTGTGTGTTTGTGTGTGCATGTGTGCGTCTGTCTGTGTGTGTGTGCCTGTGTGTATGCGTGTGTGTGTGTATTCTTGTGTGTGTGTGTGTGTGCATGTGTGCGTCTGTCTGTGTGTGTGTGCCTGTGTGTATGCGTGTGTGTGTGTGTGTGTGTTTGAGGAATCATGCAGCTGAGGGCAGTATATCTGACATTCAGTTTGAAGTCTGCATCTCACACTTTCACACACAACGGCAAGCCTTGGGACTTCTTTCAGCATTGCACCATATTTTCAAGAGTCCACTGCTACCTCTTGCTCCCTAACGATAGGACAGATGTGATTAAGCGAGAGTGGGTGCTGAAAAGATTCACAAGGATGTTACTAGGACAGGAGGGCTTGAGTTATCAGGAGAGACCGGACAAGCTGGGACTGTTTTCCCTGGAGCGAAGGAGGCTGAGAGGTGACATAATAGAGGTTTATAAAATGATGAGAGGCATAGATAGAGTAGATAGCTAGTGTCTGTTTCCCATGGAAGGGGTGTCTAAAACTAGAGGGCATAGGTTGAGGTGAGAGGGAGGAGGTTTAAATGGGATCCAAGAGGTAAACTTTTCACACAAAGAGCAGTTGGTATCTGGAATGAGCTGCCAGAGGAAGTGGTGGAGGCAGGAAGAGGAAAAACATTGAAGAGGCATCTGGACAGGTTCTTGAGTGAGCAGTGCAGAGAGGGATATGGAATTAATGCAAGCAAGTGGAGTTGGTATGGACAGGCATGGTGGTTAGCACAGACATGGTGGGCCAAAGGGCCTGTTTCTGTGCTGTACAACTCTGTGACACTTTGAGAGTAAAGGATGTGCTGGGTTTCTTGATGATATTAAGAAGACTTCTTTCGTACTAAGATCGTACAAAATGTTAATCACTAACAGCTGAAAGTTATCAGAAGCAAAATATGCAGTAAAATGTTTACAAAGTATTCGGAGTCGGCAGTCTGATAAAATTCAGGGAGGTCACACCTCTCATTGCCAGACAAGCAACAACAAATTAATCATTTTAAAGTGGCCAAAGAATGAATAAAATAATCTATACTCACGGGGAAGTTTGTTCCAATTCCTTCAGATTACATAACATGTGTTACTGTATAATGAATCATATTTTGAAAACAATTTGATTTATATGCCAACCTTAGCAATATATTCCATAGAGCTGCAAACAAAAAACAGATGTCAAGTCAGAATAGCAAGGATGACCAAAAGCTTGACCAAATGTTGAGGGGACATCAGGAGGGCAAGGAGAGGAGAGGGGCAGTGGAGGTGCCAGCTCATGGAACAACTGCCCTAGTGAGATGAAAGGAGGACAAGCAGACAGAGCCGTATGTCACAGCAGTAGAGGGAGAGGGGAGAGTTGAGATGGAAGAAGAAGTCACAATCCATGGGAAGGAGCAAACACAAACACAAGAACCTTCAACCTGAGCCACTGGAGATTGCACTATCGAGAAATGGGAATTAGTTGGGGTTCACATATGGGCATCATTATTTGGATGAGCTGAAACTTATAAAGGGAAATTTCTTGTCAGAGGAATTGCCCAGCTCCTTCTGAGACACAAGAGATTCTGAGAATGCTGGAAATCTGGAGCAACACACACAAAATGCTGGAGGAACTCAGCAGGTCAGACAGCATCAGTGGAGGGAAATGAACAGTCGACGTTTCAGGCTGGGACCCTTCATCCGCTGATGAAGTGATAAAGAGTCTTGGCATGAAGTGTCGACTGTTCATTCCCCGCCACAAATGCTGCCATGGGCAATTAATATAAGATATTTAATTTTTTGGTTACAAGATTCAGATGTAATTCAATGCCCCAAATGGGTACACCTTGAGCACCAATCAGTTCTTGAATTTTCATTAGTTTCTATTTTAGTAGCTTCACTCCCTTTTGCACTTACCAAATTAAGTAAACATATGATTAACCCAATTGTTAAACATACAATACAAATATGGTTTCTATTTCATACATTTTTTGGATTGAATAAATTTAACTTGTCAAGTCCCATTCAATCTAAATTTTTCTTTCATCCATCCAGAGTTGACTCTGCTTTTTCCATACGGAAAAGGAAGGGAATCGTATGTTTTCCTGATTTATTCATTGATAACTGTTTTTCTTCTTTTGAACAACTGTCTAACAAATACAATTTGTCTAGATCACACTTTTTTTGATATTTGCAGATTAGAAATTTTTTAAAAGCTACTATACCCTCTTTTCTGACACCTTACAAAACTGAAATTACAGGAAAAATTTTAGGTCTTAATCCTAATCAGCAGGGCTTGATAGCAATAATCTATGATTTAATTATGAAAATATGTCCAGAATCACTGGACAAAATGAAGAATGAATGGGAAAGGGAACTCCAGACATCTTCACCTACAGAGACGTGGAAGAAAATTCTTCATTTAGTTAATACATCTTCAATGTGTGCCAGACACTCTTTGACACCGTTTAAGGTAGTTCACAGGACCCATATGTCAAAAGATAAGCTAGCTCGTTTTTATCAACATATAAATCCTATATGTGACAGATGTAAATCGAATGTGGCTTCTTTGACACATAGGTTTTGGTCCTGTCCTCTTTTGGAAAAATATTGGAAAGATATTTTTAATGTTATTTCAAATGTAGATTGCTTTACATCCTCACCCTATCACTGCAATTTTTGGACTACCAAGGATAGAGTCTGGCCATTTACCTGCTTCCGCTAATCGTATGATTGCCTTTGTTACATTAATGGCCAAACGATCCATTTTGCTTAAATGGAAGGATCCAATACCCCCGACTACTTTTCAATGGTTCTCTCAAACTAGATCATGTTTAAACTTGGAAAAAATTAGGAGTGGTGCTGTTGATCCTTCGCTTAAATTTGAAGATATTTGGAGTCCATTTATTCAATATTTTCACATGATGTAGATCCCCTTTCAATAACTTTCCAACTTAGAGGAATGGAGTTGACAACATAATATTGCTCTGCTTCTACTGAGAAATTTTAGTCCAGTCTTTCTTTTTTCTCTTTTTTTTGTTTTTTTTTAAATTTTTCTGTTACGTTTAGTTTGGTTTGATATATTGTTTATAACTTTTCTTCTTGATTTGGGGATTTTTTTTCTTTCTTTTCTTTCATATATATATAATAAATCTTTTTCTTTCCTTTCTTTTATATTATATTCATTTACTAAGAGATCATTGGATCTACAGATTTTTTATATTTTATTGTTCTTTATGATTATCTGTGCCATGGTTGTTCCCCCGATCCCTGTGTATTACATGTACAAACATTGACGTTATATATCAATCTGTATTAATTTGAAAATGAATAAAAAGATTGAAAAAGAAAGAAAGATGCTGCCTGACCTACTGAGTCCCTCTAGCATTTTGTGTGTGCTTCTCCTTCAGAGACTGCAGTCCTGGCGGGCCGCAGAGACTCTATTGTGCTGTATGATTCCATCAGTCGGTGTTTACAGCTGTTCAAGAGAGCAGTGCAATACGTGAGTCTGAAGGGGTCAATGGGCAAACGGGCTGCAGGGGAACTGAGGTCTGAGAGATGGAAATAGATTTTGTGCAGGTGAAGGTGCTTAGTTCAAGTATTGAACATGACTGAAAAGATGTGAAGAGCTATTTTAACTTAAACATGAGTGGTGAGTGTCAAGTTTGATATTCTTTGAACACCACCCAGCCAAATAACTTTCCATGGTCGCTCTGCTCCTCCATCTGTGGTCCTTCTGCATTCTTGAGATAGATCACTTCATTATTAGAAGCCAGTCCTTAAATGATCCAGGTCCTGGGCTCAGGAATTCCCTTCCGAAACCTCTTCATCTTTCTTTCCTTCTTTAAGATGCCCCTAAAAATCTATCACCTGAATAAGATTTTGTTCACCTGCCTTTGTATCTATTAACATAAGTCCATCTCATTTTAGAGTCATAGATTTGCAGAGTTTATCCAGCATGGAAACAGGCCCTTCGGCCCAACTCATCCATACCAACCAAGATGCCTATCTAAGCTGGTCCCGTTTGGCTGCATTTGGCCCAGATCCCTCTAAACATTTCTTATCCATGTGCATGACCAAATGTCTTTGAAATATTGAACTATCACCTGCCTGTACCACCTCCTCTGACAGCTCGTTCCACATACACATCACATTCTGTGTGAAAAACTTATCCCTCAGATCTCCTTTAAATCTTTCCCCCTCACCCTAAACCGATGTCCTCTAGTTTTAGACCCTCCTACACTGGGAAAAAGGCTGTGATTATCTATCCTACTTCTGCCCTCATGATTTTATAAACCTCTATCAGGTCACCCCTCAGCCTTCTTTGCTCCAGAGAGAACAGCCTCAGCCCATCCAGTCTCTTCTTATAACTCAAGCCCTCCTTGTGAATCTTTTCTGCACCTTTAGTCACATCCGTCCCATTGTGTGGTGACCAGAACTCCACACAGTGCTGACCAAGGTGCCTTTCTGAGCTAGTCCCATTTGCCTGCATTCGGCCTATATCCTGGGCTCAACAGTGAACCCAGCACTGATCTCTGGTCACAGGCCTCCAATCTGGAAAAACAATCATCCGCTATTCATCTATGGCTCCTACCACCAAGTCAATCTTGTATCCAATTGGCCAGCTCACCTTGGATCCCATGTGATCTAACCTTCTGGACCAGCCTACCATGCAGGACCTTGTCAAAGACCTTGCTAAGGGCTATGTAGACAACTTCTACTACACTGCCCTCATCAATCCTCTTGATCTCTTTTCCAAATACACAATTAAATTCATGAGACACAATTTCCCATGCACAAGCCCATGCTGAACGTCCCTAATCAGTCCTTGACTTTCCAAATGCAGGTGGATTCAGTCTCTCAGAATCCCCTCCAGCAACTTTCCCACCACCAATGTTAGGCTCACCCACCTGTAGTTCCCTGGATTATCTTTTCAGCCCTCTAGGTAAAGGCACAACATTGGCTACCATCCAATTTTCCTGTTCCTTACCCAGGCCAACAAAGGTACAAAATTATCTCTGCCAGGGCCCCAGCAATTTCCTCCCTTGCTTCCAACAATGTCCTAGGATACACTTCATCAGGCCCTGGGGATTTGCCCACCTTTGTGTGCTTCAGGACATTTTATTTGATAATACTCCTTTCAGGTAACCTTGGGATTATTTGCTACAGTAAAAGAGCCTTATAAAGTTTTGTAATTCTCTTTCAGTTCATATTGAGCCCAACAAACATTTCACATCTCCACACATGAACTATCTTTGAAATCAGACAGGAATGATCCAAACTTTTCTTTAAAGAGGAGGCTGAGATAAGATGAGATTTTGTTATTAGTCACATGTACATCAAAACACACAGTGAAATGCACCTTTTGTGTAGAGTGTTCTGGGGGCAGCCCACAAGTGTCGCCACGCTTCCAGTGCCAACATAGCATGCCCACAACTTCCTAACCCATACATCTTTGGAATGCGGGAGGAAACCGGAGCACCCGATAAATGAGTCATAATCATTCATCAGGGCAGCAGGCCCCTCTGCCACCAAGTCCATGCTGACCATTAACCACTCATTTACATTCACCGCACCTTTTATTCTCCCCACATTCCCGTCAGCTCCCAGCGGGATCTACCACTCACATACATACCAAGCGCAATTTACAGTGGCAAGTGTGCCCGCAGCCTGCATGTCTTTGAACTATGGGAGGAAACCGGAGCACCCGGCTTCCTTGTAGTCATAGGGAGGACGTGCAAACTCGACACAGACAGCACCAGTGATTGTGGTCGAACCTGGGTTGCTGGAACTGTGAGGAAGCAGTTCTATAAGCTGCACCATTGTATTGTCCCAAAGGAAGGCTGGAAGACAGCAAAAATATCACAAGTTCACATATTTGAGCCTACAGTCAGGCACTGGAGGTAATATCTTGTTTGGAAATATCTTTGTGGAACTAACGTTAAAGTTAAATGTGCTCATCTCTGCCCTCTTACTTCTCGGAGTGCTGTGATATATGAATTGTACCATCTCATTTACTATATAAAAAAAACATTTGGAGCCAGTTGCAGTTTTCAGAGATGAGTTACCTCTATCAGTGAACACCTGCTAGGCAGCTTACACCAAAATGTACCAAATGAACTAAAATCTAACTGATCTGCAGGTTGAAGTCTGGGCTCCCACCACCCTCCGTGAGTAGAATTCTTCCCACACTTTTCTTGCAAGAGGGTTGGTTCAGATTTTGATTACATTCCCTCCTCCTGGGCTTCACAATTGATGGAAGTCAGTTCTTTCTTCTACCCTTTCCTGTCTCCTTTATTATCATGAAAACAGCAGTCAGGTCACTGCTCAACCTTCTAAGGTTGGTCCAGTCCCTCCTTGCATCATAATCCTTGGAGCCCGTGTTTCCGCTGTTAACCTACATTGCCATCCCTCCAATGCTCACGGCCTCCAGATGAGAGACAAGCAGGGTCCCAACCTCTTACAAAACCTCCTCCATGTAAAACTTCCGTGAGCCTTTGATTATATTTTTTGTCCCTGTCAACAATGATTTACCTCCGTGAAGTTCAAATCGGAACTGTGTCCATTTCAGGATCAAGGTGGATGATCACACTTCTTCCCTCATTGAAATCTGCCACATTTGCCCATTTGGTTCATCTGATAATCTTCTGTAATTTTACACCTATATACAGTGCCTATGCTCTATATTGTGCTTCTAATCCAGCATTTAATTTATTAATGAACACGGTGAATAGTTGTGTTCTCCACAGAGCTTCTTGCTCCAGTTGGTGTCTCCTCCTATTGTTCTTCCTCTCTCCCACTTTCCGAACCTACTCAATAACTTGCATTCGGTGATGAGCGATGTTCGCTGGGTGATAAAGTCAACTTGCCCTGGTTCCTCACACCCAGGCATTCAATGCCAATGCTTGCAGCCACTGTCAATGGCAATCTGTCAAAAACCCACATGATAACAGTGACCATATTCCATCTTGATAACCAGGATACTAAGCACACATAGGAACTTGATCTGCACTCAATCTTTGTCAGACTGAAACAAGACAGCAATAACTTTCACTGATTCACAAAGACCATTGTGGTTTGGGATTAGGCAAACACAAGCTGGAACACAGAATCCATGCTCTGGAGGTGACCCATGGCTTTTGTGTACTACGTGTTCGAGAAAGGTTTACCAGCAGGGATCAAACGCTGCCATTTATTGACATCCAGGTGAACACTGCGATATGGTGCATCATTGGAACAGTCAGCTTGTCTCCAACGTGGCGACGCGTTCTGCCTCCAAGGCCCATACTCACGATATAAAGCTGATCAGATTAAGACCTGCAAGATTCTGGGCAGAATGACAAAGTTGAGAGGTTGCTTCTTGTGTCTGGACAGTATTAGAATAACAACTGACATTTCAAACTAGGATAATGAAATGCTCTTTGGAACTCTCTACCTCAGAGAGCTGTGGATGCTCAGTCACTGTATTTTCAAGGCTTAGGTAGATGGGTTTAAGGACACAGAGGGATTTGGGTGAAAGGGGTATCAGTCAGGACAGTGGAGGAGGGACAAACCAGTCATGATCTGATTACAGAATGGCGGTTGGGGCCTCACCTCCTGTGTTCATCCGTCTGAATATAAAGGCTGAGTGGTTGCTTCACAACATCAGCCACAAGAGTGATTAGAAGTAAAACAGTTACAATATTCTGTGCTGTCTTATATTTGAGGTAAAATAGTTTCTCCAGCTTTATGCAATTATAGAGGAGACGGTTGTTTTGGTTTGAGTATTGTAAAAACTGGATCGCATTGGAATGGACCACCAAGGATTATGTGAATTTACTGACTGTGTAACCATGCAGAAATCCTTCTCCCCTGCGATAACATGTGGCCACACAATCAGTTCCTCCTATAATGGTCCCAACTGACTAGCTCTGCTGTTTGCAAGGTCAGTGTCTGACTAACTCATTGCACAACCTTCTGTTGAACTGCTGTGATGCTGCTGAGTTGCCGCTGAGTTGCCAACACAACCTTCCCCAAGTGTTGGTCCCCTTCACCTTCAGTGCAGACAGAGCTGGTCCAATCCTGTGCATCTGTGTTCCAGGAACGGCAGGCGGCCCCATGCAATCCTTTCTGGCAAATCCGTGCTCCTGATAAGCAGCTCCTAATTGCAAAATCTGCCTTTGCGTATTGTCCTGAGTTGTGCAATGGGATTTGAAGGCTAAAGGCCCACTACTGAACAGAATGGCAATGCACAATGCAAGGGGGCAGCCAAATCACAAACATCTGCGCATTGTAGGAATGATGGGTGCAGATCTGTCTCCGTCTGCAAGCTCAAGCACCTCTCACAGATATGACAACAGTGACATTCCCTTTGGTTTAATGTTATGGGGAAATTTAGAGAAATTTCATATACTTGGGAAAGAGTGAAAATATTCTCAAGTAAGTCATTTAAGGTTTCAGTAAATGCGGCAACCATTATTAATGAACATACATCCTTAAGATTAAGGACAATCCTCAACCTTCGATAAATATCTTAGCAACAAGAGGGTAGCTAAGGAAAGAGTCGGTTCTCTCAGGGAGCCAGGAGGTGTGAGCGAGGTCTGAAGTAAATACTAAGTGAGTGCATGGAATGGGCTGCTGGCAACAGCAGTGGAGGCGGATACAATAGGGTCTTTTAAGAGACTTTTGGATAGGTACATGGAGCTGAGAAAAATAGAGTAAGCCTGGTAATGTCGGGACACGTTCGGCACAGCTTTGTGGGCCGAAGGGCCTGTAGTGTGCTGTCAATCTTCTCTGTTTCCATGTTTCTATGTTCCTCATCGGTATTGACCAGGGAGAAGGACGTGGGAGTGGAGAGGTAGGGGAGGGCTTTGTTAATATTCTACAGCATGTCTGGATGAGGAAGCATTAATGTTTCTGGTGAACATTAAGGTGGGTAAATCCCCAGGACATGACGGGAACTATCCCAGGTTACAAAGCGAAACCAGGGAGGAGAATGGTCGGACATTTGCATTTCCATTAGCCATGGGTGAGGCATTAGAAGACTGAAGGACAACTCATGTTATCCCTTGTCCAAAAAGGCCAGCAGAGATAAACGGAGAAACTACTGGCTGCTGAGCCTTACATCAGTGGTGGGAAGTTGTTGGAGAAGATTCTGAGAGACAGGATTTTGTTCACTTGGAAAGGCAAGGACTGATTAGGAGGAATCGGCATGGCTTTATGCTGTAAGTACCTAAGAAAATCAATGAAGCAAGTGTGGTAGACATGGTGTACCTTGAATTTAAGATAAGATTAAGATTTTGACAAGGTCCCACACAGTTGGCAAACTTGGTGATAGGAGGCAAATGGTGCACAGCAGGGATTGGTGCTGGGACCTTTGTAGTTTGCTGGGTGAGAACATGGATGGTCTAATGAGAACATTTGTTGACAACATGAAAATGAGTGGAGTCATGGATAACAAAGTTTGTCCAAAGATACAGCAGGACATAGATCAGCTGGAAAGATGGGCAGAGTGGTGGCAGATGGAGTTTAATTCAGACAAGTATGAGGTAATGCAATTTGGGAAGTCAAATTCTGGTAGGACATTAGAGTAAATGACAGGGGCCTTAGGAATATTGATGTGCAGAAAAACCTTGGAGTGTAGTGCCAGCCTGCTCTGCAAAGTGAGGGACGAGATTTCTGAACGATTGGCTAGGATCTTTGAGTCCTTGTTGTCCACGGGAATGGTACCAGAGGATTGGAGGGTGGCAAATGTTGTCCCCTTATTCAAAAAAGGTAGTAGGGATAGTCCAGGGAATTACAGACCAGTGAGCCTTACATCTGTGGTGGGCAAGCTGTTGGAAAGGATTCTTAGAGATAAGATCTATGAGCATTTAGAGAATCATGGACTGATTAGGGACAGCCAGCATGGCTTTGTGAAGGGAAGATCATGTCTCACAAGCCTGATAGGGTTCTTTGAGGAGGTGACCAGGAATATTGATGAGGGTAGTGTAGTGGATGTGGTCTACATGGATTTTAGTAAGGCGTTTGACAAGGTTCTGCATGGTAGGCTTCTTCAGAAGGTCAGAGGGCATGGGATTCAGGGAGGCTTGGCTGTGTGGATTCAGAATTGGCTTGCCTGTAGAAAGCAGAGGGTTGTGGTGGAGGGAGTGCATTCAGATTGGAAGGCTGTGACCAGCGGTGTCCCACGGGGATCGGTTCTGGGACCTCTGCTTTTCGTGACATTTACTAATGACTTGGATGAGGGGGTAGAGGGGTGGGTTAGCAAGTTTGAAGATGACACAAAGGTCAGTGGTGTTGTGGATAGTGTGGAGGACTGTCGAAGATTGCAGAGAGATATTGATAGAATGCAGAGCTGGGCTGAGAAGTGGCAGATGGAGTTCAATCCAGAGAAGTATGAGGTAGTACACTTTGGAGGGACAAACTCCAAGGTGGAGTACAAGGTAAATGGCAGGATTCTGGGTAGTATAGAGGAGTAGAGGGATCTGAGGGTTCATATACACAGATCACTGAAAGTTGCCTCACAGTTAACTTAGGGTAGTTAAGATAGTTTATAGGACATTAGCTTTCATAAGTCATGGGAATGAGTTTAAGAGCCGCAAGGTAATGATGCAGCTCTACAAAACTCTGGTTAAGCCACACTTGGAGTACTGTGTCCAGTTCTGGTCACCTCATTGCAGGAAGGATGTGGAAGCATTGGAAAGGGTGCAGAGGAGATTTACCAGGATGCTGCCTGGTTTGGAGAGTATGGATTATGAGGAGAGTCTAAGGGAGCTGGGGCTTTACTCTTTGGAGAGAAGGTGGATGAGGGGAGACATATAGAGGTATACAATATATTAAGAGGAATAGATAGAGTAGACAGCCAGCGCCTCTTTCCAAGGGTACCAATGCTCAATACAAGAGGGCATGGTTTTAAAGTAATGGGTGGGAGGTTCCACGGAGATATCAGAGGGAGGTTTTTCACCCAGAGAGCGGTTGATGCATGGAATGTGCTGCCTGGGGTAGTGGTGGAGGCAGATACATTGGTCAGGTTCAAGAGATTGTTAGACAAGCACATGGAGGAATTTAAAATAGGGGGATATGTGGGAGGAAGGGGTTAGAATGTCTTAGGCGAAGTTTAAAGGTTGGCACAACATGGTGGGCTGAAGGGCCTGTATTGTACTGTACTGTTCTATGGTTCTATGGTTCTAAGTGGGAGGATGGAGCCCGGAGGTGGAAGGGGACAAAGTGGGGCTGGGGGGAATGTGAGAAGGGAGACAAAAAAGGAGGAGGACCAGAGGATCAGAAGGAGGTGAGAAAGAATGAGTGTGAAAGTGGTAAAAAAAATGAAAAAGGGTGGGGGATTTACCGAAAATTGGAAAACAATATTCATGCCATTGGGTTGTAGACTACCCTGGCCGAATATAAGGTGTTGCTCCTCCAGTTTGCTTTGGGCTTCATCCCGGCAGTGGAGAAGGCCAAGGATGGACAGGTCAGTGTGGGACTGGGAACGGAACTGAAATGGTCGGCAACTGGGAGCTCGGGATGGCCATTGGGGACTGAGTGTGGGTGTTCTGTGAAATGGTCACTGAGTCTGCACTTGGTCTCGCCGATGTAGAGCAAGCCACATCAGGAGCACCGAATGCAGTGGACAAGGTTGGAGGAGATGCATGTGAACCTATGCCTCACTTCACAGTTGTGGCACACCAGGAGTGAAAGTACACAGTTCCCTGAAAGTGGTGACACAGCTGGATAGGGCAGTGAAGAAAGCATTTGGTATGTTTGCCTTCATAGGCCAGGACAATGAGTAGAAGAGTTGGGTCATTTTGTTACAGCCGTATAAAGTATTGGTTAGACCTCACTTGGAGCATTGTGGGCAGTTCTGGTCACCACACTGCAGGAAGAATGTGGTACTATCAGAGAGAGTGCAGTAGAGATTCACAAGGATGTTGCATGGAATGAACAGCTGTAGTTAAACGGAGAGATTGGATCGGCTGAGTCCATTCTCACTGGAAAATGGGATGCTGAGGGGTGACCTTATAGAGGTGAGTAAAGGTGACCTTACATAAAATAATGAGGGGCATAAGTGGGATCACTATTCAGAATCTTTTTCCCAGGGCAGAAAGGAATCTAAAACCATAGGGCATAGGTTTAAGGTGAGAAGGGAGAACTTTGAAGGAGGTCTGAGGGGTAAGTTTTTCACACAGAGGGAGGTGGGTATCTTGAACAAACTGCTACAGGAGGTGGCAAAGACAGATACATTTACAACATTTAATAGGCATTTGGAAGGGTATCTGGATAGGAAAGACGTAATTGGATACAGGCGTAGTGCAGGCAATGGGATTGGCGTAGATAGGCATCTTGGTTGGCACGGAGCACATTGTCTGAAAGGGTCCACTCTGTGCTGTATGGTTCCATGTTTCAAACCACATCCATATCAAACCAATTATTTGTTTCAGAACTATTATTTCATGGAATTGCAAGTGAGACCACTACTGGATTGTGGGTTGTATCAACCAGAAACACAGAACAGACCTTTCAGTTTTTATTCTTAACATCTCAAATCTTATTTTGAGAAATTTGAAGATGCAATATGCTTCTGTGAATTCACTTAAAAATCACAATAGCAACCTGAGGCCCTGCAGATGAAACAAGAGTTGAATACAATGAATGAAGTACAGTTCCAATGAATTTCACGTGCGGCAGAGAAATGTGTAGCTAAACTAGCCTGGCCACATTGGAGGCAAATTTGAGGAGGTCAGGGACAGATGGATATTTTTCATTTACATTTCTGCTGTCACTGCCATTCCAGGACAGCTCTTGTCTGCAGGAATCCATTTAGAATATTTCTTGTTGCTATGGCAATGTTACCACAAGAGAAATTGGGAATTAGTTGAACAGAAACTGTAAACTGAGGAATGTGTGAAGATTCAATGAACTAAAGTGGACTTCAACAATAGAGTAAACAGCACAAAAGGTTTTGACAAGAGACTTTAAATGTTTATGAAAACACGTTGCAACATTTGAATAAATGTTCAATTAACTAGCTTGAATTTCAGGGGTAGAGCCAGCCACTTTTGCATAGAAAGACCCTGCATTGTCCTCATTGCTCAGCTGGGAGCTGGCTTCCCATCGGAGGAACGTGCCCATGGGAAAACTGGGTGTATGACCAGCAAGCTCAGTGGTCATGAAAGGTCTGGCCCTACAAGAACTAACAATACTTCAAGCTGAACACCAGATGTCTGCCAAGCACACATTTGTTGGCAAAGCTTCTCCTCTGTGGCTCAGTTAGACATGGAACATGAGAGCATAATGAGCAGAGTGGGAAACTGCATAACATTTCACAGTGTTTGGAATGTCAATTAAGAATAAGAGTGGGTTCGTAAGTTCACAGATGATACAAAGATTGGTGGTGTTGTGCATAGTGTAGGGGATTGATGTAGGATACAGTGGGAGTTGCAGATATGGGCCAAGGATCAGGAGGTAGAGTTTAATCCAGCCAAATGTGAGGTGGGATCAATTGTGTACCTCTACATTTGATCTCTGGTGATCAAATGTAGAGGGAGAGTACACAGTTAATGGCAGGACCCTTAAGAATGTCGATGTACAGAGAGATCTTGGGATCCAGGTCCATAGCTCCCTGAAAGTGGCTACACAGGTTGATATGGTGGTAAAGAAGGCATATGGCATGCTTGCCTTTATTAGCCGAGGCACTGAGTTCAAGAGTCAGGAAGTTATGCTGCAGCTTTATAAAACTCTGGTAGGGCTGCATCAGTCTCAGCCCTCTACCCTGCTCCCTATACACTCATGACTGCGTGGCCAGATTCTGCTCTAATGCCATCTACAAGTTTGCAGATGATACCACCATAGGAGGCCATATCTCAAATAACAATGAGTCAGAGTACAGGAAGGAGATAGAGAGCTTAGTGGAATGGTGTCATGACAACAACCATTCCCTCAATATCAGCAAAACAAAAAAACTGGTCATTTACTTCAGGAAAGGGGGTGGTGTACATGCACCTGCCTGCATCAGTGGTGCTGAGGTCGAGAGGGTTGACAGCTTCAAGTTCCTTGGAGTGAACATCACCAATAGCCTGTCCTGGTCCAACCACATAGATGCCACGACCAAGAAAGCTCACCAGCACCTCTACTTCCTCAGGAGGCTAAAGAAATTTGGCATGTCCCCTTTGACACTCACCAACTTTTATCGATACACCATAGAAAGCATCCTATCTGGATGTATCACGGCTTGGTATAGCAACTGCTCTGCCCGGGACTGCAAGAAACTGCAGAGAGTTGTGGACACAGCTCAGCACATCACAAAAACCAGCCTCCCGTCCATGGACTCTGTCACTGCCTTAGTGAAGCAGTCAGCATAATCAAAGCCTTCACCCACCCGGGGTCATTCTCTCTTCTCCCCTCTCCCATCAGGTAGAAGATACAGGAGCCTGAGGGTACGTACCACCAGGCTTAAGGACAGGTTCTACCCCACTGTGATAAGACTATTGAATGGTTCCCTTATACAATGAGATGGACTCTTGACCTCACAATCTAACTGGTTATGTCCTTGCACCTTATTGTCTACCTACAATGCATTTCCCTGTAGCTGTGACACTTTACTCTGCATTCTGTTATTGTTTTTACCCTGTACGACCTCAATGCACCATGTAATGAATTGATCTGTATGAACGGTTTAAGGTGAGAGGGAATAAGTTCAAAGGAGATGTGCAGGGCAAGTTTTTTACACAGAGAGTGCCTGAAATGTGCTGCCAGGGGTGGTGGTGGAGGCAGATATGACAGAGACATTTAAGAGGCTCTTGGACTGGCACATGAATGTGCAGAGAGTGGAGGGATACAGACATAGTGCAGGCAGAAGGGATTAGTTTAGTTAGGCAATTAATTGCTATTTTAATTAGTTTGGCAAAACATTTTGGGCTGAAGGGCCCTGTTCCTGTGATGTACTGTTCAATGTTCTATGGTCTATAATAAAAGCTATTACACTCATTGCTCTTGAGCAGCCTGCCTGCGGCATGTTACCTCCCTCTTGCAGGATCCACTCTGTGGCAACTTCAAAAGGTTAAAAAACTACCCTGAATTTGTTTCAGAGTGGTGTTAGAGTTTAAAGTGGTTGGAAACTCTGCCAGACGTTGGGATGCTTTTTGGAAAAGACCTTCCAGCTTTCTTAGACAAGGGATGAGTGGGGTCCAAGGGCAGGGCTTCACACACCAGACTTTACTACAATTTGGTTGCAGTTGGCATCAGGTGCTGGTTAGAATCCAACATGATTGATAAGCATGGTTTAGTGGATGTTTTCTACACTGCTAGTGAAGGATTTGACAAGGTCCCTCATGGTAGGCTGGTCCAGAAAACTGAGTCACATGCGATCCATGTTGAGATGGTAAGTTTGATATAAAATTGGCTTGGCCGTGGAAGACAGCGGGTGGTGGTGGAGGGGTGTTTTCCTGGCTGGAGGTCGGTGACCAGGGATCAGTGCTGGGACCTCACCTTGTTGTAAGACATTTAAATGAAAGTGTAGGTGGGCTAATGAGTGAGTTTGCAGATGACACAGAAAATGCTGGAGGTTGTGGGTAGTGGGGAAGGTTGTCAAAGGATTCAGCAGGATACAGATCAGTTGTAACAACACACAAAACGTTGGAGGAACTCAGCAGGTCAGGCAGCATCTATGGAGGGAAATGGACAGTTGATATTTCAGTCGAGACCCTAAACCTCGACTGTCCATTTCCCTCCATAGATGCTGCCTGACCTGCTGAATTCCTCCAGTGTGCTTTTTGAATTGCTCCAGATTCCAGCATCTGCTGTCTCTTGTGTCTCCAGAACCTTTAATGATATCAGGTAACCCTGAGACTGGGAAGGGAAGTTGCATGATCAGCAGCTGGGTGGGAATAGGAGTAAGAGAATCAAGTTTGACTCCATGGCTGATGAGTCCAGAAACACCATGAGAAGTGATTGGTGAGAATTGAAAACAGAAGCAAACTCAGAGCCTGCACCAGGAGAACTTTAGACATTCGGTCCAGTGAGCTGGGGGTAAGGAAGGGAAGTGGAAGAAACAGCCTAGTCTCGGCTTGTGTTGATAGACCTCGTGAGTGAGCGCCTCCAGCTTGCCAGAGTGCAGTCTTGGCAGTGCAGTGACAAACTTCTCGGCAAGGATTTTAAACAAGATTTTCAAACAGAGGGTGGTGGGTGCAGAGCAAGCACCCATGGATGGAACGATGATGTTGTGGCCATTACAGAGACTTGGTTGAGAGAGGGACAGGACTGGATGCTTAATGTTCCAGGGTTTCAATGTTTGCGAAGAGATAGTGAAAAAGGTAAATGGTGGGGATGGGGAGGAGTTGCAGGAACAATACCACAGCTGCACTCAGAGGGGACACAATGCAGGGCTGGTCCACTGAGTCTATACGAGCAGAACTCAAAAATAAGAAAAGTGCAATCACTCTGATGGGATTATACTACAGACCTCCACCCCAATAGCCACCGGGACATTGAGGGACAGATATGCAGGCAGATTAGTGAAAGGCGTAAATACAACAGCACTGCTGTTGTGGGTGACTTCAACTTCCCCAATATAGACTGGGACCTCCTCAGTGCAAGAGGTTTAGATGGGGCAGAATTTGTTAGTTACATCAAAGAAAGTTTCTTAAAACAGTAAGTGGATAGCCCAATTAGAGCAGGGGCCACACTGGACTGTGTATTGGGAAACAGGTCTGGCCAGGTGACTGACCTTTCAGTGGGGGGGTCATTGATAGAACATGGATCACAACTTCTTCAGTTTAAAGATAGTTATGAATAAAAATAAGTATGGACCTTGAGGGAGAGTATTTAATTGGGGGAGGGCAAATTACAAGAATATTATGCAGGAATGAGGGAGAGTTAATTGGGAACCGCTGTTTTTGGGCAAGTCCACATCTGACATGTTCCAGTAAGAAGGAAGGACAAGGATGGCAAGAAGAAAAAGGAAGCATATGTAAGATTTAGGAAGCTAAAATAGAACACAGCCCTTCAAGAATATAAAGATGCCAGAAAAGAACTCCAGAAGGGAATTCGGAGAGCCAGGAGGGGCAAGCAGGGTTAAAGAGAATCCCAAGGAATTTTATACATACATCAAGAGCAAGAGGATAACAAGGGAGAGGGTAGGACCACTCAAGGATAAAGGAAGGAAGATGTATGAGGAGGCAGAGGATGTGGGTGAGGTCCTCAATAAGTAATTTGAATCGGCAGTTACCAAGGAGGACGTGGACGAGAGTGAGATCAGTGTGGAGACTGCTAATATGCTGGGTATTTTGAGATAAAGAAAGAGGTGGTATTGGTTATCTTGAAGGTGGATGGGACATTCCCCAGGTCATTGAGAGAGGCAAGAGATGAGATTGCTGGGGCCCTGACCAAGATCTTTGTGCCCTCTCC
Source organism: Pristis pectinata (assembly GCF_009764475.1). NCBI lineage: Eukaryota > Metazoa > Chordata > Chondrichthyes > Rhinopristiformes > Pristidae > Pristis > Pristis pectinata. The sequence goes on along the minus strand of NC_067430.1, from coordinate 633,027 downwards.
AGCCACAGGCGAGGTCCTGGAGGACTGGTGAGTAGCTAATGCTGTTCCTTTGTTCAAGGAGGGAAATAAGGTTGAAATAAAACAATGATCATTGAATTCTCCCACTTTAGGTAATCCTCACCCCCCCCCCACACCGCCCGCCCCACACTCCCCCCCCACACCCCCCCCACACCGCGCCCCCCCACACCGCCCCCTCCACACACCCCCCCACACCGCCCCCCCCACACTGCACCCCCACACACCCCCCCACACCGCCCCCCCCACACCGCCCCCCGCCACACCCCCCCCACACCGCCCCCCCCACACTGTGCTTCTTCTCTTCCCTTTCCTCGCCTCCTTTTTCTACCTTTCTTTTCCCTTTCTCTCCTTACCTTTGACCCTCCCCTCCTCCCCCACACTTTCTCTTACCTGCATCTACCTATCACCACTTGTGCCTACCCCACCTCCCCTCTTTTGTCCACCTATCACTGCTCTGCTTTTCCCTCCTATATATTGGGTTCTCCTTTTCCTATCTTGAGTCCTGAAGAAGGGTCCTGACCCAAAACGTTGACCGTCTGCTTTTCTCCACGGATGCTGCCTGGCCTCTGAGTTCCTCCAGCATCATTGTGTTTTTCATCTGGATCCCAGCATCTGCAGTCCTCTGTTTTTCTAGGGAAATAGGGATAATCCTGGAAATTATAGACTGTTAAATCTCATGTCGGTGGCAGGGAAGCTATTGAAGAGGATTCTTGGGAATAAATTTATGAGCATTTGGAAAACCATGGCCTAATTAGGGACAGTCAGCATGGCTTTGTTTTGGGTCAGGTCATGTCTTACTGACTTGATTGAGCTTTTTGAGGAGGTGACGATGGTGATTGATGAAGGTCGAGTTGTGGATGTTGTCTACATGGATTTTAGTAAGGCACTCAACAAGGTCCCTCATGGGAGGCTGATTCAGAAGATTGAGCTGCGTGGGATTCATGGTGACTTGGTTGTTTGGATTCAGAATTGGCTTACCCATAGAAGACAAAGTGCTTTGGTTGATGGGACATATTCCAGCTAGAGGTCCGTGACCAGCAGTGTTCCACAGGGATCTGTACTGGGACCTCTGCTGTTTATGATATATATAAATGATTTGGATGAAAACATTTTTTTGAAGAAAGATTGGGCAAGCTGGGGCTTTTCCCTTCGGAGCGACGCAGGATGAGAGGCAACTTGATAGAGGTGTATTAGATTATGAGAGGCACAAATAGAGTGGACAGCCAGCAGCTTTTCCCCAGGGCAGCAATAGCCAATCCCAGAGGACATCCGTTTAAGGTGAGTGGGGGGATGTTCAGGGGAGATGTCAGAAGTAGATTTTTTACATAGAGAGCAGTGGGTGCCTGGAACACACTGCCAGGGGTGGTGGTAGAGGCTGATACAATAGGCACATTTAAAAGACTCTTGATTGGCACATGGATTTAAGAAAAAAATGAAGGGTTATGGGCTGTGTAGGAGGGAAGGGTGAGATTGATCATGGAGTAGGTTTATATAGTTCGGCACAACATTGTGGGCTGAAGGGTCCGTACTGTGCTGTACTGTTCTATGTTCTGTGTTCTAAAATGTGGATGTGGATGCAGATAACACAATGATTGGTGGTGGTGTGGATGGTGTAGAAGGTTGCCAAAGGATACAGCGGGATATAGGTCAGTTGAAGATGTGGGTGGAGAAATGGAAGATGGAGATTAATCTGGGCAAGTGTCAGGTGTTGACTTTGGGAGGTCAAATGTAATGGGACAGGACACAGTTAATGGCAGGACCCTTAACAGTGTTGATGTACAGAGGGATCCTGGGGTCCAAGTCCACAGCTCCCTGAAAGTGGCCGCACAGATTGACAGGGTGGTAAAGAAGGCGTACGGCAGGCTTGCATTTATTCGTCGAGGCACCGAGTTCAAGAGTCAGGAAGTTATGCTGCAGCTTCAGAAAACTCTGGTTAGGCAGCATCTGGAGGATTGCATTCAGTTCTGGTCACCCCATTATAGGAAGGATGTGGAGGCGTTTAAGAGGCTCTTTGATAGGCACATGAATGTGCAGAGAATGGAGGGATATAGACATTGTGTGGGCAGAAGAGATTAAGTATCATTTGCTTAATTACTTCAGCACATCGTGGATTGAAGAGCCTGTTCCTGGGCTGTACTGTTCAATGTTCTATGTTCCATGTTCTCTGTGTATTTCTTTTCACACTGCGGCTACATCAGCAGCTTTGAAATGTCTCCTGCATATTTATTGTTGCCCAGGGACAGCAGTGTGATGGGGGGCAGCTGATACATCCCCTGGCGCAGGGGACCCCACTTGGTATTTTCAGTAGGTAGCATGTGGACCTCACTGCCTCCCTACCTATTGTGTGTTGGAGGTGAGGGTCACCCAGAGTGGTGTGGGCTGGGATGACTCCTTTGATCCATGCTTTCAACTCTCTCCCTCTTGCTCCTGGTGACAACTGTGATTGATGAGGGGAGGGTAGTGGGTGTTGTCGATATGGACTTCAGTGAGGCATTTGACAAGGTATCTCAGGGTAGGCTGATCCAGAAGATGAAAATGCATGGTAATTTGGTAGTTTGGATCCTGAACTGGCACGGCCATAGAGGAGAGGGTAATGGTGTTACTCTGGCTGGAGATCTGTGACCAGTGGTGTTCTGCAGGGCTCAGTGCTGGGACCTCTATTGTTCATCATAGAGTCATGGAGACATACAGCATGGAAACAGGCCATTCAGCCCAACTGGTCCATGCTGACCAAGATGCCCATTCAAGCAAGTCCCATTTGCCAGCGTTTGGCCCATATCCCTTCAAACTCTTTCCTATCCACGTGCCTGTCCAACTGTTTTTTAAAAGTTGTTGTTGTACCTGCTTCAACCACTTCCTCCGGCAGCTCGTTCCGCACACAAACCACCGTGTGGAACTTGTGTAAAAAAGTTACCCCTCAAGTTCCTATTAAATCTTTCCCCTCTCACCTTAAACCTACGCCCTCTAGTTCTTGATACCCCAACCCTGGGAAAAAGACTGAGTGCATTCACCTTGTGATTTTATACACCTCTGTAAGATCATCTCTCAGTCTCCATAGCTCCATGGGAAAACGTCCCAGCCTGTCCAGCCTCTCCCTATAACTCAGTCCCTTGAGCCCTGCAGCATCCTGGTCAAGCTTTTCTGCAATCTTTCCAGTTTAATAACATCTTTCCTGTATCACGATGACCAAAACTGAATACAATACTCCACGTGTGGCCTCATTCACATCTTCTACTACTGCAACATAACCTCCCAACTTCTGTACTCAGTTTATGATGTGACTGGGATTAAGTTGTGGCTGGTTTAGTTAGTAAATTTGCAGAAACACAAAAATTAGGATGTTGCAGACCGTTGTCAAAGGATACAGCAGGACATAGATCAGTTACAGATACGGGTGGAGACACAGCAGCTGGAGCTTAATCCGAGAAAGTGTGAGGTGCTGCATTTTGGGAGGTGAAATATAAGGGGAAAATATACAGCTAATGACAGGGTGTGTAGCAGCAATGATGCACAGAGGGATCTTAAGGTCCAAGCCCTTAGCTCCTTGAAAGTGCAACACAAGTGAACCATAGAACCATAGAACAATGCAGCACAATACAGGCCCTTTGGCCCACCATGTTGTGCCAACCTTCAAACCACACCTAAGACTACCTAACCCCTTCTTCCCACATATCCCTCTAACTTAAATTCCTCCATATGCTTATCTAACAATCTCATGAACTTGTCCAATGTATCAGCCTCCACCACCACCCCAGGCAACACATTCCATGCACCAACCACTCTCTGGATGAAAAACCTCCCTCTGACATCACCCTTGAACTTCCCACCCAATACCTTAAAGCCATGTCCCTTTGTTTTGAGCATTGGTGCCCTGGAAAAGAGGCACTGGCTGTCCACTCTATCTATTCCTCTCAATATCTTGTAGGGTAGTAAAGAAGGCTTTTCTTCATTGGTCAGGCCATTGAGTATAAGGGTAAAGAAGTCATGTTGCAGCTGTATAAAATTCTTGTTCAGACACATTTGGAGTACAGTATGCATTTCTGGTTGCCCCGTTATGAGAAGGATCTGAAGGCTTTGGAGAGGATGCAGAAGAGGTTTCCCAGGATGCTGCCTGGATTAGAGGGCATGTGCTAGAAGGAGGGGTTGGACAAACTTGGGTTGTTACCTCCAGAGTGTCAGAGGCTGAGGGGAGATCTATTGGTAGTTTATAAAATTATGGGAGGCATGGAGAGGGTAGACAGTCAGAACCTTTTCCCCAGGGTAGAAATGTCAAGTATTAGAGGGCATAGCTTTCAGGTGCGAGTGGGGAAATTTAAAGGAGGATGTTTTTTCTACAGACAGTGGTTGGTTCCTGGAATGGGCTGCCTGGGGAAGCAGATACGATGGTGGTGTTCAAGAGGCTTCTAGATAGACACATGAATACGCAGTGAAAGGAGGGAAATGGATCACGTGCAGTCAGAATTGATTAGTTTAATTTGGCATCATGTTTAGCACAGACATCGTGGGCTGAAGGGCCTGTACCTGTGCTGTGTTTCATGTTTTATGTTCAACATTAGATTACGCAGAACCAGCAGAATCCAAATTTAATGGTAATGTTGCAGTTGGTGGTGAGGAGGTGTAGGATTAATAAACTAGAACTGTATTGATATCTTAAGACGGATGAGAATTATGGCTGCTCGAAATACTGATTTAAAAAGTGTCCTTCAGGCCAGAACAGCCACACCACTGCTTTCCTGGGCTGGGTGCTGTGTGGTAATTGCTGTGTCTGGAACTTAATTGGATTCCCATTATGCTTGACTATGGAGATGATGGTCAATCTTAACTGGAAATGGGAAGGCTGTCTCAAACAATGAAGGTGATACCTGCCTTTGTCTCACCCGATTGCAAAATGATTAGCTGAACCTGTGGTGTGAGGCTGCTCTTTGTCCATCTGCAGTAGCCCTTTGTCCGTTTCCTGCTCAACCAAGAACTCCGGCACCTGACTCATTAAAGTGTGCGTGACAATACCTGTATAAATCTCTGTCTACCCCTTTGTACTGAGAGAACTCGGGAAGTGACTCTTAGTGAGTGCTGAAGAGAATTCTCCTAGCAGTGCACTGCTAATAAAGGTATTTGTTCGAATCGACCTCGTGGCACTGTGTTACTTACAGCGGACGGATAGGGAAATTGATTTCAGGACGACAGTGGGATCAAAGTGGAGACGCACTGGTAGTTGCCCTTTGCACTTTAAGTCTCTCCCCATGTGCTTTCCATCCCTTCATCATTTTGGAAATGCTACAAACTATGCTGAAGCTCAGCCTAATTTATGCCTTCCTTCCAAAAGGTCAGTCACAGTGGGATTCTCATGAAGATTCGTCAAGAAATTGGCCCTGTACATTTGGCCTGTCTATGAATTATTGTCCTCAGCAAATGTGACCCTGGGTTTCCACGGTTGCTTAACTTTGAATTCAACAACAGAACAAAATAGAGCCTGTTTGTCAAGCTAAATGCTTACCCCATGTGAGACAAATCCAACTGAAAATGATCTACTGATTCTCAACGAACTTGGCTTGGATTTCTTGAAAGTTGAGGTAAGAAGGGAAGGAAGAAATGGTTTGTGTTTTCAGAAAGCCGCGGTAAATTGAATCGCCGTGCTGCTCCATTCTTTTCCTTGTTATTTTATTCATCTTTGAACATTTGATTAGTTCCAGGAAAAGCCAATTTGTGATTTTGTACACCTCTATAAGGCCACCCACCAGTCTCCGATGCTCCAAAGAATGAAGTCCTAGCCTGCCCAACGTCTCCCTATAATTCAGGCCTTGATTCCAGGCAACCTCTCATAAATCTTTGCACTCTTTTGACTTCATGACATCTTTCCGATAACAGGGTAACAAAAACCGCACACAACGCTCGAAGTGCGGCTTCACCAACGTCTTGTACAACTGCAGCATAACATCCCACCTCCTATGCTCAGTGCCTTGACTGATGAAGGCCAGTGTGCCAAACACCTCAGGTAGTAAAAAGAGATAAGATATCTTTATTAGTCACATGAACATCAAAACACACAGTGAAAGGCATCTTTTGCACAGAGTGCTCTGAGGGCAGCCCGCAAGTGTCGCCATACTTCCGGCGCCAACACAGCACGCCCACAGCTTCCTAACCTGTACATCTTTGGAATGTGGGAGGAAGCTGGAGCACCCAGAGGAAATCCATGCAGACACGGGGAGAACGTACCAACTCCTGGTCGGAATTGAACCCGGGTCACTGGTGCTGTGATAGCGTTACGCTAACTGCTACACTACTGTGCCTGCATGTACAAGGATGGGCCTCAAATTAAGATCCTAAATTGGTGGAACACTGATTTAATTGCTCAAAACTGGACTTGGCAAATGAAGATTGGAAACAGATGATTGTGGGTAAAACAACATTGAACAAGTGGGAAAAAAAAGACGGCAAAATTAGGGAACCTTGGATGACAAAGGTTATTGAAGGTTTGATTCAGAAAAAAATAGGGAGCAAGTGACAGGTAAAGGCAACCGAAATCAAGTGAGTTCCTTGAGGCACAGAGGAGGCGAAGGAGAGCATTTAAGAAAGAAATTTGGAGGGCAAGTGAACTTGAGCCAGAGAGGGACCAATGTCCTTGCAGGGAAATTTGCTGGTGGTACACGGGAAGGTTTAAACTAGATTGGCAGGTGGGTGGGACCCTGAGCAGGAGCAAGTCAAGGGATAGAGCAGTAGCCAACGAGAGCAAGTTGTAATCAGGATAGCCAGGGGCACAGTAAAGGCAGGGAAAGGAATACCCAGTTAAACTACATTTATTTCAGTGCATGAGGTTTAACAGGTAAGGTGGATGAACTTAGAGCGTGGATTGGCTCTAGAGAATGGGATGTTACAGCCATAACAGAACCATGGCTGAGAAGAGGGCAGGACTGGCAGCTCGATGTTCCTGGATACAGGTGCTATGGGTGTGACAGAGGTACAGGTAAGTGAGGAGGGGCTGTTGCCTTTTTGAGAAGGGAGGATGTAACAGCAGTGCTTAGAGATGACATTCTTGGGGGATTGTCTGGTGAAGCTGTATGGGTAGAACTTAGAAACAAGAAGGGGAGGGTCACTCTAGTGGGGCTGTATTATAGACCCCCCCAATTGTCAGGGGGAACTTGAGGAGCAGGTGTGTAGAGAAATTGTCCATAGTTGCAAGAATAACAGGATTGTATTAGTGGGAGATTTTAATTTTCCCAGTATTGACTGGACCACCCAGAGTGTTAAGGGCCTGGATGGGGTGGAATTTGTGAAATGTGTCCAGCAAAGGTTCCTGAGTCAATATATAGAGTGACCTACTCGGGAGGGTGCAACATTGGACCTCCTGTCAGGGAACAAGGCAGGGCAGGTAACTGGAGTGGCAGTCAGGGAGCACTTTGCTCCAGTGACCATAATTCTATTAGTTTTAAGATAGTGATGGAAAAGGATTGGACAGGCCCACAGGTCAGGGTCCTAAACTGGAGCAGGGCTAATTTTGGAGGAATGAGGCAAAGAATTCTTTTCCCTTCCCTGTGTGAAGGGAAAAGAATGAATGGCAAGTGGGAGTGTGATATCAGGAGTCCAGGGGCAGCGTGTTCCTGTTTGGGTGAAGGGTAAACTTGGCAAGTTTAGGGAACCCTGGCTGACAAGGGACATTAGGGCTCTGGGCAAGAAAAAGAAGGAATCGCCCATTGGGCTTAGGAGGTCAGGGACAAGTGAATCCTTTGATGACTATAAAAAGATTAAGAATACACTTGGGAGAGAAATCAAGAGGATCAAGAAAGGGTATGAGGTGGATCTGTCAGGTAAGGTTAAGGAAAATCCCAAGAGGTTCCGTAGCTATATTAAGAGTAAAAGGGTGTCAAGGGAGACAGTAGGTCCCCTTGGAGATCAGCAGGGCCATCTATGTCTCGAGCCACAGGAGATGGGTGAGATTTTTAATGAATGTTTCTCCTTGGTGTTTACTGAGGAGAAAATCATGATTACTCAAGAAATAAGGGAAACAAGTTGAGATGTTTTGAAGGATATTCTTATCACCAGGGAAGAGACATTTGCAGACTTACAGTGCATTAAGGTGGATAAATCCCAGGGCATGACCGAGTGCATCTCAGACTTTGTGGGAGACTAGAGAAGAAATTGCAGAGGCCCTCTGTAGAGATATTTGCTTCATCGTTAGTCACTGGTGAAGTTCCCGAAGACTGGAAGGTGGATAATGTTGTTCCATTGTTTAAGGAGGGCAGTAAGGACAAGGCAGGCAACTACAGGCTGGTCAGCCTGACATCAGTGGTGGGGACGTTACTGGAGGGAATTCTGAGGGACAGGATCTACATTTGGATAGACAGAGTCTGATTAGGAGCAGTTAGCATGGCTTTGTGTGTGGAAATATGTGTGTGACAAATCTCTGAGTTTTTGAAAAGGTAACCAGAAGGTTAGATAAGGGTAGGGCAGTGGATGGTGTTGATTTGAACTTTAGCAAGGCCTTTGACAAGGTCCCGCATGGTAAGCTGGTCTGGAAGTTTCGGTCCCATGAACTCCAGGCAGAGCTGGTTAGGTAGATTCAAAATTGGCTGGGAGGTAGGATGCAGAGGGTGGTGGTTGAAGATTGTTTCTCAGAATGGAGGCCGGTGACCTGCAGGGGTCGGTGTTGGGTCCCTTCTTATTTGTTATTGATATAAATGGTTTGGATGCAAATACACAGGGCTTCTAAGTTTGCAGATGACACAAAATTAGGAGTTGTTGTTGATAGTGAAGGAGGTTTTGTAGATTACAGGGGGATCTTGATCAGTTAGGGAAGTGGGCCAAGGAGTGGCAAATGGATTTCAATACAGATAAATATGAGGTGATGCATTTTGGAAAGTCAAACCAGTGTAGGACTTATATAATAAATGGTAGGGCAATAGGTGGTGTCATGGAACAGAGGAACCTAGGAGTACAAGTGCATAGTTAAATGAAAGCGGCATCACAGGTAGACAGGGTGGTGAAAAAGGCGTTTAGCACGCTGGCCTTCATCAGTCAGGGCACTGAGTATAGGAGTTGGGACATCATGTTGCAGTTGTATAAGTCATTGGTGAGGCCACACTTGGAGCACTGTGGACAGGTTTGGTCCCCCTGTTATAGGAAAGATGTGGTTAAACTGGAAAGAGTGCAGAGAAGATTTACAAGGATGTTACCTGGACTCGAGGGCCTGAGTTACAGGGAGATGTTGCCCAGGCTGCGTCTTTATTCCCTAGAACACAGAATATAGAACATAGAACAGCACTGGACACGCCATTCGGCCCACAATATTGTGCCGATCTTGATGCCGATTTATGTAAATGTCCTCCTCCTGTGTATCATCCACATCCCTCCATTCCCTTGTTAATCATGTGTCTTAAACTCCAGCAACCTGCCTGTTCCCACTGCTACCCCTGGGAACCCATTCCAGGCACCCACCACTCTCTGCGTAAAAAATTGCCCTTCATGTCACCTTTAAACTCCCCCCCCCCCCCCCAACGTTAAAAGCACGTCCTCTGGTGTTTGACATTTCTACCCTGGGGAACAGATTCTGACTGTCTACCCTATCTATGCCTTTCATAAATTTTAAAAGCCTGTATCAGGCCTCCCTTCAGCCTCTGACATTCCAGGGAGAACAACCCGAGTTTGTCCAACCTCTACTTATAGCTCAGACCCTCTAATTCAAGCAGCATCCTGGTGAACCTCCTCTGCACCCTCTGCACAGTCTCCACATTCTTCCGTAATGGGGCCGACCAGAACTGCACCACGATACGCTAAGTGCGGTCTGACTAAAGTTTTTATACAGCTGCAGCGTGACTTCCTTCTCTTGTACTCAGCACCCTACCAATGAAGGCAAGCATTCCATACACCTGTTTGTGTCCCTGTTGTAATTTGCCCTCCCCCAATGTAGTACCTTCCAGCAAGATCCAATTTTATCCTCACTTATAACTATCTTAAAATATAGTGAGTTGTTTTCACTGTTCCCAAAATGTTCCCCCACTCTCGGGTCTGTCACCTGGCCCAGCTCATTTCCCAAAACCAAGTCCAGTATGTTCTCTCCTCCAGCTGGACTCTCCACAGACTGTTTCAAGAACCCCTCTTTGGATGCCCCATCTAATCCTCTTGTATGAAGGAAGTTCCAACCAATACTGGGGAAGTTAAAGTCCACACTGTGACAACCCTGTTGTTTCTGCACCTTTCCACAATCTGTCCACATATCTGTTCCTCCACCTCTGGGTGGATATTGGGGGGCCTGTCGTATAATCCCATCAGTTGTAATTGCAACTTTCATATTTTGGACTCCACCCAAACTGCCCTCCAGTGTGTCCTCTCTGATTACCACTGTGACATTCTCCCTTATCGGTAGTGCAACCCCTCTTACCTCTTTTGCCCCCTCTCTATCACGTCTAAAACAATGAAAACCCAGAATGTAGAGCGACCTGTCCTGTCCTTCACGCAATCAGGTCTCTGTAATAGCAACATCGTAGACGTTGGAGAGTGAGGGGCGACATCATGTAAGTGTTTAAAACTATGAGAGGTACAGGTAAGGTGGACGGTAACAGTCTTTGTCACAGGGTAGGGGAGTCCAAAACTAGGGCTCACAGATTTAGGTGAGAGGGGAAAGATTTAAAAGGGACCTGAAGGGAAACTTTTTCACACAGAGGGTGGTGCGTACATGGAACGAGCTGCCAGAGGAAGTGAGTGAGGCAGGTACAACAATATCATTTAAGAAGCACTTGGATAGGTGCATGGAGGGGTGGGGCCTGGAGGGATATGGGCTGAAATTGGGACCAGCTGGGTGGGCACTGTGGTTGGCATGGATTGGTTGGGCTGAAGGGCCTGTATCCTTGCTGTATTGCTCTATGACTTTGACTCTAAAATGAGGTCATGAAATATCAGCAGGTAAGATTAAGGAGAATCCTGAAGAAACAAAGGACTGCAGATGCTGGAGTCTAGATGAAGAACACGATGATGCTGGAGGAACTCAACAGGCCAGGCAGCATCCGTGGAGAAAAGCAGGTGGTCGACGTTTCAGGTCAGGACCCTTCTTCAGGACTGAAGATAGGAAAAGGGGAAGCCCAATATATAGGGAAGAAAAGCAGAGCAGTGATAGGTGGACAAAAGAGGGGAGGCGGGGTGGGCACAGGGTGGTGATAAGTAGATGCAGGTAAGAGATAGTGAGAGGCAGGTGCGGGGGGGAGGGGAGAGCAGATCCACTGGGGAATGGGTCAAAGGTGAGGAGAAACAAAAGGGGGGTAGAAAAAAGAGAGATAGGCTAGGAATGGGAAGAAAAGGAGAGGCATGGTTGTGGGGGTGTGTGGGGGGTGGTGTAGGAGGGAGGGGTATGGGGATTACTTAAAGTGGGAGACTTGAAGTGGCAGCATGGTTTTGTGTGTGGGATCTCATGTCTCACCAATTTGACTGAATTTTTTGAGGAGGTAACTGAAGAAATTAATGAAGGACAGGCGGTGAACGTCTCTATGGATGTTAGTAAGGTATTTGGCAAACTCCTGCTTGGTAGGCTGGCCCAGAATGCAAAGGTACATGGGATCCAATGTGAGCTGGCTAATTGGATCCAAGGTTGACTTGATGCCTGGATTAGAGGGCGTGTGCTGTAAGGAGAGATTGGACAAACTTGAGTTGTTTTCTCTGGCGTGGCGGAGGCTGAGGGGAGACCTGATAGAAGTTTATTAGATTATGAGAGGCATAGACAGAGGAGACAGCCAGTATCTCTTCCCCACGGTTGAAATGTCTAATACTGGAGGGTATTCATTGTAGGTGAGAGGGGGAAAGTTCAAAAGAAATGCAAGGGGCAAGTTTTTTACACAGGGTGTGGTGGGTGCCTGGAATGTGCTGCCAGGGTTAGGGGTAGATGCAGATACGATAGAGGTGTTTAAGAAGCTCTTAGATAGGCATGTGAATATGCAGAGAATGGAGGAAGAGATAGGCAGAAGGGATTAGTTTAGTTTATTGTTTTATTACTCGTTTAGTTAGTTCAGCATAATATCGTGGGCGGAAGGGCCTGTTCCTGTGCTGTACCATTCAATGTTCTGTGTCCTATGATGATAGAGGGCAGAGGGCAGTAGAGGAAGGATGCTTTTGGATTGGACTTCCATAACTAGTGATGTACTGCATGGATCTATGCTGGGACCTTTGCTATTTGTAATATAGCATTCCCCTGGCTGTGAATGTAGGAGGTACCATTAGTGAGTTTTCAGATGACATGACGAGTTAGGCCAAAGGGCCTGTTTTTGTGCTGTATTACTCTATGAAAGTTGGTGGTGTTGTGGACAGTGATGAAGGCATGCTGAGGCTACAGCAGGACATAGATCAGCTGGAAATTTAGGTGGAGTGTTATCAGATGGAATTTAATCCTGACAGGTGTCAGATGATGCAATTTGGGAAGTCAAATAGGGGTAGGATGTGTCCAGTGAATGGCCCTTCAGCCCACCATTCCATGTTGACAATTGTAATCCTATTTACCAGCACTGGGCCTGTAGCCTTCTCTGCCTTGGCAATTCAACTGCTCATCTGGATACTTCTTCAGTGTTGTAAGAACACCTGCTTCAACCACCATCTGGGAAGAAAAATTCTTCCTCATATCCCTAAGAATGTTTACCCCTTACCCTAACCCTATTTGCTCTTGCTTTGCTGTGGGAAAACGTTTCCTACGATTTACCTTATTCATGTCCTTCTTAATTTTGTACACCTATATCAAGCGCCCCCCCTCCCCCTCACCTCCTCCTCTCCAAAGAAAACAAACGCAGCCTGTCAAATCAAGACAAGTGTCCTGAATGCTTCTTCACATCCTCATCGATCCTTGGACTTGTACACCAAGGTCCCTCTGTTTCTCACTACTCCCTACCATTAACTGTGTATGTCTGACCCTTATTAGTCTTCCCAGAGATTATCACCTCACACTGACCAGGATTAAATTATGTCATGGCATTGTCCATTTTACCAGATGGTTACGTTATCCTCCAACCTATCTCCATCATCTGCTCTGTCATCTGTCGACCTACTAATCAATGTCCTACATTCATATCCAAGTTGTTCCCACAAATAAGAACAGTGTGGTCACAGCATTGATAACTGTGGAATATTACTGGTCACAGGCTTCCAATTACAAAAACTGCTTTCCACCATCACCTTTTGTCTACTATTGCCAAGCCAATTTGGATCCAATTTGCCAACTTGCCTTGCATCTCATGGGATCTAACCTTTTGGACCAGTTTCCCACATGGCCGTACTGATGTCTCTCTCGACTCATCAACAGCACTGCTCTCATTAATACATTTTGTCACCTCTTCAAAAGATTCAATTAACTTAGTCTGACAGGTTTGCTCCGATAACAAAGCCACGCTGACTTTCTTTGATGAATCCCTGTCTTTCCAAGTGCAGATGAATCTTGTCCCTCAGAATACTTTCCCATAATTTCCCTGCCACTGCAAACTCACCAGCCTGTAATTACCTGGCTTCTTGAGTAAAGGCACCATGTTTGCTATTCTTCAGTTCTGTTGGCATCTCACCTGCAGCCAGTGAGGCTTTAAAAAATTCATCAGGGCCATAGCAATCTCCTCCCTTTCTCCCCACAACAGCTTGTCGAGACATCTAATATTCTCTCCTTTCAAGAACTTTGCCATCCTCCTCCCTAAATTCACCAGCTTCAATGTCCTTCTCCTCTGGATACAGATGAGAAGTATTCGGTTAAACCTCTAGCTCCATACACAGATTATCATTTCTGTTCCCAGTGGCCCCCAATCTTGCCCTGGTTACCCACTTGCATTTATATAAAATGCTTTAGGATTTGGGAAATGTTGAAATCCCCTATCATTATAGAACTCCTGCTCCTATGCCTCACTGTGATTCGTCCACACATCTGTTCCCATCTCTCCTGTTGGTGGAGGTCTGCAGAATTACTTTTTTGATTCTGAGCTGTACCCATATGGATTCAGCCAAGGAGCCTTCCAGGATACCCTCCCTTATTACCACTGTAATTATTTACCAAATATATCAAAATAATTACCACCTTAATTAACAGTGATGTACGTTGTGAATAGCTGGGATCCAAGCACTGTTCCCTGCAGCACCTCACTGATCATTCCTGTTTATCTCTACTTTATTGATATTGGTATTGGTATTGGTTTATTACTGTCACTTGTACTGAGGTACAGTGAAAAACTTGTCTTGCATACTGATCGTACAGGTCAATTCATTACCAGTACAGTTGCATTGAGTTAGTACAGAGTGCATTGAGGTAGTACAGGTAAAAACAATAACAGTACAGAGTAAAGTGTCACAGCTACAGAGAAAGTGCAGTGCAATAAGGTGCAAGGACACAACAAGGTAGATCGTGAGGTCAGAGTCCATCTCATCGTATAAGGGAACCGTTCAATAGTCTTATCACAGTGGGATAGAAGCTGTCCTTAAGTCTGGTAGTACGTGCCCTCAGGCTCCCGTATCTTCTACCTGATGGAAGAGGAGGGAAGAGAGAATGTCTCGGGTGGGTGGGGTCTTTGATTATGCTGGCTGCTTCACCAAGACACCGAGAGATAAAGACATAGAGTCCAAGGAGGGGAGGCTGGTGCCCATGATGCACTGGGCTGTGTCCACAACTCTCTGCAGCTTCTTGTGGTCCTGGGCAGAGCAGTTGCTGTACCAAGCCGTGATGCATCCAGATAGGATGCTTTCTCTGGTGCATCGATAGAAGTTGGTGAGAGTCAAAGGGGACAAACTGAATTTCTTTAGCCTCCTGAGGAAGTAGAGGTGCTGGTGAGCTTTCTTGGTTGTGGCATCTATGTGATTTGACCAGGACAGGCTGTTGGTGATGTTCACACCCAGGAACTTGAAGCTCTCAACCCTCTCGACCTCAGCACCATTGATGTAGACAGGTGCATGTACACCGCCCCCTTTCCTGAAGTCAATGACCAGCTCCTTTGTTTTGTTGACATTGAGGGAAAGGTTGTTGTCATGACACCATTCCACTAATCTCTCTATCTCCTTCCTGTACTCTGACTCATCGCTGTTTGAGATACGGCCTACAACAGTGGTATCATCTGCAAACTTGTAGATGGAGTTACTTGCTATTTGCTGCTTGTCAACCAATCTGTGACAGTGTATTACTCTAATTTTGCTACATCTTTATTTCCCGATAGGATATTACATTGAATTATGTATCATGTCCAAGAAGCTGACACATATCTTAAAAGGTGCACCATGAGGCCGTTATATAACCTGGTAGTGACCAACTCATCAGCATTACTGAACCATTGCTCCACACCTCTCTTCACAAACTCCGTAGTCACAAATAAAAAATGATAGCTGAAAACAGGGCTGGATTCAGGAGGCCGGGGTGAGGTGGGAGAGTTTGCTGGCCTCAATCTCTCAGTCAATACCACAAAAACAGAAGTCATTGATGATCTATTACTTCAGCGATGGAATAAACTTTCTGTACACGAATTGGTTCCCATGCCTCCTACATTACAGCAATGGTTAATCATCAAAGGCATCCCATTGCTGCAAAATGCTTTGGGAGTTTTCACTAAATTTGAAAAGTACAACAGAAATGTAACTCTCTTCTTTCCTTTGATGTTTACCCTCTGACCATGTACACACGTTCAATTTGTATACCTCCAATGCAATGGAAACGTTGCAGTGTTCGAAATGAATCACCCATGATTAAAAGATTAGATGAAAGATTGGACCACATTTAACAAAAAGGACTGTCTTATGCTTTTGAAGATGAGACTGCATTCCCTCTGTGGCTCATTTGCCCAAGGCACCCATGGAACAGCTGCTATTTCTGCCCACTCAAGCAAATTGCAATTGTAAATCTATCAGTGCAAAGCATTCCTGAAATAACATGTCAATGGGTTCACAAGAAACCAACCCTTAAGAACTTTGTTAAAAACAGTATTGCAGAAAAATATATCCTAATTTCATATGAGCTGAAATACATCCAGGGGGAACCTTTCTGTGTTCAATTTAAAATGGTCATCTGTAATCCCCTGAAATCATGTCATAATTCACAGGAGTGATTAGACAACAGCATCAACATCAAAGGAGCCTGCTGGTGTTTTATGAATGTCATCAGCATCCTGAGAGAAGATGACTGCTTTAAAATCATGTGGCTGTGACTTTCGGAGTGCTCCTTCATCTGCAATGGTATCTTACATGGGAATAAATATGAAAATATTAAACAGGATATTAAAAGGAAGCTCTTCTATCCTCTAGGTCTATTTTGTATGTGAGCAAAACCCTTCAACGTTTGGCAATCCTTGTTTTATCTTTGCAGAATTTTTTCTTTTTTTCAACATTATGTTCAAGTTAAATTACGTATTTCCCCCTTAACAGCAGAAATTATGCTTAACGCACTTTGAGTTATTAAGTAATGCATTTCATGCCGCACATTAACTCTGTACGCTGTATGTTGGTCATCACACTCCAAAGTACTGTGAGATGAGCAATAATGGTTTGGCCCTATTTAGCTATTAGCAAGTGTTCAAGTACATACTGCCTGTCAGGGTAGATCAAGCAGATAACACATAATGACACCCATTCTAGTTGGAAACCTGACTTGCAGTGCACACATGAAGGCATACACCTCAGAGTGCTTTACAAAATGAAAAAGTATACAGTGACTATCAAGAACACTGAGGGTGATGGATGGGAATCAGAGTCTGGTTGAAAGGTTTTTTTTTAAAGGGGTGGGATGGTAGCAAACCAGGTCAACAGCAGAAGGATGAGATGTCAATGGCTGAGTGTGATTTGCCAGAAATTTCTTCACATCCATTCCATGCCTCTTCATTCTCACTTAAAATAAGACCCTCTGGTTTCAGACGTCTCCATTATGGGGAAAAGTTTCTCATTATCCATCCTATCTATTTCCACCCCTCTGTCAGGTTCCCCCCTCAGCCTCCTGGGCTCCAGCCAATGGCTTCTCTCCTCTTAACTTCAGTAGTAAATTCCAGGCAACATCCAAGTGAATCTCTTCTGCAAACTCTCAGCCAGTGCCATGACATCCTTCCTTGGGTGAGGCAATCAGCAGTGCAAACTATACTCCAAGCTGTGGTCTAACCAGTCTGATAAGGTTTTATCATGTCCTCCATTCTCTTACATTCCATGTACTGGCTAATGAAGAGCAGCAACACATGTGCCTTCTTCACACCGTGTCCATCTGTGCTGCCACCTGCACTGATCCTTCAACTCCCTCTGTTGCTCAATACTCCCCAAGGCCCGAGCATTCATTGTGTATTGAACACTTATTAGACCTCTGAAAATGCATCGCCACACTCCTATCAGGAGTAAATTCCATCTGCCATTGCTCCGCCCAATTTATCAGTTGTTTAGCATTATTTTGTAACCAAAGATTATACTCATCACTGTTAACAACACCACAAATCTGCATGTGATTTGATGACTTACTGATCACACCTCTGACAATCATATTCAATTTGTTAACATGTCTGACAAATACCAAGGGTCCCAGCACCAGTAGATCACCACAGATCACAGGCTTCCAAACACAAAAGCAACCCTCCACCATCACTCTTTGAATCCTGTTGACCAAACCAACTCTGGATCTAACTTGTCAACTTGCCTTGGATCTCAGAGGCTCGAACCTTATTGATTAGTCTCTCATTTGTGACCTTATCAAAGACATGACTGAAATCCACGTGGATTACATCAACCAGTCCCCGATTCCCGACGTGTGCCTACCTCTCCAAGGACAGACTAATCCTGCCCATCAATATGTTTTTCAAACTCTTGCCCACCACTGATGTTTGATTCTCTGACCTATAATGGCCCTGCTTATCCCTGATGCCTTTCTTATACAAAGGTACCACATTTGCTGTTCTTCAGTCACCTAGGTCATCATCTACAGCCAGTGAAAATTTGAAAATGATTGTCAGTCCCCCAGCAACCTCCTCCCTTCCCTTTCACAGATAAACCTCATCAGGCCCTGTGCATTTACCCAATTTTATTCCCACTAAAATAGAGAGTCATAGCACGGAAACAGGCCCTTTGGCCCAACTCATCCATGCCGACCAAGTGGTCCATCTAAGCTAGTCCCATTTGCCCGTGTTCAGCCCATATCCCTCTCAACCTTTCCTCTCCATGTAGCTCTCCAAATGGCTTTTAAATGACGTAATTGTACCTGCCTCAACTACTTCCTCTGGCAGCTTGTTCCATATACCCACCGTCCTCTGGATGAAGAAGTTGCACCTTGTCCCTTTTGAATCTTTCCCCTCTCACTTTGAACATATGCCCTCAGGTTTTGGACTCCCCTACCCTGGGGAAAAGACTTTGACTATTCACCTTACCTATGCCCCCATGATATTACACACCTCTCTAAAGTCACCCCTCAGCCTCCTACACTGCAGGGAAAACAGTCCCAGCCTATCCAGTCTCTCCTTATATCCCTCCAGTCCCGGTAATATCCTCATAAATCTTTTTTGCACCCTCTCTAGTTTAGTGACATCCTCCCTACAGCAGTGTGACCAGACTGTATGCAGTACTCCAAATCTGGCCTTACCAATGCCTTGTACAACTGTAACATGACGTCCCTGTTCCTGTACTCACTATACTGACCAATGAAGGTCAGTGTTCCTCAAGTCTTCTTCACTACCATGTTGACATGTATTACTTCTTTCAAAGAACTATGTACCTGCACTCCTTGGTCTCTCTGTTCTACAATGCTCACCAGGGCCTTACCATTTACTATGTAAGTCCTTATCTGGTTTGACTTACCAAAATGCAACACCCCACACTTATCAGAATTAAACTCCAACTGTCATTTCTCGGCCCACTGACCCAATTGATCAGGATCCTGTTGTAACTTCAGGTGATGTTTTTCCCTGTCAAATACATCCTCCTTTTATCATGAACAGGGTTCAGAATGCAGAACATAGAACAGCACAGCACAGGAACAGCCCTTTCTGCCCATGATGTCTGCACTGAACACGATGTCGAATTAAACTAAACCTCTTCTGCCTGCACATGGTCCACATCCTTCAATTTCCTGCATTTCCATGTGTCTGTCTGACAGCCTCTTAAACACCACTACTGAATCTGCCTCCACCACCACCCCTGGCAGCACATTCCAGGACCCTCCACTCTCTGTGTAAAAAATCTTGCCCCACACATCTCCTTTAAACTTTCCCCCCCTCACCTTAAATGCATGCCCTCCAGTAGTTGACATTTCTACCCTGATGGGTGATGGGTGTTTTAGTGACTGGAAGGCTGTTACCAGTGGGGTTCTACAGCTCTCAGTACTTGCTTTTTGCAGTATCTAAGTTGCAATATCTAGATCTAAGTGTAGGGGGCACGATAAGGTTGTCTGCAGATGATACAGAAATTGGCTGCATGATTATTAGTGACAAGGAAAGCTTTGGACCTCAGGGAGACAGGGAAGAAATGGATGTTCAGGTCAGCTGGACAGAAACGTGGTCTCAGTGACAGCATTTGAAGCGGTTCAGCAAAGCAAGAAGGTACATAATAAATGGCAAGATATTGAGTGGTCTGGAAGTACAGAGAAACCTGGGAGTGTACGTTCACAAGTCCTTAAATTTCCTGGTGAAGGGTTCCAGATCTGAATCATTAAATGTTTCTCTTTCCACAGGTGTTGAGTGTTTCAAGCATTTTCTATTTTTATTCCTTAAAGGTAACAGGACAGGTCAATAAAGTGGTTAAAAAGGCATGTGGGCTGCATGCATTTACAAGCTAAGAAAGTGAATATTAAGAGCGGGGAGTTTCTGTAGGTTTCTGAGTGCTGTGTGTAGTTCTGGTCACCACATTCACTGGAGAGAGTGCAGAGGAAATTTACAAGGGGTTGCTGGAAAATTGGAGCCTAAAAGGAACATGGGGAGGCAAGGGCTGTTTAATTTAGCCTGAACGTGTGGTAGAGGCAGGAACCCACACCATATTTAAATAACATTTAACACAGAACATAGAACGGTACAGCACAGGAACAACAGGCCCTTTGGCCCACCATGTATGTGCTGTGCATGATGCCACTGACACTAATCCCATGGTCTATATCCTTCCATGTCCCACCTGTCTGTGTGCCTCTCTCAATGCCTCTTAAACTTTGCTTTCATATCTGCTTCTAGTGCTTCCTTGGGCAGAACATTGCAGGCACCCACCACTCTCTGTGAAGAAAACCTGCCTCGTAAAACTTCTTTAACTATTCGTCTTCTCACCTTCAAGCTGTACCCTGCTAGTATTTGACATTTCTGTCCTGGGAAAAGACTCCGACCACCTACCCATCTCTTCCTCTCACAATTTTATAAACTTCTATCAGGTCTCCCCTCATCCTCTGCTGTTCTAGTTTGTCCAACCTCTCCTTATGGGTAACACTCCTTAATCTCGGTAACATCCTGGTGAACCTTTTCTGCACCCTCTCCAAAGCCTCCACTTCCTTCCTATAAAGTGGCGACCAGACGCTAATACTCTAAATGTGGCCTAACCAAAGTTTTATACACTGCAACATGACTTCCTGATTTTTATACTCAGTGCCCCGACCGATAAAGGCAAGTGTGTCATGTGCTTTTCTTTACCACCCTATCTCCATGTGTTGCTACTTTCAGGGAGATGGACTTGCCCCCCAAGATCCCTCTGTACATCGATGCTCCTAATGGTCCTGCCATTTACTGTATGCTTTCCCCTGACATTTGACCTCCCAAAGTGCAGCACCTCACACTTGTCTGTTTTAAACTCCATCTGCCATTTCTCTGCCCACGTTTCCAACTGGTCTGTATCCTGTTGAATCCTTTGACCACCTTCCTCACTCTCCACAGCTGCACCGATTTTTTTGTCATTTGCAAACTTACTCATCAGTCCACCAACATTTTCATCCAAATGTATCACAACCAACAGAGGTCTTGGCATCAATCCTTGTGGGACACCGCTGTTCACAAACCTTCAGTCAGATTATCACCCCTCCACCAAATCTCAAATGATCCCATGTGCCTAAACCTCTGCATCAGTCTACAATGAGGGATCTTCCCTTATGATGGGTCTGCCCTTGGGACATCCACTGCCCTGCCCTTATCTTTGTCTCCTCCTCAAATAACTGAATCAAGTTTGTAAGACAGGACTTCCCTCACACAAAGCCCTGCTGGCTATTCCTCATAAGTCTTTGCTTTTACAGATGCGAGTAAATCCAATCCCCAAGATTCCTCTCCAATGATTTCCCTACCACTCATGTAAGGCTCACCAGTGTATAATTTCCTGGTTTGTCTCCACTGTCCTTCTTAAGCAGAGGAACAACATTGGCTATTCACCAGTCATCTGAAACTTCACCTGTGGCAAAAGAGGTTACAAAGATGTCTGTCAAGGCCTCAGAAATCTCCTCTCTTGCCTCTCTCAATAACCTGGGATAGATCTCATCAGGCCCTGGGAACTTATCCACCTTAATGTTCTTCAAGTGACCTGGCACTTCCTCCTTCTTGTTATCAACATACCACAGAATATCAGCAGACTCCTCCCTGATCTCACTCTCCTCCTTCTCTTTCTCCTTGCTGAGTACCAAGGCAAAGTACTTGTTTAGTACCTTGCCCATTTCCTCTGGCTCCAGACATAAATTCCCTCCTTTGTCTCTGAGTGGCCCCACCTTCTCCCAAGTGACCCTCTTGTTTTTAATATAAAATACCTTGGGATCTCCATAATCCTACTCGCCGAGGAGATTTCATGGCCCCTTCCGCCCTCCTGATTCCCTGTTTGTGTTCTCTCCTGTTTCCTTTCTATTCCTCAAGGGCCCTCTCCAATTTCAGATCCTTAGCTTTACTTATGCTTCCTTTTTCTTTTAGACTAAATTTGTAACATCTTGCGTGACCTAAGGTCTCCAGACCCTCCCATCTTTGTCTGACTATATGACCTTTAAATGGCCCCCATATCTCTGTTCTGGACATACCTAATAACAGTTGCTCCCAGTCTGTCCAGCTCCTGTTGTAACAAGCCCTCCCTCAATTTAGCAGTTGCCTCCAAGATCCCGTCTTATCCTGATCTATAGTTATCTGAAAACTTACCGAGTAATGATCACTAATGATCCCTGCTCTCCCACTGAAGCTCCAGTCACCTGGCCAGACTCATTTACCAATACAAGGTCCAGTACAACCCCTTCCTTGGTTGGAATATCTACCTTCTGTGTCAAGAACCAATCCTGGATGTACCTAACAAATTCTGCCCCACCTAATCCTCTGACACTAAGAAAGTCCCAGTCAATACTGGGGAAGTTAAAGTCACCACTGCAACAGCCCTGTTGCTTTTACATCTTTCCATCATCTGCCAACATATCTGTTCCTTGAACTCCCGCTGGCTATTGGGAGGCCTATTGTATAGGGAGGCCCATCATAGTGATTGCACATTTCTTATTTGTGAGCTCTCCTGTACTGCCTCAGTGGATGAGCGCACCAGAACGCTCTCCCTGAGTGTTGCTGTGACATTCTCTCTGAGCAGTAGTGGAACTCTCCCACCTCCTTTATATCCCTCTCTACCACATCAGAAGCATCTGAATCCTGGAACACTGAGCTTCCAGTCCTGCCCTTCTCTCAACCAAGTCACTGTAATGGCCACGACATCGTAGTTTCACATACTAATTCAGACCCAAAGTTCATCTGCCTTAATACTCCTTACCATAAACAGACTTCAGCCCATCAATCCCACCCCATTCATTACCCTGGCCCTGCCTGTCCTTCCTTTCAGACTTACTTGACTGAATCTCTACCTTGTTGTTGAAGGGTTGTATTGGTTGTCGAAGGGTCGTATTCTGAGTGGAGGTCGGTGACCAGTGATGTACCTCAGTTGTGGACCCTTACTCTTCGTGATTTTTATAAGTGACCTGGATGAGGAAGTGGAGGGGTGGGTTTGTAAGTTTGCGGATAACATGAAGGTTGGGGGTGTTGTGGATAGTTTGGAGGGCTGTCAGAGCTTACAGAGGGATATAGATAGGATGCAGAGGTGGGCTGAGAAGTGGCAGATGCAGTTCAACCCAGATAAGCGTGACGTGGTTCATTTTGGTAGGTCAAATATGTTGGCGGAATATAGTTTTAATGGTAGGACTCTTGGCAGTGTGGAGGATCAGAGGGACCTTGGGGTCCGAGTCCATAGGACGCTCAAAGCGGCTGCACAAGTTGACTCTGTGGTTAAGAAGGCATATGGTGTATTGTCCTTCATCAATCGGGGAATTGAATTTAGGAGCCGGGAGGTACTGTTGCAGCTATATAGGTCCCTGGTCAGACCCCACTTGGAGTACTGTGCTCAGTTCTGGTCACCTCACTACAGGAAAGATGTGGAAGCCATAGAAAGGATGCAGTGGAGATTTACAAGGATGCTGCCTGGAATGCGGAGCATGCCTTATGAAAGCAGGTTGAAGGAACTCGGCCTTTTCTCCTTGGAGAGATGGAGGATGAGGGGGGACCTGATAGAGGTGTATAAGATGATGAGAGGCATTGATAGTTAAGAGGCTTTTCCCCAGGGCTGAATTGGTGGCCACAAGAGGACATAGGTTTCAGTTGCTGGGGAGTAGGTACAGAGGAGATGTCAGGGGTAAGTTTTTTACTCAGAGAGTGGTGAGTGCATGGAATGGGCTGCCGGCAACGGTGGTGGAGGCGGATATGATAGGGTCTTTCAAGAGACTGTTAGAAAGGTACATGGAGCTGAGAAAGATAGAGGGCTATGGGTCAGCCTAGTAATTTCTAGGGTCGGGACATGTTCGGCACAGCTTTGTGGGCCGAAGGGCCTGAATTGTGCTGTAATTGTTCTATGTTCTATGTTCTATATTCCCCTCAATCCCTCCACTTGCTGACCTGCAGCTCTGCTTCCCACCCCTGCCATGCCAGATTGGACCCTCTCAAGTAGCACCAGCGAACCTCCCTATGAGGGTATCCGTCCCCCTGCAGTTCAAGTGCAACCCGTCCCTTTTGTACAGGTCCCACTTGCCACGGAAGACAACCTAATGATCCCTGTAGCTGAAGCCCTCCCTCCTGCACCTGCTCCTGCACCATGAATTTAAGTTTAGAACAAAGAACATAGAACAGGAACAGGCCCACAATGTTGTGCTGAACTAATTAAACTAGTACTTAAAGCCTAACTAAACTAATTCCTTCTGCCAACACAATGTCCATATCCCGCCATTTTCTGCACATTCATTTGAAAATCGAGTGCCAGTCCAGCCGTCAGTTGTGGCAGGGTTTACCTGCTGTAACAGGCTACAAAACTAAGTCAGGCAGCATTGTCGACAACAGCATATCCCTTCACAGTGAACTTAACGCATTCTATGCACGTTTTGAACAGAAGGGGATTGGTTTGTCACCACCCACCCTGACAGCCTCCAATGAACTGGAACCCACAGTCACTGTTGACGATATGAAATCAGTCTTCCGGAGAGTGAACCCACGGAGAGCATCTGGCCCGGATGGTGTCCCTGGCTGTGTCCTCAGATCCTGCGCAGATCAGCTGGTGGGGGTATTTGCAGACATTTTTAACCTCTTCCTGTTTCAATCTCTGAGGTTCCCACCTATTTCAGGAAGGTGGTACCGAAGAAAGTGGCACCATCATCCTGGTACCGAAAAAAAACAAGATAACGTGCTTTAATGACTGCCGATTGGTGGCTCTGACATCCACCATCATGAAGTGCTTCGAGCGGTTGGTCACGGCATGCATCAACTCTAGCCTCCCAGACAACATCAACCCACTGCAATTCACCAACTGCCGAAACAGGTTTATGATGGACACCATCTCCATGGCCCAACACTCATCTCAGGAGCATCTGGACAGTAAAGACACCTACGTTAGACTATTGTTTATTGACTACAGCTCGGTCTTCAATACTACAATTCCAAGCAAACTCATCACCAAACTCTGAGACCTGGGACTCAACACCTCCCTCTGCAACTGGATCCTTGACTTTCTGACTAACAGACCGCAATCAGTGAGGATAGGCAGCAATACCTCCAGCACGATTATTCTCAACACTGGTGCCCCACAAGGCTGTGTCCTCAGCCCCCAACTCTAAGCCCTATACACTCATGACTGCGTGGCCAGATTCTGCTCTAACGCCATCTACGAGTTTGCAGATGATACCACCGTTGTAGGCTGTATCTCAAATAATGATGAGTCGGAGTACAGGAAGGAGATAGAGAGCTCAGTGACATGGTGTCATGACAACAACCTTTCCCCCATTGTCAGCAAAACAACAGAGCTGGTTATTGACTTCAGGAAAAGGGACAAGAGGGTTGAGAGCTTCAAGTTGCTTGGAGTGAACATCACCAACAGCCTGTCCTGGTCCAACCACATAGACGCCACGGCCAAGAAAACTCACCAGTACCTCTACTTCCTCAGGAGGCTAAAGAAAATTGGCATGTCCCCATTGACACTCACCAACTTTTATCAATGCACCATAGAAAGCATCCTATCTGGATGTATCACAGCTTGATACAGTAACTGCTCTGCCCAGCACCGCAAGAAACTGCAGAGAGTTGCGTACACAGCCCAGCACATCACAGAAACCAGCTTCCCCTCCATAGACTCTGTCTATACCTATCGCTGCTTCGGTAAAGTAGCCAACATAATCAAAGACCCCACCCACCCCGGACATTCTCTCTTCGCCCTCCTCCATTGGGCAGAAGATACAAAAGCCTGAAAGCACATACCACCAGGCTCAAGGACAGCTTCCATCCCACTGTTATAAGACTATAGAACGGTTCCCTAGGATGGACTCTTAACCTCACAATCTTCCTCTTTATAACCTTGCACCTTATTGTCTACTTGCATTGCACTTTCTCTGCAGCTGTGGTACTTTCCGTGTTGGTTTACCCTGTACTACCTCAATGCACTGTGTAATGAATTGATCTGTACGATTGGTGTGCCAGACAAGTTTTTCACTGTACCTTGGTACAAGTGACAATAATAAACTAATTTCAATTCCAATGCCTATCTGAGAGACTCAAAAACACCTCTATCGTATTTGCCTCCACCAGCACCCCTGGCAGCACGTTGCAGCATTATTACCATCTCTGCAGAGGGTCACACAGCCAGGATGACCTGTAGCCGTGCTCATTGCCTAGGTGAGGTGTAGCAATGGTTTGCCACACCTGTGAGCTGAGGCATAGGTTCACATGCATCTCCTCCAACCTTGTCCACTGCATTCGGTGCTCCCGATGTGGCTTGCTCTACATCGGCGAGACCAAGTGCAGACTCGGTGACCATTTCACAGAGCACCCACGCTCAGTCCGCAATGGCCATCCCGAGCTCCCAGTTGCCGACCATTCCAGTCCCGTTCCCAGTCCCACACTGACCTGTCCATCCTTGGCCTTCTCCACTGCCGGGCTGAAGCCCAACGCAAACTGGAGGAGCAACACCTTATATTCGGCCAGGGTAGTCTACAACCCAATGGCATGAATATTGTTTTCCAATTTTCAGTAAATCCCCCACCCTTTTAATTTTTTACCCCTTCCCCACTCATTCTCTCCCCCCGCTGCCCCCCACCCCCCTCCCCCCCCCCCGTTTCTGATCCTCTGGTCCTCCCCCTTTTTTGTCTCTCTTCTCACATTCCCCCCATCCCCACTTCACCCATCCTCGTCCCCTTCCCTCTCCTGGCTCCATCCACTCACTTCACACACAGGTTTCCCCCTCCCCCACCCTCATCTGGTTTCAACTGTCGTTCACCTCTCTCTTCTCCTCTGATGGTTCCTCCCAGTCTCACTTCCTTTACTTATAATTCCAGCACTGGTAATCAGACTCAGAATCAGAATCAGGTTTATTATCACCAACATATGTTGTGAAATGTGTTGTTTTGTGGCAGCAGTACAGTGCAAGACATAAACATTACCATAAGTTACAAAAATAAATAAATAGTGCAAAAGAGGAATAGCGAGTGTTCATGGGTTCAAAGACCATTCAGAAATCTGATAGCGGAGGGGAAGAAGCTGTTCCTGAATCATTGAGTGTGGGTCTTCACACTCCTGTATCTCCTCCCTGATGGTAAAAACGAGAAGAGGGCATGTCCCGGATGGTGAGGGTCCTTAATGATGGATGCCGCCTTCTTGAGGCACCGCCTCTTGAAGATGTCCTCAATGGCGGGGAGGTTTGTGCCCGTGATGGAGCTGGCTGAGTCTACAACCCTCTGCAGCCTCTTTCAATCCTGCACATTGGAGCCTCCGTACCAGGCGGTGAGACAACCAGTCAGAATGCTCTCCACCGTACATCTGTAGAAATTTGCAAGAGTCTTTTGTGACATATCATATATCCTCAAACTCCTAATGAAAAAGAGCCACTGGCATACCTTCATCGTGATTGTGTCAATGTGTTGGGACCAGGGTTGATCCTCTGAGATGTTGACACCCAGGAACTTGAAGCTGCTCACCCTTTCCACTGCTGACCCCTCAATAAGGACTGGTGTGTGTTCTCCAGACTTCCCCTTCCTGAAGTCCACAATCAGTTTCTTGGTCTTGCTGACATTGAGTGTGAGGTAGTTGTTGTGACACCACTCAACCAGCCGATCTGTCTCACTCCTGTACACTGCCTCATCGCCATCTGAGATTCTGCCAACAACACTGGTGTCATCGGTAAATTTCGAGATGGTGTTTGAGCTGTGCCCAGCCACACAGTCATGTGTAGAGAGAGTAGAGCAGTGGGCTAAGCGCACATCCGTGAGGTGCACCTGTGTTGATTGTCAGCGAGGAGCAGACATTACTACTGATCCGCACTGACTGTGGTCTCCTGATGAGGAAGTCGAAGATCCAGTTGCAGAGTGAGGTACAGGTTTTGAAGCTTGTTGATTAGTACTGAGGGGATGATGGTGTTGAACGCTGAGCTGTAATCGATAAACAGCAGTGTGACGTATGCTTTGTTGTTGTCTAGGTGATCCACAGCTGAGTGGAGAACCAGTGAGATTACGAGCGCTGTAGACCTGTTGCGGTGGTAGGCAAATTGTAGTGGGTCCAGGTCCTTGCCCAAGCAGGAGTTAATTCCACCCATGACAAGCATCTCAAAGCACTTCATCACAGTAGATGTGACTGTTACCGGGCGATAGTTGTTGAGGCAGCTCACACTGCTCTTCTTGGGCACTGGTCTGATTGATGCCCTTTTGAAGCAGGTGGGAACCTCAGACTGCAGCAGTGAGAGGTTAAAGTTATCCTTGAACATTCCAGCCAGTTGGTTGGTGCAGATTTTCAGCACCCTGCCAGGTACACCATCAGAGCCTGGTGCCTTGCGAGGGTTCACCCTCTTGAAAGATGTTCTGATGTTGGCCTCTGAGACAGATCACAGGATCGGCAGATGATGTGGGGATTCGCACTGGTTTAGTGTCATTTTCCCCTTCAAAGCTTGCATAAGAGGCCTTGAGCTCATCAGGGAGTAAAGCATTGCTGACATTTGTGCTGTTCGGTTTCGGCTTATAGGAAGTAATGGCATGCAAACCCTGCCACAGCTGTCGTGTGTCCGATTGTCCCTCTAACTTCACACGGAATTGCCTTTTGGCTCTCGTGATGGCCTTCCGTAGATCATACCTGACTCCTTGTAGGGTTCTGGATCGCTGGTCTTGAACGCCACAGATCTAGCCCTCTGCAGTCTGCGAATCCCTTGGTTCATCCAGGGCTTCTGGTTTGCGAAGAATTGTCGTGTTCTCGACAGCACACACTCATCCATGCAGGTGTTCATGAGGTTGGTGACTGCTGTGGCATATTCATTCAGATCCAAAGATGAATCCCTGAATATGGTCCAGTCCACCGATTCAAAGCAGTCCTGTAAACGTTCCTCCACCTCCCCTGACCAGATCTTTGTGGTCTTCACCACTGGTGCTGCGGTTCTCAGTCTCTGTCTGTATGTCAGGAGTAGAAGTAGAGCCAGGTGATCGGACTTGCCAACATGCGGGCGTGAGATGGCGCAATAAGTGTTCTTGGAGGTGGTGTAATAGTGATTGAGTATGTTGGCTTCTCTGGTTCTGCTGTGACATGTTGGTGGTAGATGGTCAGAGATGTCTTCAAGCTGGCCTGGTTGAAGTCCCCCGTGAGATTGGAAGGCATCAGGGTGCACTGTCTCGTGACGGCTGATTACGGTGCTCAGCTCTTTGTGCTTAGTGATTTGTGTTCCTGCTTATCCCCTTCAGCAGCCGTCTCCCATCTTCACACTTCCCTCCTGCACCTTGCTCCATCTGCTGTGTTTTTCCTTTCCCTCTGTCTCTGTCTGCCTCCATCTATCGTTCACCTGCCACTGTCTCCCAACTCCACCCCCGCTCCCCTACCCTACCTGGCACTACCTGCCTGTCATCTTACACCCCTCCTCAGTCCACCCATTACCTCGGAAGCCTTTCCCACCACTACCCTTGTCCCCTCTATGCTGGCCACCCCCCTCCATTCTCAGTCCTGATACAGGGTTTTAACCTGAAATATTGACAATTCCTGTCCTCCCACAGATGCTGCTGAGTTCCTCCAGCAGATTGTTGTTCCTGATTCCAGCATCTGCATTCTCTTGTGTCTCCATTGTAACTGGGAGGTGTTAAAGGAGAATAGATGAAAGAGAAAACGATGCTGGCATTGAGACAAAACACTGCAGTTTATCAGAAGTGAATCTTGGAAATACTCAGCAAACCTGCCACTGTAGTGTCGCAGTTAGCTTTGGTTTCCTCCCACATTCCAAAGATGTGCGGGTTAGGAAGTTGTGGGCGTGCTATGTTGGCGCCGGAAGCGTGGTGACACTTGCGGGCTGCCCCCAGAACACTACACGCATTTCACTGTGTGTTTCGATGTACATGTGACTAATAAAGATATCTTATCTTATCTTAGTATCTATGGAGAGAAAGAAATGTAATTAATTTCACAACTGATGACCTGTCATCAGACTTGGCTTGTTCTGGGACAAATTGGAAAGGCTGGTTACTTGAAATTGTTGAATTCAAAACTGAATCCTGTGAGCAGGAATATGCCTAGTTTGAAAGATGCAGAGCCATTCCTTGAGCTGACATTAGGCTTCACAGGGACGGTGCAGGAGGTCAGAGTGGGAGTGCAATTAAAGTGACAAGTGACTGGAAGCTCAGGGTTATCCTTGCAGACAGAATGGAGGCATTCTGCAGAGTGGTCACCCAGTCTGCATTTGACTTCCCCGATGTAAAAACATCTTGATCATAAAATGCAGAACTCAAAATGGAAAAAGTACAATTAAATTGCTGCTTCATTTTGAAAATGTTTTGATCTCTGGATGGTGAGAAGGGATGAGGTAAAAGAGAAGGTGTTACATCTTTTCTTTTGGTTTATTATTGTCACATGTACCAAGGTACAGTGAAAAACTTTGCATGCTGTCCAGACAGATCATTTCATGACAACAGTGCATTGATGTAGTACTGGGGAAAACAATAACAGAATGCAGAATACAGTGTTACTGTTGCAGAGAAAGTGCAGTGCAGGTAGACAATGAGGTGCAAGGTTATAACAAGG
This sequence comes from Pristis pectinata, assembly GCF_009764475.1. NCBI lineage: Eukaryota > Metazoa > Chordata > Chondrichthyes > Rhinopristiformes > Pristidae > Pristis > Pristis pectinata. The sequence goes on along the minus strand of NC_067430.1, from coordinate 602,587 downwards.
AAGATTGTGAGGTCAAGAGTCAATCTTATCGTACAAGGGGACCATCCTATGGTGTTATATCAGTGGCATAGAAGCTGTCCTTGAACCTGGTTGTACGTGCTTTCAGGCTTTTGTATCTTCTGCCCAAAGGGTAGTTCTGGGACACAAATTTTCAGTATCAGAGTGGGACGTTGAGGTTCAGGGACCTTTCCTTATCCAGTATGTTAGGGGATTTCTTGATATCACTAGAAATAGACAGACTTATTGCAGACTGGTTTCTGCAACACCGGAGACCTTCAAAAGGAGGTCAAGTAAGGCATTTGCACTCAGAGTCAATATGACAAACTCCCAGAGCTATTCCTTCCCAAATGTATTCCACACCATCACCCCAGTTGGGTCTGTCCATTGAACAGGATTTAGCATGTTGAGGTTAAGAAAAACAATAGGATAGATGAGTCCCCGGGACCAGATGAGAGATACCCCAGGTTACTACGGGAGGTGAGGGAAGAGATTGCTGGGGCATTGACGATGATATCTGCATCCTCCATTGCCAAAGGAGTGGGACCAGAAAATTGGAGGATGGCAAATGTTGTTCCATTGTTCAAGAAAAGTAATAGGGATAATCCTGGGAATTATAGACCAGTTACTCTTATGTCAGCGGTGGGCAAGCAATTGGAGAGGATCCTTAGGGACAGAATTTATGAGCATTTGGAGAAGCATAGTCTTATTAGGGATAGTCAGCATGGCTTTGTGAGGGGCAGGTCGTGCCTCACAAGCCTAATTGAGATATTTGAGGAGGTGACAAAGCAAATTGATGAAAGTACAGCAGTGGATGTGGTGTATATGGACTAGTAAGGTGTTTGCCAAAGTTCCCCATGGTGGCTCATCCAGGAAGTCATGCGGCATGGGATCCATGGAGACTTGGTGTGTGGATTCAGAATTGGCTTGCCCACAGAAAGCAGAGGGTGGTTGTAGATGGAGAGTATTCTGCCTGGAGGTCGGTGCCCAGTGGTTTTATGCAGGGATCTGTTCTGGGACCCCTGCTCTTTGTGATTTTTATAAATGACTTGGATGAGGATGTGGAAGGTTGGTTAGTAAGTTTTCAGATGACACAAAGGTTGGCGATATCGTGGATAGTGCAGAAGGTTGTTGTATGTTACAGCAGGATATAGACAGGATGCAGAGCTGGCTGAGAAGTGGCAGATGGAGTTCAATCTGGAAAAGTGTGAAGCGATACACCTTGGAAGAATGAACATGAAGGTTAATGGTAGGATTCTGAGCAGCGTGCAGGAACAGAGGTATCTGGGGGCCCAAGTCCATAGATCCCTCAAAGTTGCCACACAGGTTGATAGGGTGGTTAGGAAGGTGTATGGTGTGCTGGCCTTTATTAGTCGGGGGATTGAGTTCAAGAGTTGAGACGTAATGTTTCAGCTCTATAAAACTCTGGTTAGACCACACTTGGAATGTTGTGTTCAGTTCTGGTCACCTCATGATAGGAAAGATGTGGAAGCTTAAGAGAGGGTACAGAGGAGATTAACAGCATGCTGCCTGGATTAGAGAACATGTCTAATCCAGGAAAGGTTGAACGAACTAAGGCTTTTCTCTTTGGAGCGATGCAGGATGAAAGGCGACTTGATAGAGGTGTATAAGATTATGAGAGGCATCGATAGAGTGGACATCCAGCACCTTTACCCCAGGGCAGCAATGGCCAATACCAGAGGACATTAGTTTAAGGTTAGAGGAGGAAAGTCCAGGGAGATGTCAAAGGTAGTTTCTTTACACAGAGAGTGGTGGGTGCCTGGAACACACTGCCGGAAGTGGTGGAAGATGCTGATACAATAGGGATATTTAAAAGACACTTAGATAGGCACATGGATGTAACAAAAATGGAGGGTTATGGGCTGTGCAGGAGGGAAGGGTGAGATTGATCATGGAGTAGGTTTATATAGGTCAGCACAACATTGTGGGCCAAAGGGCCTGTACTGTGTTGTCCTGTGCTGTGTTCTGTTTCTTATGACATAGGAGTTGAAGACACTGAGTGACAGCAGGTGCTATGTAACTGTGACCATACATCAGGCTGAAGCTTCATCTGCTTGTGGCCACCTCTCCGCATGTCCCAGACAGTATGAGGCCTGTGAGCTTGTGAGGAGGACAGACATTGCTGGGGAGACCTCAGTCATGCTTGATGACCAATTCCAATTTAGTCTTCGTGCACCTCCTTGCAGCATGTTCAGTCCAGGAGGCAGGCAGCAACAGCTAGTACCTGAACATGGGAGGTATGGATCAGCCAAACCACACCATGATCCTGTCCCTGACCTCACTTTGCCCTCAAGGCCCGTCGAATGTTCCCAGTGTGGCACCACTTTTGGACGTTGTGCCAACCTTTCCACACATTCCATTTCCAGTCCACCTTCTGCCCATTTGACAAAACTGAGAAAACATCCACCTAATGTATCAACAACAACCTTGTGAGTGTGGCTGTGGTCCCCAGGTGAATTCCACAATCGGTGGGCCCCTCAGGGGATCGTGTGTGTTGTGGATGGTGTGAGCAATATTCTTATCTGAAGTAGTGTGTCTTGCAGTAGTTTAGTTGGTGTTCTCTGCTGTA